>NC_091122.1:127787787-128123620 GCF_040183065.1 Periplaneta americana | reverse complement strand
ATATATATATATATATATATATATATATATATATATAGATCGAATGGTTTACCTGCCAATATGTAGAAGAAAAAACAAAAAATGTAGCACAATGTAAAAATTTTTTCCACTGTCAAAACACGTAATGGGAGACTGATAAGCAACAAGTGAAGCAGGCGACGTGTATGCTCCACTACAGACTGGTAGAAGCCTAAACTACTATTTACACTTAGTTCTGCTAGAGTTCAAGAGAATGCAGAGCCAGGAGACCGGGGGTCCACTTTAGGGGGAGGAGTCCGGTTTAGGGAACTTTCCTCTATTAATTGAGAATCTTTTCAATACGAGAAAACAGGAACAATGGAGTAATATTCATTTATTTTAAGAACTATTCCCTCTGGTGTTTATTATTTGTCCATATATAGTCCCTTGTCTTTAGATTATTAATGTAAGATTTTTTGGTATTTTTTTTTTTTTCAGTTATTTCTAGGTCGTCAACATCCGTCCCTTCCTTATTACTAAGGCTCGGGTTTCTTTGATGTGTCATATTTTATCCTGATCTCTTTTTACAAACCTAGAGTCGACGGCAATTCGGAAGGCAGTAGGCTGCTAGCGTTTGCGTGGAAAGAGACAGATAGAGAGAGCAAGGCAGCGTACAACATTGCCACATCGTACTTCACGCGGACGTGGAATACAAATAGCGCAGGAGAGAATTTAAATTATCAAAATACAATAATGATCTTAGCCGTTGATTGCTGTAAGCATGACACCAAACAAACCCTCCTTCCTTCACTAACAAAATTCTTTACACGTTTCTCAATCCTACACCCATGCTTCTGCAGTCGTTTCTTGCGCATTGGTAACGTTGCAGCCAGCATCAAGATGGCCGGCAGCGTTCTGCTCGTCAACGTTTTTAAAATAATTATACAGCTTAATATTTTCCGCGCCTGCCTGTGCAATACTTGTCTTTTACAGTCTCTTCTTTCATTTATTTGTCTTACACAGACAGTAAATGTTAATTTTACTTATTCAATGTATTGAAACACTCACACGTGAACGAACGAACTCGGGAAGTACTTGTTATTGACTGATTCCGACTGTTTCTACTCTACAAGCTTGTGACGTCACATACCAGAAATGCTACGGCGCATAGAGCAGCTGACCGCCTTCCGAAATGCCGCCTAGTCTAAGTTACAGTACATTGAACACATTTCTAGCATTTCTGAACAGAGTTATTATTGGTTATATAAATGCATTTTTGTTTATCGTTTTATCACTGTCATAAATGTCCGCCATGTTAGCTTCATGGTCGCGTGTCTGCCTTCAGACTATCCGGCCTGGGTTCAATTCCCGGCGAGATCAGAGATTTTCATGTAAAGTTTCTACCTCGGGACTAGAAGAGATGGCGGTGCACAACTTCCAATCACTAAATTGTGCACCAATATGCCTGGATTAAATCACAAATCTCTCCGCAGTGCATATGAAAAGAAGACATATGGCACTGATGATAGCGATTCGTCCGTCGGATGGGAACGTTAAGCCTGGCGGCCCCCTTGGTGCTATTCGACAAGAATACGCTACGTGCCGGCAAGGGGTTTCCCCTTCTCCCTTCCTCACCCATTCCCTACACTACACTTACACATACAGTCACTCTAGTACACCACATAACTCTTCACAAATACTTATCATGAACAGTGTGGCCCGCCGAAGTGGTGTGCAAATTGAAAATGGGTCATAGTGCTACCATCTATCCGCAATATGCGGATCTCGAATAACGTAAGTGAAGTCGATAGGCATTAGACACACACACGTATCATTGTCATGATTAACCAAAAATGGTAGACAAAAATGTTTTTGGTCATATTACTATAGTTTGAATAGTTCTTTCATTATTATTAACATGTTTTGAGCCAATAAAATGATTTGTTTTCGTTTGGTTATTTATTTTTTAGCCGATCATGTTTTTTAACAACTTTATGGTGTTGTTGGTAGGCCTTGTAAGTTAAACTTACAACCAACGAGTTAGAAAGAGATTAGGCTATATCATAGACTTACTAAATAACCGCTAGACCGCTCACTGGCGCTAGTGTTATGCTCCCAAATTGAACAGCCGACGGGCGGCCATTTGTTTGGTTGAGCTGAATAAGTATGTTCGTTCGTGTGCTGCTCTTAATTGCAGCAATGCACACGGATGTAAAGATAAAGGAGGAAGGAATGTTACATTTCATTTATTAGTTAATCTTTAATTTCTATAATGATTTTTGCTAAGTATTATGTTACAGAATACAAACCATTGCACTTATACGACTGTTTATGCTTCAGGTTTCCTCTGAGTAAAGATTCCTATAACTGAAAATGGATAGGTGCAATCCGCAGAGAGAATTTCTACCCTACAATGAATCATTCAGTGTGTTCAACTCATTTCGAAGATAATTGTTACCTTTCAAACTACGTTATTATACATTGTTATTGTCCTTCATCCACTCCATATCCTTCATTTTCTTCAAACAGTTGTTGTTTCAGTGCATACATGAATAATTATTCGCCGAATTTGAAGATACAAAAACTGTATAAATTATAAAAAGTTAATTATTTAATATGACTGGTTGAAAGTAACTCTTGTCTTAGTTACTGATTAATGAAACAGGAGGCGAATATTACATTAAAAGCACGCGAACACTACTTTGCAGAAAACAAATATAAATCTTAATCTATCATACATCACTGATGATGATATAGACAACAAAATCTCATAATTTCTAAAAATTGCTGGAACCATCAACAGTGTATTCAAACCTTCCCAAATACAAAGACATACAAGGTTAAAATCTACAAAAGTCTAGCACGACCAGTTTTGGCTTATGGCAGTGAAGCATGGACACTAAGAAAATGCGACGAAAGACGGCTAACAACTGCCGAAATGAGATTCATACGAAAAACTGCTGGATACTCCCTTCTCGACCATCATCGGAACGCAGATATTCGGAAGGAATTAAAAATTGACTCTATTGTCCATTATCTGCAGCAATACAGGCTTCAGTGGCAGACACATGTCAAGAGGCTGGATCGCTCTAGATGGCCCAGGCAGATTTTGTCGCATGTCCCAAAAGGTCGAAGAAATTTAGGAAGACCTAAGAAACGCTGGCAAGAGACCGTAACAGATCCACTGGGGTCTAACACTTGAAGGCTGATGATGATGAAGATGATGATGATAATAATGAAATATAAACCTTATGATAAAGTGTTGATAAGTCTAATGTCTTAAGTTAGCTTCTGATATTCCGATTTCCCTCGCAGAAAACCTAGCAACTCTGCTGACAGCAGAAACACATTATTAAAGGTATATCGGAAAGGAAGTACTAGTATTGTTCCTTCAAATAATAGTACAATATGCAACGAGCCTATAATGATAGTAATTAAGAAGCGAGTATGGATGTTTGTGAAACGAGCGCAAGCGAGTTTCATAATTTTCATACGAGCTTCTTAATTACCATTATAGGTGAGTTTCATACGACTTTTTATGCTCGACCATATTTCTAACTTGAAATTATTCAGATATATACATTTTATTTGTATGTCACAAGATGGGAAGTGACCTTGATCTAGGTCGTGAATTGTGAGATGTGCGCAGACGCGAAAGTATTGATTTTTTCCGAGGAACAATAATGTCATTGACCTTGATGTAATCCCGTTAAACTTGATATAACCTTGATTATTGAATTCGACATTGAAAAACGAGATGACAAATTGAATTTATTTGAATATTATTTACAATTAACGCTAATTATTATAGTAACAGAACATAACTTTCTGCGACAGTATTGGATTTCCAGCCTCCGTGACTTTTCGCTAATTCTCTTTCGATTGCATATCCGAGAATAATCGATACTTGCGGTTTTATAACGGTACAAAGCTGACTTGTCATTGGCTGAACACCTGTAAGCTGAGTTGTCATTGGCTGTACATCTGTACTTTAATGAGTAGGTGTACTTTAATGACATGCATTAAAGGACTGCTACCAGGTGTATAATTACTACATTTCGGCATGGTCGAGCATAAAAACATTTAGCTTTCGGATACGCAGTATAACGCGTATTCAAATAGCGGTTTCGAAATCACCTGAAAGCAGTGCTGTAGTTGGGCCAGTACGGGACGGTACGCCGTATCGTTTAAAACAAAAACTCGCTGTTACAGTACCGGAAAAAAATATAGACTCTAAAATTATATTAATTATGTTTATATGGTCTTTTAATATACTTTGAAATGGGAGATAGGCCTATTAGCTATTTGAAAATCATTTTGATGTTCATATTTGGCATAAAAGTAGCGGCTGACATCTCATATCCTTTGCGTAAACGCTTGTTCATTCGTTGTTTTATCCAAAACACTTCAGGAGTAGGCTAGCTGCGATTTGTTAATTTCAAACTTGCATGCCGCCGTCTATTTCTATACGTAATTAACACTAACTTTATAGCATGGAGCCTCAAGAAATCTGCTATACTGATTCGCTAATTTCAAAACTTGCGTATAGTAGATGCCTTCGCATAACACTAATTTTATTATGTTGCGCCTCAAGAATTCTGCTGCACTGATTCTGTAATTTTAAAACACGCTCAGATGTAATGCTAGCAGTTTGCTTGAGGAGGGAAATATTGTTACTTTTCGTGTGTTCATGAATCTTGAGTCCAGTTACATGTTACAGATTATATTCCAATTTCAACTGAAGAATGTGAATGAGCAATACTGTAATGAACGATATCTGCACTAAGAAAAGGAATACTCTTCTAGTAAAAGAGTTCCTAGACTTTTGTTCCTAAAAAGTGTTGGACCACAAACGTCAGCGTTTAATTTCTTGCCTCATGTGTAATTATGGCTGCGATCTGGAAGGAGGTCTGCATGATGAAGAAGTAACCTTGGAAAAGAAGTGCAGTACGAGTCCAGATAGAGTCTAGTCTGACCAAGTAGATTTCAACAGTACCCTCTAAAATTTGTTTCCAACTGCAGCACTGCCTGAAAGAGTTTCAATGCTGTCTGTACTAACATCTCCCGGAGGTGCTTTATGTAGCTAATTGCTCTTCAGTATGTGTTATGAATGTCATCCCTGTCGTCTGCAGCGTTACTCCTAGCTATTTGAACTGCTTTATTGATATCAAGTTTTTTCCTTTGTAAACTAGATGTGCCTCTCTTCCTCAGGAATTAATGCAGATAAGACGTAAGCGTCTGACGACTTCCGGTTGTTGCTCTGAGCGCCACTCGTGGGGTCGTGGCTGAATGCGAAAACATCCATGGAGTAAAATCAACCCCCGGCCATAAGCTTGAAACGGTGGAACCAAAAAGGTGTACTAGTATGGCCATCAAATTATCCATAGTTGATATTTTTTCCCCGGTATGTTTATCAGCTGTTTTGTTCGTATTATTATGATTACAAATTGTTTCGTGTTGTGAATATTTCAAAAGTGTAGTCAAGTTCAGCAGGTGTTATTTTTTTTATAAATAAGCTAATATTCTGTTTGACTCAACTGCAGAATATGTCCGTTGATATATCCCCCTATGCTTTAGCATATGAAGGAATGTCAACATCCTTCTTGATAAGAGAAAGAATGTGGAAATGAAGTGTTCAATCCATGTCACAACCATAACACTTTTAATAAATATACAGTGAAACGTCCACACCTGTGGAGTAACGGTCAGCGCGTCTGGCCGCGAAACCAGGTGGCCTGGGTTCGAATCCTGGTCGGGGCAAGTTACCTGGTTGAGGTTTTTTCCGGGATTTTCCCTCAACCCAATATGAGCAAATGCTGGGTAACTTTCGGTGCATCACCGGCATTATCACCTTCATTTCATTTAGACGCTAAATAACCTAGATGTTGATACAGCGTCGTAAAATAACCCAATAAAATAAAAAATACAGTAAAACATACATTGATATGATAATCTGCTAATAGTCCTGTTACCTCCAGATCCAGTCTAATACGTTTACGTATGACCAAAACCGATAGTAGCAATTTAACATTTGGCAATTGGCGGTGTCTACCAAATCTATATAGACTTCAAACAAGCCTACGACAGCATAAATCGGAAGCAAATTTACAGGATTATGCAAGATTTGATATTCCATGTAAACTTATAAAATTAGTAAAAACAACGATGAAAGGAACAATAGTTCAGGTCAAAATTCAAACTCAATTAACTCATAGAGCAGGGACTCAAACAAGGTGATGGGCTGGCTCCATGCCTGTTCAACTGTTCAACTTAGTAGTGGAATATGTAATAAGAAAGCTCTCTATCAATATGAAAGGTATTCTGGACTACCAGACCACTCAAGTAATCGGCTATGCGGATGATATATGCATATTAAGTAGAAATATCAAGGCAATATACGAAAACTACAATGAATTCAAAGAGGCCACTAAGGACATAAGTCTTAATATCAATCTAACCAAAACACAGGCAGAACACTTGATTCAAGCAAGTTCTAAAATTAGAAATAACCGGCAACTTATGATCGGCGAACCAGAGATAACCGTGGCTGATAGTTTTGACTACTTAGGCTCAAGGATCACCAATAATAATGTCCTTTTTAATGAGATCCAAAAGCGCATAAGATCGGCCAATAAAACTTATTCCCTACACCAGGTTATAAGTAATCGGGACGTCCACACGGCAACTAAAATAAGACTTCATAAAACACTCATAAGAACTGTTCTCATGTATGGGTGCGAAACATGGTGTCTTACCAGAAGGGCTGAGAAAGCTATTGGTAGCTTTGAAAGGAAAATACTTAGAAAATATTTGGACCTGTAAACATAAATCAGGAATATGAGATACGAAATAATAAAGAACTTTATAGAGAATACGATATACTCACCTATATAAAAATTAAAAAACTCCGATGGGCAGGTCACGTACAAAGATTACCTCTGGATCGTCTACCAAAAAAACCCCTTAGACCTAGTTTTCATGGAACTCGCCGTCCTGGAAGACCCATGAAGAGATGGAAAGATAATATCAGGGAGGATGCGGCTAGTCTGCTACATTGCAGAGATTGGAAACTGGCAGCGTAAAATAGAGATTTATGGAGGCAAAAAATTCGGCAGGTCAAGGCGCAAACATGAGCTGTAGAACCATTGGATAGATGGAATTGGCGGTATTTCGCGGTGGATTATGAGGCGTAAAAGGTGTAGTTTGACGTCATATCCGTCGCACAGATTTCAAGCATATTTGGCTTGAAGTACTCCCTCCTTTCTTTTTATCCTCTAACGGTCTTACTAATAAAAACTCTATATACAGACGTTTAACTGTCTTATACAATGAGTAGCTCGTTTACATGTCGTGTGTAAATTCCTTACAAATAATCTCTAAGTACGTCGTGTATAACAGTATAACTGTTACACAGCTACGTCATAGTTTCGTCATTACTTCGTTACGAAAGGTAATAGAATATCTGAGGTTCTCTATTGCATCCAATAGAGTGGTCTAGTGTGGCGTGTTAAGTATCGATAGTACAACTGACGCTAATTGATTACCACACTATATTTTGGTCAAAGCGTACAAGATACAGCAATATTATTCTAATTATTCTATTCTCTTTGATTTGTTCTTCTGTGGTTACAAGGCAACCATCATCATAAAATGACAGTCGATACGAACAGCTGTTAGAGGGGCGGCCATTTTTCCCTACATACAACGCTTAAACAAGGGGTTTCGTGTATATAACTACTGCAAAGTAATTCCCATTGTATGGTTACAGCCTGTTTATACGTCCATAGCTTATTCACGGTTTATTAATAACGTTTTCTGTCTCAACTCTGCATAAGTCTCGTATAAAAACTATACACGGTTTATTAATAAGACTGTCAGAGTAAAATACATATTCAAGCCTTAACCTATACCGAAATGCAATTTATTTACACTGCTGTACAATTAATGTGTCACCTACAATCACTTTCTATATGCTATTAATTAATATTGATGTATGATTAAAGTGTCACCTATCTAATTCTTTGAAGACAAAACTAAACTGTCTATAATTTATTTTATTACAGTATTTTTTCAATCGTCGAATAATAACAAATGAATGTCACCTGTAACAAATGAATGACACTCAGTGGCGGCTGATTGAATGAGACAAGTGAGGTCAGGTCTCAGTCACTTGCCTTAATTAAAATCAAATTTTGTGTTTTATATAATATATTAGTCATTTGAATGAAGCTTATGTCGCTGTAGAAGTATTTGAAAACTTAGTGATGGATATAGACCTGTTTTGCAGTAAAATTTGTTCCTGAGGGCAGGTTCGCTCGTGTCGGGTCTGGATTCTGCATTTCGTATGTTTTCGCGGCTTTGAGGTTGTACTTGAAACGGTGTAGCTAAGACACAATTCGTCTGGCCTTGTGGCCTGGTCAGCTTTCACCTCTCCCATCCATGGACTGGTCTCGAGGGTGGAATGGGGTGGATATAGCAGTGGTGACTTGTCTTCCTAAATATGCCATAAATAGCATAAAAATCCCGCTGTTTAGCAGGCAGACACCACACTGTTCTCTCCCCTTATGTCTTAGTTTATGACTTAAGCGAGGGTGTGTGGTGTAAGGTAGAGTTGACCACACTTCGTGAGGTTACAGGGATTGAATAGGGTTCTTGAGAATAAGAAGTCGTCAAACTGTGGTATAACTATTATATTGGAGAATAGGTAGTAATACAGTTGAATGTGTTGTAGACTACATGACAGCTAACGAGTAAAAGTCCTGAGGTTAGTGGTGGCTCGTATTATATAGTACAGGTTTGGGGCGTTGTCAGGACGCGAGTCCATGTCTAAACATGACCATACATGGTAATGTTTAGGGGTTGTAGTCACGTGCAGTGCGATAGACGTTTTAGTTCCACATGACCATATATAGTAATATTTTAGGGAACGCAGCCCCAAAGAGTCCAAAAATAACTCAAAGAAGTGAGAGACTAACGCGTGGGTGAAAGGGAGATAGCTTTCTATGCAGTCACCAACATCCTTAGGAGTAACTTATACGTTTGCAATGATGCAATTACACAGAATACAGTAACATATAATTTTTATACATGTTCATAATTATTAATTCACACTACAGTCTAGAAGGGTTACAATATTATTCCACACTTCCCTTCCTATTAAATGTCTGACCAACTTCTAAGAGATTACAAAGACATCTCAACACATAAACAAATAAATACAACCACACAGGCGTATACAAACTCACATGCAATAGTTGCGGCAGTTTCTACTTGGACAGACAGGCAGATCATTCCAAACTCGATACAAAGAACACATTAAAGCAATAACCAGAGGACACAATACATCTACATATGCCCAACACATAACTAATGCTAACCACACATACAATAGCATAAATACAGACATGGAAATCCTACACATACAACCCAGAAACCAAAAACTCAACACACTAGAACAATATGAAATATACAGACACACCAAAACACACCCTGATCAAATTCTCAACACACAGATCAATTTCAGAACACACACACTATTTGACACCACATTTCAACACTTTTCAACAATCGAACGCACCCACACAACAGGCAGCGAAGTTCGAGATGACCCCGAGATATATACTAAAAGCCAGGATATGAACAGACTAAACCAGAAGCAACGTTCTGTTGGTCTCTTTCTGAGCTCTGTTGCCACATAGTGGCGCGAGATTCAAAGCGTGTTCAGAGTTTGTCACCGATATGTTTAAATAACTACTGTATATAGTTCTCGATAACACTATCCACAATATTAGTAATTAAAATTACTGTTTTTAAGAAAGCACGAGCTAATGACGCTGGTACGAAATGCGACTCGTAATGCCCGTGGTACTGCAAATGAACTGGGAAATTTGGCTACACTGTCTCCGTGATTCCGTTGCCAGATTTTCGTTAGCTGACGACATTTTCACGCGAGATTCAATGACAAGCTCTGTTCTCCTTTTCCTTTCCAACACCTTACACTCAACGTGTCATCGCTGCACAGGCTACCCCTCTAACCCGCACTTTCCTTTCGCCCTGCCAACTACTTCCTGTTTAGTCGGTTCATAACCTGGCTTTTAGTATAGTAGGCTCTGAGGATGGTGTGAAGAAGCACCGAAACAGCTGTAAGCTGCACATGCTTACACAATTAACACGAGTAAGATCGTCATTTAATCACTTATTTATATTCAAGTGTTGAAAGTAGTGTACGAAAAATTCAACATGGATCATAGAAAATGTTTGCATTTCATTGTCACTATCTGAGTTTTCTCCCTCTCTTGCTCTTTCCTTTGATCTCTGTTTGTATTGGCTATTCTTAATAATATTATTATTGAATTTTCAAGTTTATAGAACCATATTTTAACCGAAGGTATATTGGGGCTGTAGTTAAATCGTACATATTATAGCCCTGTACAAATACTTATATAAAATATATACATAATTATGACATAAAATACACATATTACATTAAATGTGTATGACATAATAAACATCATAATTATATTATATACAAATATGTAGATATGAGATAAAATAGATACATAGAAATAGATACACAATATATGAAACACAGATACATTACATACAATACTTTCCCAGGACACATCACACACAGACTTGTAAGCATTTCGTAGAAACGTACATATTACTTTTAAGGACGTATATGACATAAAAATGACATGAACTAGATACATGACATACAAATGCATATACAACACATAAGACATAAACATATTATATAAAATACACAGACAAGACTTTAAAAAAATTATATAAAAACTTATACAGACACATCATTTTATTTTTACTTCAATTTTTATTGTTCCTGAGTTTTTGAATGTACTTCACTCCCATCCCTTCTACTAATGAAGTTCAACCGTCCTCCACACAGATCCAAGACCGCATATACAGTCATAGTAGCCTTACGGTCATACTAAACAGTAAGTTCCAAAAATATGTTCGCGTTTTCCAGTGACGAAAGAGCTTTCAATATTGCATCATTTTCCATTTGCCTACGTCGCATCCCGGTTTCCCCCATCTGCTTCTATTCGCCTCTCTATAAATGCTAGTGGAACATTAATTTCTGTTAGGAATTGGACGTCTACGTACATTATACCCATACAATTGTTTAAAATAACTTAAATAAGAGGGCCTCGTTAAGTAATTAACTGTCACGTGATTTCCTGCCTGTCTACGACGCTGCGACGTAAGCACTTGATCGGATAGTAGATAGCATGTCTGAATTTTAAGTGAAGATTGAATTTACAGTACGTAAGGTCTCTTTTATAGAGTAGGTACAGAATTATTTCAACATGAGTTACTGATACGAAGTACGAACCTGGTAATTTGAATTACGTACAATAGTCTATAGTGCGATAATATGCACATTAGAACTGAAGCCTGTATCGAAATGAACGGCCACCATTTTGAAAATGTGTTCAAATATCCATATTATGAATTTTTTTTCAATTTAACTTCATTCTCTATATTATACGCTAATGTGCTGTAGACAGTATAATGTACACTGCATAATGAATACGTCCGCATGGAAAGCTCAGTTCGTGAGTAAAAACACTCATTGTTAATACTGTACTGCATTTTGATTAAACAAAAACCTAATGAAAATTATCAAACTCAAAATCGCGATATTTCTTAGTTTACGTAAATGGATGAACTACTTTTCTTCCCTCCTATACCTAGTAAAGTGATTTGTTTGTATATTACGCCATCATCGAACTCCAGTCGTGGAAGGGGGTAGCAAACGGTGTTTCCTGTTCTTAATCGTTGATCCAAAGGTATAGCCACGTTAATATTAGAAATGTTAGTAAAAATAAAATGATGACCCTGTATATGATATGAAACTGTGATATTACAGCTATTATTATTGTTATTATTAGTATTATTAATAGTAGTAGTATCTCCTTTTATTGCAGCCTGTTTTGACCTGTGGAATGTTAGATTCATGATACAAAACCTGAAAATATTATATATACACAACAAATTAACACATTCATATAGCCTTACCAATTGCATTAACTACAACTTCTCTTACTATGGCCGAAACACATAAACTAGCTATTTACAGTGAATTGTGAATTTGTAATATGAATTTCTGAAATTCTCTTGAACAGCATTTCTTTTTAAACATGAAACACAGGAGTTTTTTAAATTGCCCAGAACATGAGATGACATGCGACAGTAATAACAGACGAGCTCTTTCGAAAATTGGGCAATCAAATAGGAGGTGTTGAACAGTCTGGGTGATTTCCTCGCATTTACACATGGATTCATTTACATTATTGGTTTTGAGCCGTTTAAAATATGTTTTAAATTTTCCATGGCCTGAAATGAATTGCGTAAGCACGAAATTGGGTATCATGTGTTTACAGTTTAACCTAGAGGTTATTGTAGAAAAGAATAATGCCCGGTTTCTTCAACCATTGTTAAATTATAACAGTGTATTATTCCATTTTAACTGTAAACTTGACAGTTGAAGCATTTCTTCAACTAATGTTAGTACTAACAGGCTGTTAAAATCCATGTTAATTTAAGTGACCAATTTCATGGAGTTAAGTCATTTAACTTTCTGTTAGCATGGAAGTATTCAATATGGCTGGTGCGTTAGATGCTGAACTGTTGTAGGGGAAAGTAGCCTATATCGTACCGGCGCCGAATTCGTACCAATATTAATATTGAGGAAAGTATTGCATGCAGGAACCATCTGAGGAATTTTTCATGAAATACAAATAGAAACTGATACTCGTTCAGTTTTCCGCCTTTCATCCAAGGCAACAGCTGTATTAAATCGCGTTTTATAGTAAGGTCTGATTTCTCATATAAGATTTTCTTACTCTTTCATAAGCTTTTAGTAAAACATTGAGTTAGTTTAATGAATGTGTTTTATTACACCTAGTATATTAGATTGGTTGCATTATTTAAACGGTAAAAATAGTCACTGTAACAGTTTTGTTTAGGTTATAATCTGAATAGTTTGCTTGGAGTGCTAGTTTCCTAAATCGTACCATTAAAAGGTTGCTCATATCGTGCCAGTATGATTTTGGCAACGTGAACAAGTAACGTTAGGTGCATAATATTTTCAAATTTCAGAATAGATAATGATCAAGCAAGAATACGTAAAATCGGAACCAAGTGTTGTACTTAAGGCACTGGATGAATTTCGATCCGGAGCAGTGGGATTGAATGAATGTTGTCGTATGTACGAAATCTCAAAATTGATTTTCAAGCGAGATTTGATGGGCAAGGTAAAGAGAGGTCGGGATCGTCCTGCAAATGGATCCGTTAACGGATTGTAAAAATTTAACGTTGACGAAACGTGTTTCTCTCTAAACCAAACTGGCCGCGAAACCAGGTGGCCCGGGTTCGATTCCCGGTCGGGGAAAGTTACATGGTTGAGGTTGTTTCCGGGGTTTTCCCTGAAACCCAACATGAGCAAATGCTGGGTAACTTTCGGTGCTGGACCCCGGACTCATTTCACCGACATTATCACCTTCATCTCATTCAGACGCTAAATAAACTAACCTGTTGAGAAAGCGTCGTAAAATAACTTAATAATAAATCCCTAAACCAAAGATTTCAGTTCAAACGAGAACGAGAAAAAGTGTTCAGTAAGCTGTTGTGCTAACTTCAAGTCCCTGTAAGAATCAGAAGTAATCGAAAGGAAGAATTTCAAGGGGGGGGGACAGAAAAAACAACAAATCAACTATCAAGAAGAACGAAAAAGGCATCTAAAATTATTGATGTTAATCTAAAAGAAGAAGACTGGTATTATTTTATCTATGAGTAAGCTGTCATTATGATTCCTTGCTCTCTGTGCTATCAATGGGTGCATGAGACATGTGCAGGAGTTTCTATGGCTCAAGAAAACGTTCTCTTTTGTCTGTGACGTGTAACGACAGAATCTGACAAGTAGGTATCTTTCATATGTGTTAAATAAGATTGAATCTTAAGTGGTCCTTCGTGTTTTCGTGTTACTAGATCTTTATAATATTTAAGATTTATATATTACAAAAATCTTTGTATCTTAAAACATCTCTGTTTCTCATTTGTATTAATAAAACTCCATATCAAATGATGATAATGTAATGAAATATGTTATTTTTATGAAGTTATTATTGTGAAAATTATGTCTTTTATAAATGGGTACGATTTAAGCAACCTATAGGTACGATTTAGGAAACTAGGCGCATAAATCGTACCACTTGCAAAAGTTTTAAATAATATCTTTTAAAACAATTTATAATTATTTAAAAATTCCGAAAAAAAATATATATTTTGTATCCCAAGGTACTGTCTCAATGTCTAACAGTATATGCAATTAAAATTCCTTCCCATTTCTAAATAACTGAAGAAAAACTGAAAAGTGGTACGATATAGGCAACCTTCCCCTATGTTGATTATTTAGAAAATGATATCTATCATACAGAGCGGATGATTTCTGTGGTTCGACAGAACATAAATTCATACAAAAATATAAGCAAATTGATGCAAAGTCTCACTTTTCGCTTTCAACTTAGATCCGTTTGTTTGTTTATTCGCAATAATTGGTTTATACTGCGAAATTATTTCCAGCAAAAGGCTTCTCTCGAACGAAAAGAATTAGTCCCACGATTTCTTATTGTTCCAGTGTTTTCCATTTCACAACAGAAATACCAATACACCGCTCCACGCTACTGTGATAGAGACGACGGAAAGAAGCAGAAATAAAACCTGAGAGAATAGAAAGACTTCTATCCTCTCTGAATCAAACAACGGAAACAAGCGAGAATCGCAATTGTGAGAGTCCAGAAAACAGAACTGAGCCAAAGAGTTTGTAATATTAATAATAAGAGAGAAATGCGCACGAGTGTGCATTGTTAGAGATGCTAGTAAATATCACTTTTTCCTATCTCAGTTATTGATTTTTCTGCCCTCTGACACGTCAGTATGTGATATTGCCGACATAGTTCACCACATAATTTGCACCACACGCAATCTCCGTCAGCAGTATGGAACCCTGATCTGATGCACAGTCTGTGGTGGTAGCCATGAATTGATAGGCTCGTCACCACATGTCGCAACGGTTGGTTTGGTCCCATCCAGTTCCTGTCTATCACGGCTCCGGTGCTGTAGAACCCGTCCGGAATCTGGCGTCTTTTCTCTTCTCTTTCCGTTAGAAGCTGCTCGTAGCCGCTGGTAGATGGCAGTAAGTAGTCCTTTCTGAGGTCTTCTATCAGGAAGGTTTCCCTTGAAAGTATATATATCAGCCTTTGAAAGTATATATATCAGCCTCGACGGTGCATATTTTGATGTTCCCAGGGCTCTTTGCAGGAAGGTGGCTTTAACACTTTCTAGCATCTTCAGATCCTTCTTCTTTAAGTACTGCCAGATTATTTGAACCCCGTACGTCAGTACTGGCATTATCTTCGCCCTGAATAGGTTCATTGCTGTTTCCAACGACAGTGATTGTAGGTGCTTTATGTCGCTTATTGCCCTGATCGCGGCCGCTGCCCTCTCCTTTACATGCATAGTAAAACAGGTCCCTGATGTTTGGAAGATCACTCCGAGGTATCTGAACGAGTTGACTACTCCTAGTGGCTCTTGGTTATGCTGGATTATATCATTCCTCGATATCCGACCTCCTTTGCGAAATATCATAATCTTAGTCTTTTCTGTGTTTATATGAAGTCCGTTGTTATTCGCCCAGTCATTCAGTCTATCGAAGCACGATTGCAGATCCTCCACATTTGCTGCTGTTAAGGCCATGTCGTCCGCATACACGTATACGTCCGTCTGTCCACCTCCGCGAACTGCTTCTATCACGTCCGCTGTCATTAGGTTGAAGAGTAGGGGGCTGACGGGATCTCCCTGCAACACACCGTTTGTTTGCGTGATGGGTCTTGATGTCCTTAGGTTGTCGCTTATGTTCACCACATTATACTCTAACATATTCCTTATTATGTTAGTGAGATAATTCCGTCCAAACCTGGTCTCCAGCTTTGAAACTAATATCTGTCTATCTAGCAGATCGAAGGCCTTTTTATAGTCTATGAAAACTACGTATCGTTTCCCCTTGTCATGACGTAGAGCTTCCTCTATTACTTGTAATAATTTTGTGACAGCCTGGAGCGTTGATCTTCCTTTCCGGAAACCAAATTGCTCTTCTGGTATTATATTTTCTGCAAGTTCCGAAAGTCTTTGTGTGATGATTTTGCTGAAGATCTTGAAAGCAGCCTTCTCTAGAGCGATGCCCCTATAAGCGTCCGGTAGCGTTGTATCTCCTCTCCCTTTGTAGAGGACTTTGATTGTCGACGTCCTCCATACTTCAGGCAATTTGCTTATCTCCAGGCACTTATTGAATAGCATTGCCCATGTTTCCCTCAAGATTGGTAGAGTGTCTTTTAAATTCTCGTTGAAGATTGCGTCTGGACCTGCGGCTTTTTTGCATTTTAGACTCCGTATTGCTGCAGTGACTTCTTCTTCTGTAATTTTTGGGAAATCCTGTGCTTCTGTTATTATGGTTGTAGGGTATGCTCTCTCAGTATGCCTGTTGTTTAATGTTTTCTGGAAGTGTTCCTCCCAAGTACTCATAGATATTTCCTGTGAGAACTTCGGTTTTCTGGATTTTAGTGCTACATATGGGTCTTTCACTGTTTCTTCGACAAGTCTTCTGCCTTCTTTCACTACGTGCGCTGCTTTTTTCTCTTTTATCAGTAGTTTGTATTGTCTTCTAGCCTGGCCATACTGTTGTAGGGTCTCCGGGGATTTTGTTTTCTTGGCTGAGTGTAGAAGGTTGAGCACGTCGCATCTCTTCCTGCAGCAAGTAATGTCAAACCATGATTGGGCCTTTCTATCTCTTTTTTTCAGTTACAATTTGCACTGTTCTAATGATGTCCGTTATTTTGCAAGCAGCTTCATTTACTTTGCCATCCTCGATGTTCTTGTTCACCGTTATTATTTGTTCTGTGGCTTCTTCCAGTGATGCTGTGTCTACGTGTCGTGTTGTTTTCTTGCTATTGCTTAATTCTTCCTTCTTATGAGATATCTCGAGGTTTGCCAAAATGGGAATATGCTTCCTGAGAGGGGTTGTAGCCGACTTTGTCAGTGCTTGAACGGAGATTTTTGTGACACGCGGATTCAGGAAAATGAGGTCGATTGTGCTGGCACCATTATAGCTGATATACGTGGGTTCTTTTGGATCGTTAGAAGCTTGAAGCCTTCCTGTTCAAGATACGCTATTGTTTGGGCTGCTTTAATGTTGTGAATGTCCGTCCTACAATTGAAGTCACCGGCTATCAGAACCGCTTCTTCTCTACTTGTGTTTGATATGGATTCGTTCAATGCTTCAACTATCTCTTGGGCAGAAAATTCCGGCTGAAAGTATCCGCCAATGATAGTGATGCAATTTGTTTTTAGCATTAACAGATTTGGGGTCCTCTTTAAAACAGTTATAGGAGCTAGCCATGGCTTCACTAGACATGTTATGCCGCCTCTTGGTCTTCCCATATTTCCTTGGTTAGCTAGCATGTGGTAGTTGTAAAACCCTGGGAGGTCTACTTCTTTTGTGAGGAATGTTTCGGTAAGTATCGTAATGTCTTCCTTGAATATGTTTACTGACATGATATTCCTTACACCGTTCAGTCCTTCTATGTTCCATAGGAGCATGGATGCTTTCCCGCTCCTAGAAGGAGCTGCTTGCTGGCTGGTGACTGTCCAGCAGCACACCGGTGTTTCTTTTTCTTCCCCGAAAAAGTTACTGCCTGACAAGAACATCTTTTGGCCAGAAATCTGGCAGATTCACCCTGTTCAGGTCTGCGAACGGTATGCCTACTCTAAATGCTTTGTTCGTCCCTTTCGTCTCGAGTTGTATACACTCTCGTACTTCTTGAACACCATTCCTAGTTAGGTAATTTCTGAGTTCCTCCGACGTGGTGGCACTGTGAAGCTTGCCTACATAGAGCCACCCGATACGTTCTGCTGCTCTCAGAGAATTATCTGGTTTGTTTCCTGTTATTCGTGTCCGCTTTCGCTCTTGTCTCTGTACTACATTCGACCACGCGTTTTCTCCATGGTCTCCGTCTGGTTCTATCGCCGTATCTGGTTCTCTGCTTGCTTCCTGAACATTCTGCTCACTGTAATATTACAAACTCTTTGAACTGAACCTACACTTGGTTATAGGTTATGGTTGAACTCTAGAATCTCTGGTCCTAACAGAGAGTTAAACAGAATGTTAAAATGTGAAATGTAAAGTTGAAGAAAAGCAATATTTTTAACAGCAATTCAGACTTTTAACTTAAGCCTGGTTCAGACGGTGCGTGTTTCTGTGATGGATTTCAAGGTGGATGCGCGGATGGGTAGCCTGCGTGGTCACTGGCTGGCTCCCGTGTTGCCTACGGTGATGGTAGTTGTTCGCACGGAGCTGGCTCTTTTCACAGTTCAAATTGGAGAATCATCTGCAGCTTCATCTGTTGCCAACACTCATGGTCAAAAAGAAACTAAACCGTGAGTGGAAAACAACTAAAGTCCTACATTAACAGTAGTAAATGTCGTAATAAAGTAATTAGGCCATAAGTGCAAAACAGCTGAAGTCCGATATTTAATTGTTGTTTCTTAGAAACTAAAGAATATAGAAAAAACAGGTTTAGTTGGAAAACAACGAACATGGCGACATGGTTTCAATGGTGATATTATATGATCATCTTTGGTTTCCAGCCTGCAAACCATCACGAAAAATAGCAAGGAACCTACCCTCGAAATCCAGCAAGCTAGCCATCCACGGAGCCACCAGAGCGCATTACTTCCGGCGAGTGACCACGCAGGCTACCCATCCGCGCAGCCACCCTGGAATCCATCACAGAAACATGCACCGTCTGAACCGGGCTTTACAGTTAATTAACGCTATATTAGGTGCATTTTAACAAAGATTAAAGAAACCGGGCCTAAGTCTCTAGTTAGAGAGCCGTTATTACTTCCTTGCCATTGAATATCCCAGCGTGCTAACATGTGTTCCCTTAATTTATGTTTTATGAAACTGACAGGAATTTTATGGTAATTATCAACGACATTCATGGAACAAGCAAGCTTGGATAGCGGGTCTGCCCTTTCATTCCCTAATACACCCGAGTGCCCTCGAACCCAGTTTAAACAAATATGTTTGCTGGAGTTAGCAATATTACGTCTGACATTTACGGCAATCATATGCATATTATATTTGTCCCTAATACAGTTTAAAGTTGCCTTATTCTTAATAATAATAAAACGATAACAAGCACTACATCCTTTCCTGTAATCTGAACACGTCTCTCTCCATTTACATTGTTTCAACATCCTCAGTCCACACTTTCTGCAACTGCTACATCAACAGCACCACACACAAAAGAGTAACATTAGTCCGATTACTGAACTAATATAGAGCCAAGAAGAATAGTGACACCAATCTTTCATATTGAATTTTGGATTGTTCTTTTGATATTTGTTTTTGAGGATCATCAATTCTTACTCCCATGTATTTAAAATCATGAGTCGTAGATAGAATATTTGGAAATGGCAATTGCATCTTAGTTTTTATCGTTATTTCTTCTTGTTTCTGTGAAATACAACAGTAAATATGCATGGGAGCTATAGGGATGATATCGGTAGTAATTTCATTAACTTTAGTATGCTGTAGTGCAGTGGTTCCCAACCTTTTTTGACTGACGACACACTTTACTGAACGCCCATGATATCGCGACACACTTATTTGATTTTATTAATACTAATAATAATGATAACTAGTACATTTATTCTGGACGAAAAGGTGGTGTAACTCTGTGCAGAATATTGTATAGCGGACGGGGAGATGCTTACTGTTCACTACACGGGAATTTTGTCGTTTTTAACCTCCCTTTCGTCCAACTAAGACTTTCAAGGTCTAATCGGAATTCAAAGAAAAATTATATTAAGAACATAGTTATTCACACATATTTTGGTTCCATGATTAAAACTGCAACAAAAATGTGCCGGAACGCCGTTCCAGCGCGTTCCGCCAGAAAAAAGCATTGATAACAACTTCTATGTAGTGTTGTAGATAAGTCGATGTTAACACGCAGTTGAAAATTCTAAAAACAAGCAGCAAATTGAGTGGCATTAGAAAAAAAAAACAAAGATATGTGTCAAAAATCCCAATCTGTCTATGCTGGATATCCGATAAAAGATGTCCTATCAAAGATTATTGTTCTTGAAAACTCGCCTATTTAAATTAATGTGAAATCTGCGGTTGGTGGGTTGCACAGAGTTTCTTTATACAGTACGTGGCCTTATGGTTGAAAAACTGAACTGAACATTGTTGCAGATGTTCACGTTTCATTGGTAAAGTATGTCTCAAAATAAAATGTACCATATAAAAGACTTCGTTGCAAATAAAAAGTGCATTGTAAAGAGACTTTGTGGATGGCATAAAATTTATTTTTAAAATCCAAAATTTCGCGACACACCGGTTGGAAACTCCTGCTGTAGTGGATATAACACACCTACTGAGGTCAACCCTTAACAATTAACAGCTAATACAAGTTTCCCTCTATTAAATAATTTTGCTTTTTCCTTTACTTCATTCTCACATACTACAGTTATGTTATCCTTTTGATGATTTACATACAGCCATTCATTACTATGTGTTAACGGTATCCACATGGTATCTATTATATGTAAGTTACATATTGTTCAAATGCTTTACATATTTTGGATATTCAGTAGTAGCAGGATGTGTCAGGTAGATGAGGCAATTCTCTTTCACTATATGATTTATTGGTACATTCTTCGTACAAATCATATTAACAATTGAGGCACTCACAAGGAAAGTAGGTCTAATACAAGTGACATTTTTTTTTTAAAAAGTGAGATAAGTGTATATTCTAAATCTTTAATGTCACTTCTGTTCAGAGAAAAAGTAATATAAGTGCAGTTGCAGCCAGTGCTGCTCCCTGTTGGCCTAACTCTTGTATTGCAATGCTTACAAAGTTTTGACTGAGAGGCAAACTAATACAAGTGCGTTATTTATGTAGTGTTGTTGTGTTTCTCAAGTTTATGACTAATTCATTTGCCATCATGGAGAGAGGTAATATAATACAGCGCTGACTTCTCGAAACATCTTCGTGGAAGGCCTGCACACATTCAGCTGGACCAACTATACAGTTATCCAATAAGAATAACTTTTGCTAAGTGGAGCAACTTGCAAGAGCTGAAGAAATTCATCCCACCCATAACCACTCTTTCTTTGATGACCTGAAGCATGAGGAGGGGCATAAGGACTGCAGGAAGTGGACGTGGAAGAGGAAGTTCAATCGCAGTAGGAGGCCTACAAGTGCACTTCATGACAGAAACACAGATGTTACAGCAGAGAGAGATGTGACGTATTCAGATGAGGCTAGTGACGTAATGGACAGCGACTAAGGCTGAATTTCATTGAAAATTAAAAATATCATTAACCCACTTCTTTCGGTTATATAGACACATTTTGTGTCGTAATATGTTAATAAGAAAGCTCAAATGCTGTTAAGACAGGAATGTTTTAATGTTCTAAGTAATGTTCTTGTTCTTCTTTTAAATAATATACAAATACTTAAAACCCTTGCACTTGTATTACTCCTCCGCAAAAAATAATTCCGTGGCAAAATAATACAAGTGACTTTAGGGCCCAATTTTACCTAAACTGTTTTAGAATAGATAATTTCTATTTAGAAGTTAAAAAATATAGGTACCAACTTATACAACTGAAAATTTACAGCAACATATTCCTGTAAAAGATTTTTAAATTTCCTTTCAACTTCATAGTCATTTGTCTCAAAACTTATTAAACGTCACTTGTATCACTTTGCTTCTGAGTGCCTCAATTATCTTTTTGCATTCTCTAACATGCTGTTGAGATAAAAATGCCGTTTTTGTTCTCAACATATTGGTTGCTATGTAAAGATATTGGGGTTGTATAAATTTTGCTGTTCTATTATTATTCATAACTACCGGAAAAGGAACAATTTCATATAAATTTAACTTTTCGCGTGATAGTAAAGGTACTCTCACAATGTATATCAACGCAGGTGATGTTTTATAAATAGTTACCGTCATCACCTGGTCTACTTGGTGTGATGGAAAATCGATAGGAATTGTTCACGTAACACTTTCTTAATTTTCTCTTAAGTTATAACCAGGCTTCGAAACTTTGGACCCGATACAATAAGTTTACTGTGCATGCACTATAGATTGTTGACTCGCTGCAGGTAGATAGAGATGTGTTGAGGTAACAACGTTGCTATTTATAATAGAGTACGGTAGTATGGGGAAACATTCTGAAAGTAAATATACATTACACAATGAAAATGTCAAGAGAATATGAAAAGCATTTATTCTCCTGTCCCTTATAAGCATTTGTGATTAATTATACACAGTGTTAATGGTGAAAATAAACATGTATCAATTTTAATATCTTCATCTATCATATTGGTCGTATTTAGAAATTGCAATTACAGTACCGAATTGCAATGTACTACAAGATACATTTTCAGTGTCTCAAACATAAATCTTTTTCGGTTAAGCTTATCTGCCGAATTTTGTACTGTAGAAAGCTGCGCTCTACGTCGCATGACGAGATAGGAGCAAAACGAAAAAACCTAACATCATTGCAGACTCTAACAGACAGTCCTTTATTCTCGGGTGACTAATTTGCTGTTTATGTTACACAATGTTCCATATCCCTTATTTTTACATAAAAGTGATTTCCACTTCTGTTTTAGACGTTCAGTAACCGGTGTACCTGATGTCTCATTAATTCTCTGCGTCATTTTCTAAATTAATTTGAGGGCTTCCGGCATCTCTTGCTCTGAATTCTCTAACCGTGTAATAGTTTCAGACACAGTTTGTATGAAAACCAAATGATTCGTCAGAACCTTCAAATCCAGAGCGTTTTTCTTTGCGTATTTGTTGGCATTCATTCTACAGTACCCGCACCCACTGTAGCCTACGCTTTACCATTATACTCAGTACGCTGTTATGCGGATTTCCCACTGAACTGCTCTATCGGGTCCGAAGTCTCGAAGCCTGGTTGTAACCTAAGGTTGAATAATTCCAAGTCGCGCATTTGTTGTCACTGTGATCAACAAATCGTAATATTCATAACAGCCTTGGTATCCTAACTCAACATGTTTAATCTTTAGATTTGCTGTAATCGTATTGTCTTCATGCGTGTTACCTTCCCACTGATTTTGGTAATGTGAAAGAAAAGTATTGAAACTTTCTTTTATTGCTTTTTGATTTAATAATAATTCCGTAGTTGTTTCATTGACTGTTATCAAACTTAACTTTAAAAGTGTTAACTGTTCTGGACTAATATGCAAGAAGTTAAGTTGTTCTTGCTGCATTTTATCTATTCTTTCCTTATACATTTCTGCCTCAGCTTAAATTGCAGTGCCGAATAGAATTTTAGAAATTTCGCCTACAAAACCTAGTACAGAACGCTTTTTCCTGTTATTATTATTATTATTATTATTATTATTATTATTATTATTATTATTATTATTATTGACTATTGTTCCAATAATATCTTCAAGAGTTTCTCTTAGTCTTTGTACACTACTTCTTTTAGCCAGGATGTGAGCTAATCCTTGCTCACAATCCGTTTTGTAATACCATGTGCATACTAACAAATTTTTACATTCATTCTGTATAGTTGCAGTCCCTTGTTTGAGCGTATCATACAGGCGTTGTACCTCTCCTATGTCTACGTAAGTAATTACATCCCAGAGATACGGAGTGAACCACACGTCTGCTACAAAATCAAAGTATATGCCTGCCTGTCCTTTGATTTCTTCATTTTGAGTTGCTGAAAAGCATTCAACCTTAACAGTAGCCATACCAATGAGTAGTGCTAACCACTTACATAAAATCATCTTGGTATGCTTCTGAAAAGAAAAGAAACACAATTATTCTTTGTATTCCTTTGCTCTATTGATGTGTACAGTGAATTCTTTTTCCCGTACCCCCAATTCTGCACAACTCGAGGTTAACTTTATTAACCCGAATAACCTTCCCACAGAGGGTCCAACTTTTTCCTATTCTCCTTTCCGTAACAAGACCTTGGCTCCCAGAGCTATATCATAGGTACATCTTGCGCTAGACCTTCTGTCACAATCTTCTATAACCCCTCTGTCTATCACTTCTTTTAAGGATTTCTCATCCGCAACTGCTTTCACTGCTTCTCTCACAGAATCAAAGAAAATTCCATTTACAAAAACATTTTTTCCAAATTTAATTATTACCTTTTGTCCAACCTTTTTCTCGTCCTCTGACCAAGAGTTAGTGAAGCGATTAGTACTGTCTAAAGTAGATTGAATCATTTGTTCGATTCTTGCCTCCCTTGGAGTAATACTTTCGTTGGGTTTCTGATTTACCTGACAGAGTTGGATCGCATTGTACATAAATGTTCGTTGTACAGCAAAACGTGTCTCTAGTTTTTCCTTTATATCCTCACATTTTTTTTCATCTGTTGGACGGATGTTTAAAGTTCTCCTAGCATTACCTGTAATCTTTGCTAAAATATATTTTATTAATATATTCTCCTGATTTGCATTTATTAATGACCTAGCTGACTCAACATTATCAATAAATTCATTTAGCATAGATGGTTCGCCTGAAAAACATTTTTCAAACAATTTAGCAGCAGCTGTAATGGGTAATTCAGCACTTATTCTTTGTTGTCTTAGAAGAGTGTTCAATTGCTCGTCTACAATTGAATTCGTTGATCTTGATCTGCTTGTGCCATGGTCTAAAGGGCTTTCACTCGGATTACTAACATTCACCAATATTTTAAGAAATTATAACAAGGGTTATAGGTATCCTACAAGCAAAACTCAGCTCGAACTCCTCGCGGCGCGCATGCTATATCCCTCTTACCCCCCTGCAGTAGGCGTGAGAGCATGCTGGGAACGGCAGCATACGTCATCTGCGCGAGACAGTCACCCCTGCTGGTTTCTGCGCACTGAGTTTTCCTTGTTGGATGCCTGTAACAACGTCTCTCGAGACTGGTAGTACACTCACCCAGATGAAGGATCTCTTGACTAGTTGGCGCGCTCTGGCCGTCGATCCGCGGACCTCGTCACCAGCAACTGGTCAGTGAGCTTCTATGCGGGTTGCTAACAGCTGGATATACCGGAGACCTTCAGGTAACGGGCACCCCGAAGAGGAAGAGCCACACTGGAACAGCCAGGCGACTAGGGTCGACGTTGATTCCACTCGTGAAACAATCATGGCAGTAGATGACGACTGTGGATACACTGGCCCCTTCTCATCTGTCTTCAACCTCTAAGACATCAGGATCTGCAGCAGAAAGTGCTTCTGTCAGTAAACATCATAAATATAAATATCTTACAGATAATTATATTTTTATTCCTTTTGCGGTTAAACGTTCGGATCATGGTGTAATGAAGCCAAAGCTCTTATCTCCACCATAGGCAGACGTTTAGAGCAGCTTGCTGGGGACCCTCGAAGCAGTCAATATCTATAGTCCGGATCAGCGTACTTCATACCCTAAGGGTGAAACCTAACCATTTTCCCTCCATTACTACATATGCTAGTGGATTGTGGTGATTTTCTAGTTTGGAGGTTGAATTTTCTTTTGCCAACTTCGTTTCGAATTTCGACACTGACGAATATTACAAATGGTAGTGATTTTGTAACTGGTACGTTGGCAGCTGAGACAAATGTCGACAATATTAGTCAGTACTGGAGTCCAATGAAATTAAAATTGTACTAGAATTCTGAGCCGATTACTGAAAGCTAGTGAAATTTGAACATACTAATAATTAATTAATATCAGTATTAATATTAATACATAATAGTCATTTTATGTGTTGCGTTGTGGTTATAATTCAATACTATAGTCAGGTAAGTTTTCGGAGTTAATATTAATAACTGCATGTGGTCAAACAAAATACATTTTTAGGTTAGATCTCCTGAGTCAATTGTTTAGTCAAACCAATGAATTTCGTATTGCCAGACAAAATACTTGACATGTTGATCCTTTTCTCGTATAGTTTGCCTACGAAAATATGTTACAAATTATTGAATTATTTAGAATAACCTTCCAACATAAAGTACAGTAAGTAAATAAGTCATTTAGTACGTAGGATCGTGTGATATCTGGTAACAAGACGGCAATATTTGCTGTTTAGGAACTGTTCTTATGTGACCCTCAATATACTTCAGCGCATTGGTATCGCCATTCAGCGCGGTAATGCAACAAGTAGGGTAAAGTTGCCTAATTCCGTGACATATTTAGTAAAGTCTATATTTATACCAAAATTGTATTAAATTTTTCAAATATCACCTAAATGACGTTATTTCGACCTTTAGCTATAACATTCAGTGTCAACAGTTTCACAAGTTCGGTATATAATATATAATTCTTTTTTTATTATACAGTGGCTCCTAAATCCGTGACAAGGATCCAGATTCCGTGATAGTGGTTTCATAATTCCGTGATTGATATCCTAATTCCGTGATACTAAAATAATCCTCATTAACTGCTCAGAAAACAAACGCGTATTTGGAAAAACACATTAAAATCATGGTATATTGTTTTAATAGGGATTAAGCAAGAAATTACAACATAAAAGAAGGGCCTAAGTGACAAATTTCATAGAAAATACTTGTGTAACTACAGGAATACATATTAATATATTATAAACAAAATAAACTGAAAGTTAAATTCAGTACACTATTAAATTTGAATAAATTGAATTATAACACAATTATTTCTCATTATTTATATTCCTAACGACAGCAGTAATTAAGTAAAATTATGCCCTATTATTTTATTATAATTATAATTGATGTTTTCTTTCATTTATTTCTATTATTATTTCCACAAACTATTTTCTTTCACAGACATTAATTTTCACAACATAACATTTTCTATTCACGCCTAAACACCAATTCAGAATCATACTAGTTGTCTATGACATTCATTGATTTGCAAATATTTTCATGTTATTCTCTGTTAAAATATGCACATTTAATTATGCGTCCTATTGTCAAATAAGTGTCCACCTACGAGTCTTCACACACATAATAGTAACAATACAGCTTATCGATCCTACATAATAGCCCGTTTGCGATCTCTATCTGTCATGACGATCACAGTATGATATTAATTAATATGTATATTTATTATACAACTTATTGATTAATCTTGTTGCTGTACTTTTAGTTAGATTTTTAAAAATGTTTTAATAGCCTTTTAAAACTCCAAGTTATTGTTTGTATAATTGGTCACATGTATTATGTAATTTTGATATGCACTATGTACAGATATCTATATTGTCTGAAGATGCCCAAACAGGGCGAAAACGTTCACAAAAATAATTAAAATGTGTTAACAAAAATATTTTTTTTTGGGTTGACATTATAAACAAGTCAAGACGGAAACATTGAAACCATATTACTCTTTCATCATAATATGACTCATTGGATAATCTACAAAGATGAATTTAAAATTCAAATTTATGTACCTAAGTTATTTAGTTTTCAGCAACATATACTGTTTATATTATACAGCCGTCACTCAGTAAATTATAGAAATGGAGATCTAATTTAAGATATTCTCTACGTCTACTTATATAACTCCAAAAGTTTGAGCTTCATATCATCAATAGGCTATATCATCAATATGTATATTAGTGACAAATACTCACATCATGGCGTTAACTATAATAATATTTCACTTTCAATGGTGATAATGTCATCAAACCACCTCAAGTTTCGTAGTTTTTAATATCCAATACACAGCTGTACTCAGAAAATTACACACCACAAAATCAGATCTGTAAATTATTTGTAGCAAGTCTTGAAAAATTTTAATAACGGATCACAGAGACATTATAAAATTACACAAATGAAGATCGACACATTATTGTCATTATGATGTCACAGAATTTGCTCTGATTTGCTCTAAATATGTTGGCAATCCTGTAGGTCATGGCCTTCGTATAATATTGCTTATTGTAGTGTGTGTGTTTTATTTTCATTCTCAAAACTGACGACAGATGGATTTTGGAAAATAGGAAAATTATGTAGGAAAATTGACATTTCACTGAAAACTACTATTTTTCTGCAAATCTTTGGGTTCCAAACTTCAAAATGAGGAGTTATTCATTAAAATCCGTTCAGTCATTTTCCCGTAATTTCCATTACCAGTTCAAATTATATGAACGTGCCGATATTAAAAGGGCATATTTCCATGAAACCACATTTGTGGGAAAACACAAAAAACATATTCACATCTAAACCAAGAGACAGACTTGTTAGATCTCAGGTGGGCTACATAGAACTGTTTAAGAGACATGGACTTCAACAAATAATCTTTCATTAAATCTACCGTATTAAGAGTAATCATATTCCAAAATCTACTAAATTATACCCTTTTAACAAAAAATTAAAGAAAAAAACTTAAAACAATTATAATTTGTGTTTCAAACTCAACTAACTTACATAATTATTAATAATAATGTTTATATGATTTCTTCTAGCTCTTCTTCCTAGTTTACTGTCCCTCCTGATTCCACATCAACTCCTGGGTCATTCTCCATTGATTTATGTTCCTGCGGACACAGACCATTCCCTCAACTCTTCATAGAAAGCTTTATGTTCGTTTGGAACATGCTGTATAGCCTTGGAAATGTCCTCAAGCTTTGCCTTAGCTATTGGTATTCTGTTTTTATATGGAAGATTAAGAAAGGGTACGGCTTCAACGAACTGTCTTGATCATGGATGTCCAAACGCCTATAGAACCAGGAGATATTGTGCGTCAAGTATGCTGTGCTAAAGTCAATAACTTTTCATATAAAAAACGACCTTAAAGAATATGCACTGCGAGTTGCTTACTCCAGGGGTTACCTCGTACTACAGTGGCGACAAGACAGCTTAAGCTCCGCCCATCTGCCATGTTGCATAGTCAAGCAGAGGCTATATGGATATAACTTTTAATATATCTGGAAATTGAGTCCCTATCCTTTAATTTAATCTAATTGGAGTTTCTAGTATTAATATTGCGTACCTGAGAAAGTTTCTTGAGAGGTGAGAGGTCTCCCATTTCTAATGTCTAAATATAAACTGAGCTGGAAAAATGACATAAAATCAACATATCACTTTTACACATGAGGAAGGGAAAAGTATGTTGGTACGGATACACTTTTAATATCTGTATTTCCCAGTACATTTAATTAATATTTTTTTATTTCAATACATTTTCGGAAATACAAAACAATAACAAAAGTCATAACGAATCAAAGTAAACAGCATACATGTCAACTCTCATAGCATTTTAAATATTGTGAATGGTACCTGGAAAATTATGCTGACAATACATTACACAGTAAACTTATTGTATTTATTAACATTCCATGGTATTCATACATTGCTTCACAGCTAGAATATGGAACAACTCAAAGAAACTTAATACTACTGTAAACTCTTAATTTAGTCTAGTTGAAATACATACAGAAGAGGTTTACAATATAGTTTACTTGTACAACACATACTGGGTGTTCATTTCAAAGTGTGTCATGACGTCACTGTTGTTGGGTCACCGATTTGAAGCGAGTTTCAGCTTATATGTTAGAGAAGTTGCCTATTATTTAAGGCGTTCTTCAATCTGAACTTGAGAACGTGTACGGTATAACTTGAACGTCGTAGCAACAGATGGTGGTCTGTACGGTCTGTGTGCTACCATAACCTCTTTGCGCCGGCAAGTCGTACGCAGGGTATTTGTTATCGGTTGCGTACGGTAACATTCCACAACACAAATCAAATGCTCCGTGTCCATGTTGACCGTCGAAGTTAATGTCAACAAATACGTAAGTAATCGTCTTAACCCTCTTCCCATATCCCGACAGTACGTATTTCCAAACAGTTCACATTCCTGCCACTACCGGCGTTACCGTACGTATCGGTACGTACTCTTCAGAATGAACGCCGTACTTGCTAGGCAACTTTTCTGCCTCTTAGGTTATACACCTCTGCGGAAGTGTAGGAAGATTGAATTCTCTAGGCTCATCGGCTAGCCACATGACGGCATACAGCGAGCCATGACACATTTTGAACCGAACACCCAGTAGTTTTAATATCAATATCATGAAGTGTTGTTGAATGTCATGAATTCACCTACAGAATAGAAGGCGTGAGGAATTAATAATTATACAAACAGGCCTATGCAAAATCTTCTGGTAACAGTGGTGAAAATTATAGTTACATAACTTCTCCTGTAAGAATACTATTATTGTATTTGCTTGTTACATTTAATCTTTTTTTCACTGCAATATGCAAGTTTTCAGTTAGGCATACATACCAAGGAAATGGCATACTGCAGTGTAAAAAAAAAAGACCATGTAAAAGCTGCAAATATAATGACGACGAGGAAAGGTTTTATTTAGCGTGGTACAGTTCCGGGCGGCCGGGTAGCTCAGTTGGTAGAGCAGCTGGCTACGGACTGAAAGGTCCGGGGTTATATCCCCGGTGGTGACAGGAATTTTTCTCGTTTCAGAACGGCCCCAAGGTTTACTCAGCCTTCTATAAAATTGAGTACCGGGTCTTTCCCGTGGGTAAAAGGCGGTCAGAGCGTGGTGCCGACCACACCACCTCATTCTAGTGCCGAGGTCATGGAAAGCATGGGGCTCTACCTCCATGTCCCCCAAGTGCCTTCATGGCATGTTACGGGGTTACCTTTACCTTTTTACAGTTAAGACCATAAGGTTTTCTCTTACACTGAATAGGAGTAAAACTTACTTCATAGCCAAACATAAAAAACATATTAGATATAAGTAATTACATATTATCAGTGTTAAGTTACAAACGAATATGATTTGCATAATAAAATCAGAAACAGAGAATTTAATAAAATATCATTCTAACAGGCCATAGTGCTATAACAACGATCTACAAAATTATATTTGTAGACTTGCAAACATAATGATTTCCTCCAACTAGTTGCAAGGAAAAAGGAGGCAAGTCCTATGGTAGGGCTATCACTTTACAGCTTCTGACAAACTGTGTATACTGCATTTCCTCAGTATAAGATGAAATGGTTATACCGCCATGACTCGGTTTCCAGAGCCTCATTTATTAGAACAGGGTGCACCACGAGAAGGTAAGGATGGGAATTGAGTAGGAGAGGTTATGGAATGCACATCACTACCCTTTGCAACCCTTGAATGAAATATACACAATAAAAATGAAAATGCACACTGTGGAATACATATTAATGTTAAATTACCATCAAATACATTGAAATCAGAAACAGACAATTGAAAAATTGTACACAATAGAAATAAAAGTAAACACACTGCAATACATAATCTATTAGTGTTAAGTTACAAGAATATATGATTTAAGCTACATAATAAAATCAGAAACAGAGAATTCAATAAAATGTACACAATAGAAATAAACACATTTGAATACAATACCAGAATTATTAGTGTTAAATTATACTACAGTGAATGTCCAGCAATGGATTTACTTGCATAGGTATTAGTAGCTGGTTTGCAGATTTTAGAATTAATTTTTAGTCTGTATACAATATATCTGCTAATAATTTTAGTTTTCAGTTCATGACAGTCAGGTATGTTCAGCTCTAATTTACTCATCTCCTTAAAGTAGAATTGTTTCAAATTTACATCTTGTACAGAAACACTTGGAAGGAACATTACAAAAATATTTTCCATTTCAACAAAGAATTGAAATGTTTCCTCTGAACAGAAAAATAGTGTGTCTTCCCTGAAGCATTGAAAGTTTGTGAACCTGGTAAATGTTTCATACATAGGCGTTTTAGAGCCTACAGCAGATATGCATGTTGAACATGTTTTTGATGTTTTCTTGATACTCTGAACGATATAACCAGATACATTATATAAGGAATTCAGTTCACTAGAATTGAGACTTGCCATAGGATGACTCATTCCTGCAGAAATTTCTACTTCTTCAGACTTAGGCTTTACCTCATGTAATGTGTCCAAGAATCCAGAAAGAAATTCCCTGTCATCTTCTTCGTAGCTACTACGAGGTGCATTTCGTAAGTATTGTGACACACAGATCAACTTGAGGTTATTTTTAACCTGAACTGCATTTGGAACACACTGTTTACTTTTTAGCACACTGAAAAGATTTTCCAAACAGTCCTGAGGAAACCTGCTAGTTAAAAGAAACTTGTACTGTCTGTCTTCCAATAAATTAGCCTGCAATTCTAACTTGGCCTGCGTTGAAATTAGGACACCAGTTTGAGATGGTTTCCAAATTTTTTTCTGACCAATTTCCATATTACAAAAAAGATCCCTAAAATCTTCTAAGAATGCTATGGAATCTCTGTAAACATTTAAATTAAATTTACTTAAAGCACATGATGGATGTCTAGAGGTCATTAAATGAAGCCATCTTTCTACTTGGTCCAAAAAACCATGCAGTAGTTAAGTAAGCAGGTTTATCAAGTTCTTCAGCAAGAAATTTCAGAGCACTGCTTACAGTATGGTTTACCACATTTGTTGAAGTACACACTTCCATCTTGCCGAAGTGACTAGGGAGCAGGTGTCGTTCTGATAGTTTTGGTGCCAGTTTAAAAGAATGCTGTTTTTCATGTGCAATTATTTCATAAATATGACTTGCCAGAACTTCATTTGTGGGTAGCTTTTGTTTCTCTTTAATATCGTTGGGTATTCTAATCACCTTATTCGATATGAACATTGATTTAATGTTTTTAAATAAATGTGGTATATCAGCAAAGACAAATACAACTTTTTCCGAGTGCAGTGGATGGGCAACTGTGCACTTGATCTCAGAATATCTGCCTGCTGTTACACCCCAAGCCCTCCATAGTGCTTGGTTACAAGAACCCATATCAGATGTTACACTTCAAAATGTTCATTTGCAACTCTTCAGCTTTCTGAAAGATACATTCGATGATGTCATGAAAAACAGCAGGGGCGGCTTTAGAGGTAGTGCCGTTGTGCCATGGCACTACCAGAATACAGAAGGAAAAGGAGAATTCATATTTTCCGCTCAAAACCTGAGAGAAACAAGTTACGCTTACACAAACTCTACAGTCAATATGATCTTTGCAGCGAAACACGTTGTAACCAATGTTTGGAGGATGGATCTGTGTCAGGCACTACATCCCATAAGAAATATAATGGGATGCGCGCGCAATCTTCATGTTCGCTCGTCCTTTTCAGCATCTAAAAGCATGATCTGAAATGTGCCAGGCACAAATTGCCGCTGGCTTTTCCAATGCTTCTAAAACTGTATACATCCCCATTTACTACGCCGATCCCTTACTCGCGCTCTGTCTGCCCTGTCCTTCCGCTTTGTCGGAACAAGTTTCTTAGCGAAGACTGCAACAATAAGATAATAAAATCTCTCCCGGTTTCTTGAAAACTTGGCTTGAGAAAGTTTTCACTTTATTATTTCTACCAACAGTACCAAGTGTAGTGTGAACGTGTTAAGTCGTGAGGTTGTCTTCGTAATAGTGGTCGTGTTATCGTGTTGTGTACTGTTAAAAATGAATTCGTTTGGCGCTTTATTGAAATCTCAGTTTTCAACATTAACATATGAAAACAAACTTCGTGTTAAAGAATTAGGCAGACCAACACCGCACTTAAATATTCATCAAAAGCAGCGAAGTGCTAAAGTTAACAGATCTCGCAAATTCAACCCAGATATTTATTTAAAAAACAACTGGTTGTGTGGATGTGATGTGAAAAATGCGTTCTTCTTTTTCCCGTGTGTTCTGTTCGGAGGTGAACTTAGCTGGTCAAAAGTGGGTGTGACAGATTTAGTACACTTATGGGGTAAAATAAAAACACATCATAAGTCAAAGGTTAATATGAATAACGTCTTCAGTTTGTCTATGCCGGGTAAAGCGAACACTGAAAATCAGTTAAATTCACACTACAGACTCGCGATTGCAAAACACAATGAGCAAGTTGATAAAAACAGATATGTGTTAAATTTAATAATAAATTGTATACGATTTTGTGGGGCACTAGATTTAGCACTAAGAGGACACGATGAATCTGAGGAGTTTTGTTTGAAAAATAGACAACTTCAACAAAAAAATGATGGATTTATTTTCAAGTCAGAAGAATAGGCGAATGGGTTTTATCTATCGCGCATATTAACCTGGTCAACAAAAGTGCTCAAGTGCTCCAGTTGTATAAATTTTGGTGAGTGATTATTATTATTATTATTACTATTATTATTATTATTATTATTATTATTATTATTATTATTACAGACGAGAATTTCATGCACTATAAAATCCCAAAATATGCTTGCATTCATGCACTATCAAACTATGAAATATGTATGATCAAGCGAAAAATACATTAAAATATGCACTTTTATTTTTGTTTCAAAATGTCATATTTCACTTCACTTTTTTTGCACAGTTAAAAACCTAATAACATTTTTAAATTGGTTTCTGTGAGGTTCCTGCACTTGTCTCTATATTGCAAGAAGTTACGGGTTTAAACTTGAATGAACATATTTGTGACAGTGTCATGTCAAATTCATTCAAGTTTTCGTCACAAATAACCTTCTTCACTGAACAAAAGAATCCGCAGTCCGGGTTAGCATTTAGGACCCTGTCCAATTTGTTTTTCGCCGCAACATCCACTTTCCCACGGGCGTAACTGAGGGATCTATGAAATTCTTTAAAGATTATTTCTTTTGTTGCATTCTTGCAATATGTGAAACAGATGCGACATGCTGGTCGACTTGAAATTTTTTAGTGCATTTCATCTGAAATTATAATAGACCTTACGGTTACCTAGATACGATTTAAAAACGGACATCGTAATTTAATAATTATTTTGAACAAGTTTTGTAATTTTTTTTACAAAGAACAATTGTCATGTAAAATATTCAGAAACAGAACAGCATTGCTTTACTCTTTACTCCAACAGTCGCAAAATACGACATCCTCATCTGACCTAATAAAATCTTTTCCTTTACAGTAATCCACTGTGCAAAGAGTACACTTTTGGAATCTTTAAATTGGAAACATATTAGAACCACATTAACACGCACAAACAGAATAAACAAGCACATTAACAACTTACGACATTCACACACTGCAAAGAGAGTTCAACGGTGATTCCAATTTTAGAAGAATCTAAATTGCTACTAGTACTAGAAAAGGAAGAGAATTTACAACCTCCCTGAAAGAGGATGCTTTTGACCTAAATTATTTGTCGGCAATTTCCTTGAACCCTCTATATTTCCTCTCTACTTACTATTCTCAAAATATCCAACGTAATAAATTTATGACACGCAGTGTATAGAGGGTCGTCGGTAAAGTGTTGTAAAAGTGGACTTCCGTCCAGGGAAAGGTCCTCTGACACCTTATTGTGAAAATCTTAACATTTTATTTAACTTTTCTGTTATTTAGTTTTTTTCTTTTTTTTCCTTCAATCCTGATTTCTGAAGCTAAAATATGGGACATAAAATCGAGAAACTAAGGTGTCCACACAAAACCATTAAAACATGCATTTAAACTGAATTTAATGTATATTGTATGCATTATTAAGCTAAAAATTACCTAAATATGCATTATGCATGTTTTTATCCCTAAAAAGTCGAAAACATGCAAATATGCACGGTAAAAGTACACATATTTGGAACCGGAAAGTAATGAAATGGATAAGTACTAAGTATGAGCTATGTCCTATGTTCCTATAAAAAACATGCATTTGCATGGAATTCTCGTCTCTAATTATTATTATTATTATTATTATTATTATTATTATTATTATTATTATTATTATTATTATTATTGCTTATAGTAGGAAAAAGAGTTACCCTCCTCCTTAGGGTATCCTGGATATACCACTGATTTTGGCACTATGCATTAAATATGTATGAGCCGCCACTGAAAAACAGCACCATTTACTGAATCACTGGTGTAATAATAGGCAACTACTTGTTTCCACCGTGTAATTACACCACCTAACATAAAAACTAAAACATGAGTTGCCATGCCTGAGTGTTCGGGCAGTGTTACATTCCCAAAGTATTTGCTTAAGGAGCAGTCATATACATTCCCTGAAGTGATAGCCATTTCATCTAGTATTAAAACACAGTCCTTTTCATGAGATTCGAAGGATTCCACTTTTATTCTAAGAAATTAAAAAACTTCATGTAAAATCCCACTATCAAATTTGAGATTCTGTGATCTCTGCAAAGTACGTACAGAAGGCAATGGATAGCCTTGCTTGAGCAGTTCCTCATATCCACTTCCACCACAACTAAATTTCAGCTTTAGGGCTTTGGTGATAGTCACATTTAACCATTTCACAAACATGTTCGTCTTTCCTTGTTGCTTTCTTTGTAATGAAATAATCTGATCATTATTAAAAATCTTATTTACAAAAGAAGGATCATTTTCAACGCTACACTTTTTCATGTTTTTTAATCTTTTGGTTGAATTCCTTAAAAGTTTCTTGTAGCTTTCAGCCTTCCTTTTTTCTTTTAAATATAGTTTCTCATACCTTACCAGTTTTGTAGTTGATTCTTCATGTATGGCTTGTTCAGTCTGACAGCAGTTGTCACTGTCCTCACTTGATGCAGAAGACTCAGGAGTTGAAATTTCACAAGATGATGCTGCATGTGATGAAGACTGTTGTAATTCAGCACCACTGCCAATAGAAACTGCCATATTTTGTGGAACCACTTGAGAATCTAGAACTGGACCTAAACAGGCAAAACGAGTTTTGATTTTGAATTATACAATAGAACGCATTAAAATAGGTAATAAAAGTTTAAGATAAAATCTGCAGCCTTCTTCCTTCTATGCATTTGTGTATCTGTCAGATGAAGGGGAAATTTATTGCTACCGAATACAATGTAGAGGTAAATTGGGAAAGGGTGTCATACCTCTTCATGGCAAACATATACTGACTACATAATTATTCTGTAAGCTCACTTCATATGACATCATTTTTTGTTCTCCCTTAATGAGGAAGGACTCTAAGCCAACAGTGTTGTTTGAAATTTATGTAATTTCCTAGTACCAGTCGATGTTCCTATGTCATTTTCGCACTTACCTTGCTATGTATGTAAGAAATTGTATAATTTTGTATTGTTTCTTTTTTCATCTATCTTTTTCTTTCTTTCTACCTCTCATTTTTCTTATTCCTTTATCTATTTTTTATCCTGCTTACACCACTCCTTACTTATATTTTTCATCTCATATTTAATCTTAATACATTTCAATTTATCTTATGTGCAGTCACTGGGAATCGACCCAAAAACCTTTCGATTTATAGACAGATGCTCTACCAATACGTTATGAAGGGATCTGGTAGACTAATTCGAAAATATTCACTTAATATTTTGTGTTCTTTGTAAATGCACATCAATAGAAGGCACCAGATCAGAGGCCACTTCTGGAAGCAGCTAAGTCAGTGGAAAATACTTCATATTGGCTATGTCTTAACCTAATTTCGAATGTAATTTTCTGTTTGTTGGATGAATGAGGCTTTCACACCCACTGACTGGGACTATAAACACAAATAAATAAATGACGTCAACTGAAACCACTAAGGTCAGTGGAAAATGCTTCGTGTTAACTATATCTCAGCCTAATTCAGAATATAATTTTGTGTCTGTTGTGTGGCGTTTAACATTAAAACCAATTAAATACACAGTAATAACAAATAGTACTTACAGGGAGGTTAAGTTAATGTAAAGCAACTCATGTGTTCATACATAAGGGACAACATGTATTAAGAAATTGGGTACCGAAATTTATATAAGATTATTATTATTATTATTATTATTATTATTATTATTATTATTATTATTATTAATTATTTATGTGTAGGCCTATATTATATTTCCGCCAAATAACATAACATTAATATGTAATGTTTAATTAACAAACGTTTCCGCCATTTACATTGCTAGGTGTCATCAGTTTAAATCTAAGTTTTATATTAAAATTTTAAGGTACCGGTATACTAGAAGATAATTTAAATTTTAAAATATCCTTTTAAAATACACAAAAATATAATAATGTATTGTAATGTGTATAGAATAACATTAGATTTATGTATTTTTTAATTAAATATAATTTACACATACGTGATTAATAGTAGTAATTAGGCCTATAACTTATCGGATTAACAATATGAATATTAAAATGAAAATGACCTCTTAAAATATTTTAATGGAAAGCAATTTACTTACTTGACGAAGATTTGGTGGCTCTTGGAGCTGAAGCTTTTCTCTTGATTGGAGTTTTTCGTTTCATTGCTGATGGTGGTGAGAAAAAGAAGATTGTTGGTACAGCATTCGATTTTAGTTTTCGTGTGCCATCAACACGAGTTTTTTCCCACATATCAGGAGCGAAGTGAACCTAAATAAATCAAAATTATATTGGTATTAACATAATAGATCTATACAATAAATATTATGATATCATACTTAGACCTAACATCTGTTGGCTGTTTGTATTATTATTTTCCACAAATTATATTTTAATACATACCTCACATAAAAATGAATAATCAGTTGGCTTACACTTATCCCTTTTCATTTTAATATGCCATTCCTTTCTTCTTGCTGGATCTTTTGGGAAGCGCTTCATTAACATGCCCTTCTTGGCTGAATTACTGCAGCACAGCCAGGCATATTTATCTAAAAACATAAGTATATGAGCGTATTTCACTACATCAGTATGAATTATATCAAGAATAAACCTGTAAGTTAAACAAGCATAAAGCACAATATGAGATACTTACCTTTTATATCAGGCGCGGATCTAGAATTTAATAATAGGGGGGGGGGGCTAATAATAATTGAGGGGCTGGGTGCAAGAAGGGCATTTTAGAGGATGTGCCCTTTTTGAGTAAAACGCTTTATTGTCTTCTCTGATCTGTTATGCATATGATCACAAAGTTGTAGTTCAATACTGTGATCATAGAGGTCAGGGTACCGGTACCCAAAATGTAAAGGCGTGCATAGACAACATTATTACGGTTTGAATTTTCAACATCAATTTTCTCAAAACTTGCATTTGAGAGAAGTGCCTTTCTTGCACCCAACCCCTGAATTAACATATGAATACAGTAGTATAATCATAACACAGAACAGTGGAATTAAAAACAAATAAATAAACCACAACAATATTGTCACTCTTAGGTTCTAAGTCTTCAGTTAGTTCTAATTCTAAAGGAAATGGTGACTGGAATGGAAAGTCGATTAAATATTAATTACAGTTTAACGAAGCTGAAGTCGCCTGGGATGTTTTCTTGCGAAAAGTTCCATGACTTCGTCCGGACTTACGTCAATGTTACGATGAATGTTGAGCAATACCAAACCATTCAGTCTGTCCTGGTTCATCGTCGATCTGAGGTAGGTTTTCACACGTCTCAGTGTTGAGAATGACCGTTCCGCGGTGCAAGTTGTCACTGGCATGACACATAATACTGTATGGTGAGCAGCTCTCTTATATTGGGGTAGAAATTATTCCTAGTATGCAGCAAAGCTTCTATAGCCGTGTCTGGTTTTTTTTTGTTGCTCCTTCCAAAATTGAAACCACAAATGTAGCTCTCCTCTAAGCTCTGGAATAGTTCCTGGCAGATCCTGTTCATAAATCGTTGCAGCTTGTAGGATGACATCGATATTTTTTATCAGGATCGTGTAAAAAGTAGGAATCAAAGATTGGAGTTTAATTACATGACTGTGCCTAGCAGGCGAAAATCGTACTGACAAGTCGCTTAGAAGGTGAAAAGGAAGAAATACATCGAGGCGGTAATAATCTTTAGGAGGCTTAGACGCAACATTATTGCGATGGATTTGTCTGGATGCAACTCGAGGTACATTTACTTATACGTCTACAGATTGAGCCAATGTAACAGCCTTCTCAAAAAGAAAATTATAAGTGTTATTATCTCGGCAGGCCTGAAGAGTATTCATGACACATTCAACCATCTGGTAGCACTGACTTAGTCCGAGATTTGGGCTCTGTAGCTTCCGCGAAACACACAGTGTTATTCCAAATATTTCTGCTAAAATATGCAATGAAATTATGAACTCGAATTTTAGAATTGAGTTAAGCATCAAATGTGCATTTGTACCATAGGCTCCAAAATCTTCCAGGAATGATATAACTGCGGAGAAAATGTCTAAAAAGTGTAACACTGCGTCATGCCGTTCAATCCATCTTGTTTCACACAAGGTCTTTAGTTTCATTTTCTTGTGTTCAGGACATATTTGACTAATTTTTTCTTTCATCATGATTGATCGCTTGCTAGACTCCCTAACATATTTTGCTATTTCAGCTACTGTGTCTACAGTTTGTCTAACACTGGGAACAGAGCACGATTTTGAAAGTGACAAATTTAGGCAATGTGAGGCACAGTGCATATAGTATGCGAGAGGCTGCTCTTTTAAAATTCGCGCTTGGACACCGCGAAACTTCCCCGACATATTATCACCGCTGTCATAACCCTGTCCGCGAAGATTCGAAATGTCTAGACCTAAGTCCCACAGTTCACTTAAAACAACTTTTGACAATGCCTCTCCACTTAAATCTTGCACCACTACGAATCTCAAAAATTCTTCATGCAAGTAACACTTTTCTCGGTCTACGAATCGCACACATAATGATAGTTGCTCATTGGAACTGATGTCGGTTGTTTCATCTACTAAGATAGAAAAAATATTTACCTACTTTGGTTAACCTCTTCAACAATTTTCTTTTCAATAATGGTGCCACAACAGTTAATGAGATCGTTTTGCGTTGTTTTACTTGTTAGAGATGAGTTTTTGGGGGCATTTTTAAGATGACTATGCAGAATCTCATCACCGGCATCAACGCGATATTTTAGAAGCTCCCTGAAATTACCTTCGTTTTGATTTTCGCTTTCCAAGTCAATCGCACCATCATCTCTGTGTCCTCTTAATGGAATATTTTGTCGCCCGCACAAAATAATTGTTTTTACTATTGGGATAAGTTTCATTCTGTTTTCGCGCACTGTTTGTAACACTTCATTATTCAATTGAACCAGAACGTTCTCTACCTTACCTTCAAACACTCGTTTAAAGTTTTCACATTTTAAGAGAGCAGTTTTGTGATAACTTTTCTGAATGTCTCCTGAATATTTCAGAGGCCTTTTTGAATTACAGATTTCGTAACTAAATTCTGTAACGTGACTTTGCTTCGCCCTCCCTCTTTAGGTCCGAATAAAACGCACACGTGACAGAACACACCTTCATCCTTCTTACTGTAAGAGAGCCATGGAAACTTTTTAAGCCACGCACGCTGAAATTGTCTAGACTGTCCCGATTCTAGTGTCTTCGGAAATGGATATTTTTCGTCTGAAACCCAAGGATTTGTTAGAGCTTTGTATTTTATCTCGTCATTGCATATTTCTTTTTCCACTAAGCAACCAATATCTAATACATTATGAGTCGTCGAACTAGCGTCATAACTTTCACCGCACAAAACCGATTCCACTGTTACAGTATTAACAGGCATATACTTTTCTTCATCAGTTGTATCATTGTCATCCGTACTGCACTTTTCTTTCACTTCACCACACGGCTTCTTGATGAATTGTAAGATATTTGTTTGAAACTTATGTTTCGACATTTTATAATTTCTTATAATTGTTACACTAAATAATTCGCCTGTACGGACTGATCACTTCTCGTCTCAATTCAGAAGTCGAATGTAGTGGCTATTGTAACGTACGATAACAAAGGTAATGGTAGCGGCCTAGCTACAGTGTGGTAGGGGTGGTTACCGTTAGATTTCCGTTCCGAAGTCCGAGCTATTGTTAAACCCCATGGTAACGACCCCTAAGGAATGCGACCACTTACCTGATCTATTCACTGCGAACTGTAAAGAGAGTTTGTATGCGAAAGTAAAATAGCAAAATAATGTGAAGTTTAGAGAGTGAAGAAATCATATAAGTTATATGAATGAAAAAAACAATGCTTTGTACATTTTAAATAAAAAAAAGTGTTTGAATTGATAGGGAGGTCTATAGCCCCCCAGATCCCCCCTTGTATCCGCTCCTGACTACACTTACACATACAGTCACTCTAGTACACCACAAAACTCTTCACAAATACTCATCATGTACAGTGTGGCCAACCGAAGTGGTGTACAAATTGAAAATGGGTCACAGTGCTGTCATCTATCCGCAATGTGCGGACTCCGAATCACGTAAGTGAAGTCGATAGGCATTAATCCCATTTCAGTTTGGTTAATTGGCTTTCCCCTCTACTCACACTCTTTACCATCCGTGAAGGGGAAGATGCTACTGTCCATCTTACTAACGTTCGGCTAAATGACTTTGAACGTAGTGAAAATTCTTATTATTGAAAATTTTTACCGGTAGTCTATATTTCGAAAATCTATAGTAAGCGTTTATATTTCATTTTATTGTTGTTTATATCAACTGGCACATTAAAATGCTACTGAGAGCAGAAGATAAATGTTTTCTTCACCGCTAGTTGGTACTCTACGCATATACACTGGGACAGGCTTGCAGAACAGTAGCTCCTGAGAGCACTGCTATACTCCCCTTTCTTACCCCACCCACCTTTTCTACCAGCGCGTTCATGACGTTCTAGTTACGCTCGGCTGCATTAACATTCATTCGCAGCGGCAGGTATACAATACGCTATCAAGAATTACAAATGAACAGATAATAAAATCATTAGAAACATACCTTTAGAAAGTAAGAGAAAAATTAATGAGGGAAATAAATAAATTAAAAGACATGTAAAATAAATTTAAAAATATAGGCCTATGTGTGCTAATAATGTAAGAAGGTCTACCAATGTGTATATCGTCCTATTACTAGTAAAGCCGATTAAATCCACTGTTTGTGTAAAATAAGTTACGTACAGTCCCTGACATGTCTTTCCGTGCTCTGTATTCTACAAAAATGAAATAAGTTCGAAATGTTGCTTGCAGGCAGCAAACCAATTACTTTATTTGAAGAATTTATTATGATTTTTCGTGCATGAATAAAGTTTTCATTCCTGTTTTTACAAAACTTGCATTACTGGTCTTAACTGGTTTTACTAATAATAGGACAATAAATTAATTGTACGGTAATAAGTAAGTGATAGCTATATGACCGGATGTAAATGCTGTCATTCAACATTGTAACGCACTCCAGCCAAATAAATAAATAAATAAATAAATAAATACATAATAAATAAGTAAATAAGTAAAAAATTAAGTAAATAAATAAATAAGTAAATACGTAAATAAATAAATAAGTAAATACGTAAATAAATAAGTAAATAAATAAATATATACATAAATAAGTAGGCCTAAATAAGTAAACAAGTAAATAAGAAAATAAGTACAAGGCGCATCCAGAAAGTAAGTTTCCCTATTTAAAAAAAAAAAGAACACACACTTACAGGAAAACATTTATTGGCAACAGGTACAGCAATGTTTCAGCTATTTTTCAACATAGCCACCATCAGAATTGAGACACTTGTCGTATCGTAGGATCAACTTTTGTATCCCTCTGTCGTAGAACTCTGGCGTCTGTGAATGGAACCAGCGTGTGACAGACGTTTTCAGCTCTTCGTCGTTGCCAAAACGCTCACCGGAGGACAGTAATTTCTTGAAGTGCAAGAAAACGTGAAAATCGCTGGGAGCAAGATCAGGACTGTAGGGTGGGTGATCAAACAACTCCCAGCCAAATTCCGTCAAAACAGCTGTTGTTCGCCGAGCCGTATGTGGACGAGCATTGTCATGGAGGAGCACAACACCTTCAGTAAGCATTCCACGCCTCTTGTTTTGAATGGCACGTCGCAATTTTCGCAGTGTTTCACAGTAACGGTCAGCGTTCACTGTTTCACCTCTTGGAACGAAGTCAATGAGCAGTATGCCCTTCCTGTCCCAGAACACCGTGCGCATCACTTTCCGTACCGACAGCATCTGTTTGAATTTCGTCCTGACCGGAGATCCACTATGCCGCCAATGCATTGACTGCTGCTTGGTTTCCAGGGTGAAGTGCGAAATCCAAGTCTCATCGCCCGTGACGATCCTGTCGAGAAACTCATCCCCGTCATCGTGATACCGTTGCAGAAATGTCAGTTCTGCTCCTAAACGTTGCATTTTGTGTTCGGGTGTCAGGTTTTTCGGCACCCACCTGGCATACACTTTTTTGAACAGCAGGTGCTTAGTGACAATCTCATGCAACAAGGATCGCGATATCTGCGGAAAATGGCTGCTCAGCTCCGTAATCGTGAAGCGACTGTTCTCCATGATGCACTGCCGCACCAGCTCAACACGATCATCATTGATGATGGACGGTCACCCACTGCGCTCTTCATCATCGACACTTTGACGACCTTCGGAAAACTGCCTACACCAGCGACGCACCATCTGCTTACTCATGATGTTCGGCCCATAGACCTGACAGAGCTGCCGATGAATTTCAATTGGCGCAACGCTTTGTGCATTAAAGAACTTTATCACCGACCGAACCTCGCAGGCGGCGGGAGAAAGGAATAAGAGCTTCCATTTCGGACCACTGCTGCCACACTACTGGTACCAGGCGGGACCTGCCCGGCTAACATATGATTGATACGCCATAGATCTGTTACGCATGCGCAATTGACACGACTAATTACGTTTACTTTCAAGGGGAAAAAATCGGGAAACTTACTTTCTGGATGCGCCTCGTAAATAAGTAAACAAACAAATAATACGCGTACTGCAGTTTAAAGAGAACTGGAACATGGCAAAATCTAAACCCGTGAAGGAATACTACTTCCAAAGGAAATGGTAATATGATTATTTTCTTGTTGAAGACGAAATAATTGCTTGTTTACTGTGTCCCATCCAATTTATTTCCACTCGTCATTTGAGTATTAAACCACATTTGAACAAAGTCTATATTAAGAATTATGGAGTGCACAAACTTTCCGGTAAGCTCATTATTACGAACTGCATATTGATTATTTATTTATTTATTTATATAGCTTACTGTAAAATTAAGGACGTCACTCGTTGTGTTCATTTTGAATTGAAATTAATAGTGACTTTCAAGATTCATTACTTAAATGCTATAAATTTATGTTTCCGTAGGTGATAAGTGGAAAGTTTTGGAAAATCTAAAGCAGGTTAGGTGCAAAGAAATCTCAGAGAAACTACCGACAGGAAATCTAGCATAATTGTAAAACTTGAAACGAGATAACGCATTATAAAAACAATGAATTTATTAAAATCCTCTTTGAAAATTATATGCCACCACTGATGGACCTTTGACGACAAGAGGAGGTAAACTCTACGCGGAAGTCGATCATCCCCAATGGAAGTGGAGTGAGGCTGACGTCATATTTCTCCTTCTTGCGAGTTCTGCAGGCCTGCACTAGGACAATCTGCACTGTGTCCCCCCCCCCCGACTTCATAATGCGAACTAACATTCCTCAATTTAATTAATTATTAGTTGAAAATATTGTAAAAACAACACTAAAATATACTGAAATATGTAATTGTCAAACACCTGTGTAACTTTATTTTATATCCACTTATGTACTTTATTAATATTTTATTTTCTTGTGTACAGAACTTAGGGGGGTGCAAGCATAAGAGGTAACAGCTACCGTTCTGTTACTGACGGACTCAAGGCAAGAAGAAGGGGAAAGAAATGCCTTCGCATCCTCTCAACTGGTATGAAATGTCGTTTAGATATACACAAATCCGCATCATTGTCATGATATGATTAACCAAAAATGGTAGACAAGAGTCTTTTTGGTCATATTACAATAGTTTTAATAGTTCTTCCATTATTATTAACATGTTTTGAGCCAATCGCAAAAGGTTTTGTTTTCCTTCGGTTATTTATTTTTTGGCCGATCGTGTTTTTTACAACCTTATTATGTTGTTGGTAGACCTTGTAAATTAAACTTACAATCAACAAGTTAGAACTTTCTAACTCGTTGCTTACAACACACGAGCGATAGATAGATAGATAGATAGATAGATAGATAGATAGATAGATAGATAGATAGATAGATAGATAGATAGATAGATAGATAGATAGATAGATGGATGGATGGATGGATGGATGGATGGATGGATGGATGGATGGATGGATGGATGGATGGATGGATGGATGGATGGATGGATGGATGGATGGATGGATGGATGGATGGATGGATGGATGGATAGGTAGACAGGTAGACAGATAGACAGATAGATAGATAGATAGATAGATAGATAGATAGATAGATAGATAGATAGATAGATAGATAGATAGATAGATAGATAGATAGATAGATAGATAGATAGATAGATAGATAGATAGATAGATAGATAGATAGATAGATAGATAGATAGATAGATAGATAGATAGATAGATAGATAGATAGATAGATAGATAGATAGATAGATAGATAGATAGATAGATAGATAGATAGATAGATAGATAGATAGATAGATAGATAGATAGATAGATAGATAGATAGATAGATAGATAGATAGATAGATAGATAGATAGATAGATAGATAGATAGATAGATAGATAGATAGATAGATAGATAGATAGATAGATAGATAGATAGATAGATAGATAGATAGATAGATAGATAGATAGATAGATAGATAGATAGATAGATAGATAGATAGATAGATAGATAGATAGATAGATAGATAGATAGATAGATAGATAGATAGATAGATAGATAGATAGATAGATAGATAGATAGATAGATAGATGGATGGATGGATGGATGGGTAGACAGACAGAGACAGATAGATAGATAGATAGATAGATAGATAGATAGATAGATAGATAGATAGATAGATAGATAGATAGATAGATAAAATCAATTTTTATTTACTTAAAAGTAACGAACTATCAGGGTCGCGCACCACTATGTGCTATGAGGAAATAACTAAATGTCTTATTATACCTCTATTTTCTGAATTAATTTATACAAGTGGAGATTTGTAAGAAAACATGAATGAATGAATGAATGAGTGAATGAAAGGCACAAAATATGCATTTATGTACAACAGAGGCGGCTTTTCAGGTGAACCAAGTGAAGCACAACTTCACCATAGAATTTAAAAAAATTGAAAAATTCACTTTACCTTTAGTATACATCAGAGTGCGACTGATTTTATGATATTTATTTTTATGTACGTTCAAAAGTCGCGTCGCGCTGAAGAATTAACAAACATGGCGTCGGTGAATCCAATTCTTGCATTGTAACTTTCTATTTCGCTTGCTATGGTTACCGTAGCAACAAGACTGCGATACGTTTAAGTTCTGCGCAGGTGATGTGAGCTCGATTTTCCTCCTGTTAATGTTTTATTCAGCTATGGTTACCATGGCAACAAGGCTACTCCCGTCACCTCGCAACAACAGTTAGTATCGTAGCTTTGGTCAGACGTGAAATAGTAGAAGAGACGAATTCACAACGTTCCGCCAATCAACGACAAAGGGACTATTCAGGGTAGCCAACTCTAACAATGAAAATTACAGAAATTTAAAAGCGTAAAATTAATTTCTCTCATAGAAAAGTTATACGGAAATTTAAAAGCGTAAAATTAATTTCGCCAATAGAAAAGTTATACTAAATGAATGTATAATTCGAAATTTTCTCGGGCTTCCAGCCAGGTCATAAGTTGGTGATCCACCGACGTTTCGAGGATGTTCATCTTCCTCATCTTCAGGGTTAAGTGATATCTGAGGGAGGGAATGAATGAATGAGTGAATGAGTGGGGGGAAGTGGGAGGAGAAACTTTAAAGGTACGTGAAAACACGTCCTTGCAAGGGGGGAGTTGGGGCTGTGAAAAACTGAATATGTGAGCTCCAAGCCTCTTGGCCACTTGTCTCACTTCGGGTTTCGCCGCCCCAGTGAAGGAGCGCTAGAAATTTCCAGTGGGTAAGCCGAAAATGGACGTAACTGATTAGCTACAACATACGGGGGGGGAGGAGGGGCAGAAGTACAGCGACCTGATCCGGAGGAGAGACGCGATGGAGGAGAAGTCTAGGCACGAAACGGTAATAGCCAGTTTCGCTGTTTGAAGATTCGAACGCGTAGGGATTAATCTTACAATAGCCAATTGGCTCTCTGATGATTCTTCTCAGATCAGGAGACCAGCCAATTGGCTCTTTGACGACTCCAGTGATCTGTACAAGTGGACGATTGAATTCTGTTAGGGCCCGAGTTCGATGTGAATAATCATTAATTTTGAGCCGTCACCAATGTCTGGGGAAGTGAATGCAGGTCCGTGGCCCATTTCTTTTAGGGCTCATCCCGACATTTGTCTTAACGCCTTAGGAAAACCACGGAAAAACCTTAGGCAGGATGAGATGTCTCAATTTTAGAGACTAGCCAGTTGGCTCTTAGGTAAAATGACTTGATTCGATGGATGTAGACTAGCCAATTGGCTCTATTATAACTCCATCGATTAGCAAAACGGACTTATTGGGGACGATATGTTAGCTCAAGTTATTTAACCATCATAACGGTATTAGCCAATTGGCTTTTTGATGGTTTCTGTCAGATCCGGAGACTAGTCAATTGACTCTTCACTCCGTAGACCTGTAAGAGGGATAGAATGGATTTATAGCCCGAGTTAGAGCAGGCCATTTCACAGCGGTTGCTTATTAGATTAAGTCATGAATTAATAACCTACTACCTAAATCTGGGAGTGACACCTGCCTCCCTGTTTTCCTGTCTTAAGAGAATAGCTAGTGGACCTGTCTGGTGTCTTCGCCGTAACCTAGGATCATACCGGCCGAGGCCTGATATGAGCGGGTTGGGGCTGGCACGAGCGGCCTCATACAGGTTTCTAGCCAATCGAGCAATGAACTCGTCTACGGTTGGCAAGTTTAGCTCATCGTGGAACTTCTCTCACGAAGCGACTCGCGGGAGATGTGTTATGATGCGAATTACCTGGTCCTGGATAACTTGGAGTTTCCGGAGATGGGTCACTGCCGCGAACCCCCATGCGGGTGCGGCATAGGTTATTACAGACCGAATGAGGGCCTTATACATGGTAAGTCCTACCCCCAGGTTGTCAGGATTGAAGGCCGCCAGAATGGGATAGTATCTATCAATCCATTGGCCTTACGAAGAAGGGAATGGATATGATCTCGGAACGTAAGATGAGAGTCCATAATGATCCCTAAGTATTTAATTTGGTTCATCCACGGCATTGCTTGTCCGAAAAGTGTGGGTGGAGTTGGTATGTCTTCGAGCCTCGCTCTTAGTGAAAAGAGTATGGCCTGACATTTATCTACATTGACCTTGATTCTCCAGTCGTGGAACCACGGCTGGAGGTGATCTAAGATCGACTGCAATCTACGGGACGCTAACCTGTAGGTTTTGCCCATCGCCAAGAGGGCAGTGTCATCTGCATAGATATACAGATGGCTACTTCTGCCGTGGATATAGCGAAACGGGACTCCTGCGTGAATTTCACGAGGGGTGGAGAAAATAGTGCCTACTCGGGTCTTGAATGTACGGCCTCGGAGGTAATCTGAAATGAGGCGTACCATTCCATCTGGGACTCCCATGCCCAGTAGCTTAACCAGGAGCCCTTCATGCCAAACCTTGTCGAATGCTCGCTCGATGTCCAGGTAAGCTGCAGCTACGACACGCTTCGTGCTCATGCCCCAGGTAATGTCCTCCGTCATGCGGAGTGCCTGGAGTGTAGTGGAACGACCAGGGTGGAAACCGAACTGCTGGGGGGGGGGGGCCTAGCGCCTTAATTTATAGTGCCAGAGGGAGTCAGCCGAGGAGCTGTGCGCCGATTGGCTGTTATTAGTGCGGACCGCGGCGAGAACGTTCTATAAATTAAGGAGCTAGGTACCCTCAGATATCACTTAACCCTGAAGATGAGGAAGATGAACATCCTCGAAACGTCGGTGGATCACCAACTTATGACCTGGCTGGAAGCCCGAGAAAATTTCGAATTATCACGTCGCCAGGAAAGCTTCAGTAGTTATTTCAAATGAATATATATTTGTAATCCTTTTAACTGTTTTGCTAAAGAAGCAAGCACGAGTCTTGAGAAAAGTGTAAATATAATGTAAGAGGAATTGAAAAAGCATGGTTACGGTCTTAGCGTTGTGGGTACTACTGTAGCCTATACACAAAGCTAAATTTTTCCGAGGTTTCGTGAGCGAGTGTGCATAAAGATCGAGTTGTGTGTATTGTAATTATTACATTAATTATTTGGCCATGATTGTTTGGCTAAACACCCGCATAGAATTGGAATATATCAGTCTCCTAACTGTCCATTGTGCAACTCAGAGCAAGAAATGGATTCGGAACACCTCAAAATCTGTGCTTCATTGGCTGGTCATGATAATATCTTTGAAAAATATTGGAGTGCAAGAGGTCAAATGACTTTATTGTCAAACCCCTGGCATTAGAAAACAACAACAACAACATTAATTATTAGGATTATTTTGGGCCTAAATAATTACGAGTAATATTTGTTCATAAAATCAGTCTGCTTTAGGGATTCGGGCTGTTTATTAACAAATTTGTCCGCGGAAAGAAGTTTTTCTTACATGAATCGCATTAAAAATTATTTGCGTAGTTGCATGTCACAACAAAGACTCTCGTCAATCGCAAATATTTCCATGCAGAAACAAATTATGCACAAGATTATGAAAAAATCAGCCTTTCCACAACGATGTTACTAATAAATTCGCTGCCATGAACAGAAGGATTCAACTTGTCTTAAAAAATTGATATGATTATTTATTACCGTTAATTTATGATTTTATTATTATTATTATTATTATTATTATTATTATTATTATTATTATTATTATTATACTTACTATTACTATTATTATCATCGTCGTCATCATCATCATCATCATCATCATCATCAGTGTCAGGTATTTTAAATATACCGGTATTTAATATACATGAGCCTAATACATGATTTTTGTTATAAAATTAGAAGTCTACCTAACACTGCTTCACACACCTTTTACGTCACGAGCCGCCACTTATGTGCAATCACTGTCAATCGGCACTCAACTGACTCAATGATACGTAACTGTTTCTTCTCACTCCGCATTGCGTGGTAGCTACCTGTTGCATTTTTTTCCGCACCATGAACACTCGCATTCGTTTCCTGGTTGGTGATATTTCCTAATCTTTCACACATTGAAGTGGAATCCGTGCGTCGCGAATCTGGTCACTGTGTATCGCAGGTCGTATAGGGGCTTTGCCCAGGTCTTGTATCAGTGGCGGCTTGTACATATATATTTTTTTTAGTGAGGTACCTCAATAATTTATTTTGAATTCCGTTCTTCATGCAATATAAATAGGTCTACGTTCATATTCATGTAAAATTATTATTGATTGTATAATTAGGTCTAATTTATGTGTATATATTTAATTAGGCCTATATACTTAATTACAAGTTTATACACGCGTAAACTGTGTCACGATCAACAAATTATTTATGTTAAATAAATCCGGACTAGCTACGATGCTATTTTAAACAATAAGTATGTCTACAGCGTCACTTTAAATGTGTTTCTCCTTTCGTTGTGTTCCTCCTTCCTTGATCCTGTAATTCATGAGTAGAACCAGGATATATATGCACTGAAAATACCTCAAATATGCATGCAAATATGCACTAAAAACAAAACAATATGCACTAACCAAATCTTGCAACTGTACTGTGGTTGGTTTTTTCCAACACTTTGCATGAAAGTAAATGAGGTTTGCTGGCTTGTTTTGGACATAATTTACCCACTATGAAGTTCGCTATGTATCTGCCACACGAATCTGTTGATTCATCAACCAAAATCCTTACGCAGTTCCCTCCTACGTCAGACCGTATTGAATCTAGGATAGAAGCATGTAGCGAAAGTAAATCATTTTTCCTAAGAGTGGATTCATCCGATGTCCTCTGATTAAGACAATTTTTTTGAAGAAATGATCGTAGATGTGGATTATTTAATTTATGCAGCGGAATGTTCTGCATACAAAAGCTTTACAAAAGTCAGCGGAAAATGTATTAACTTTAGACAATGATTTCGTCTGAGTTAAAAGTACCTGTTGCGTGTTCATACCCTTTTGTTTTGACCAGAGATGTGCAGTTGTTTTCGAATGCTGTTCTAGTTAAAAATTTTTCTCGCATTTCACAGTCTTTTCACATACTTGACAATACACTACATCGCCGTCAGTTGAATAGTCACTATTGCCTGAAATTCACTGTTACATTAAAAAGGATTTACTGGACTTATCTTTAGGCATTTTTAGTTTAATCTGACAGAACACCGAATAAACTATCAGTAGATGAAAAACAAGTCAACATATGAACACCTGCGGTCCTGTCGACACAAACTTTGAGATGATACTGCATTGGGAAAGGAATGTAAGAAATTCCTTCTGTGAAAAAAAAATCTGCAACGTCCATCTATCTGCATGTATTGTGAGACTGGAAGTATGGTTACGTTAACATTTCACTTGAAATTGGAAGGCTATTGTGGTGCCAAAGGATGTTCGACATACAAATTCACTACTAGATTTACAGTTCGTTCAGAAATGTCAGATAATTGATCATACATAAACTAAATAAATGCTGAAACATGAACTAACCCTCAAAATATGCATTTGCATATGCGCATATGCATTTTCGAAAAATCCGGGCCCTATTCATGAGATACTTATCCATATAACTAATGCCGGTAATATGCTCACAGGTCACATTATTTACATTAAATTACAATAACTAATTATACTAGCAATTATTTGTACAAGAAATTCATTCGTCTGGTTTTCAGTCACGCAAATCGATCAATAGTTTCCTTATTGAAATGTGGCAAAGGTTCTTTTTTCTACTGTCAACATTGAATACTGTAGCATTATTTAGATGGTCTCTCAACAATGTATTTTTATCTAGTTCCGAAATGAAATTCACTAAGCCTAGAAAAATACCGCGATTTTGTGATTCTTGTATTTCGTCATGTCCACGCAGTGCGAGTTCAAATATATCACAAAATTTAATGCACTCAATCATTTTCGAAAGAATATTCCCGTTTTTATCTAGGTCTACTTCTTGACTGTGACGTCTTACAGATTGCTAATACACAGGGTCAAGTTGAGATTTACATATGTTGATGTATTTATATACGATTTTGAAGATTCGTGCTTAGAAATCCTTTCTCATAAATGTTCCTTGTCGGTTAGGCTACACTGCGTAACAAATTTTAACTTTTGCGCTGGGCATGTGATACATGTTTTCAATATAATTTGAGCCTCCTGAATACGAATATAACAATAAAAAACAGTTATTGGTTACGGTTTTTTAGAAATGTTTGAATATATATCTATTCAAAAGACTGTTTTATATAATGACAATAAGGTTAAATATTCACTGTTCAGAAGATTACGTTTGAGAGTAAGGATGGATTCCATTGAGTCTATAATACTAAATTATAAAAAAAATAGTGAACTATTGTAACTAGAATTTGTATTGTGTGTGAGTTGTTCTAAATACCATTTCGACGATAATTTTCTGGCGTGCTGCAGCACGTAGGGACACGCCGTCACTGGTAGTCGTAGATTTCCATGTCGGCGGCCATTCAAGTTGTATTCAGCCTCACCGCCTGCGAAGGTAGACTGCCAGCAGTACTTGTACAGACCGCAATGAGCGATGGTTCTGAGCTCGTTTCCTGGAAATACAGTCGAAGTTGAAAGAACCATTAAAAACTATTGTAATTAGCCAGGATTTTGTTTTCTTACTTTCAACGACAGAGTGTTTCAACAGGAAAACTTTACAAATTAAACATATCGAAAGTCACTGATTTCCGCATCCATAAATTAGCATGCTTAAAAGTAAATTTCCGTGCCTGTAAGTGTACTTTAAAAACACACTAATTATAAATTCTGAAAACATGCATTCCAACTATTTATTTATTATAAAAATATTCACAACACAATTATTTAAACTGGAAATTACAACATTTGCAGATTTGATACTTACATTATTCTGTTTCGAATCACTCATTTTCGTAATTATATTTTATCATTTTCGTTGTAGTAATTGTATATTACAAATTACGTGACAAGCAGAAAACAACTTCCTAATAACCAGCAAAACAATCACGATGGTCTACTACGAATACATACCCGAAGGCCGTGAAATTTCTCTCTTTCCATGCGTCTTTATCATCAGAAGTTCGCCATTGCGAGAGAACCAATCAATAATTTTATTCTCTTTCAAATATAAATACATCAGGGATTCTCGAGCGACTCTCTGTAAAATCTTGTATGCAACACATTAGAAACTAGCATTTTAAACACTTGCCATGTTATCCACCTCCCCTTGGTGTAGGTGGAAAGTCTTCATTTCTCGTACTTAAACGCTCTCATTTCGCAACTTGTTGCATAAATACCTATTATATGACTATTTCTGATACCATTACCTTTTAAACACATTTACAAATATACATTTTGTAAACATGTCTACATTACACTTTTCATTGGTAATAAATAATTTTGCATAATGTTGCTACATTTACGGTTTAAGAGTAACTATTTTAACACTTTTGTTAATAGTAAATCAGTTTAAGTAATGGCTATTTTGCAACGCTGTTACAACATGCGTACTCACCTTAGAGCTGAGCACCGCGGGGACAGGGTGTAAGGGCAGTCTCCTCGTGACTGCCATAAGTGCAGCAGGGAAGAGTGTTTCCGTCTGTTGGCAAGTGCTACTGAATTTACTGCGATGTAGCAATTTTTTCTGGAAATAAAATTGATTTCTTATTAAATAAAAACAACAAATGGCGAAGGAATATTCTGTTCCTTCTACCTTAAGGATTTAGTGTGTGAAGTTACAGTTATTGAACACTCTACACATTTTCTTACCACCTTTTACAGTTGAGATGCAGCTCTTTGCTTGTTTCATTTTCTATGAACTGAAACAACCCAGAACTCACCACGAGGAGGTGGCTGCATGTCGAGTTCCGCCCTGCCCATCCCAACCTCCCTTCCATATATGGGCAGTGCGTTATTCTTTGTCAATTTCAAATAATCTTCATTCTCTTCCACTTGAATCAACATTTAGGTTTCCAATTCATATCTTTTCTCAACTTATAAAAGTTAGATTATTAAGATACTCCAGTACAATATAATCAATCAATGCATGTCAGTGCAACGAAATATATGAAGAAATGCTTGATGTCATTCTTTTTGTCTGTTGTAGACTATACGTTTTTTTTTTCTTTTGTAGGACGCTGCATATAGGTCTAGATGTATATACGATAGCAAAAATGTAAGACAACTTTCGGTACGATGGATGAATCGCTCATAGATAAGTTAAATTAAATAAATATATCTGTAATTTTTTAATTGATTTGCTGAAGAAGGAAGCATCAGTCTTGAGAAAAGTGGAAATATAATGTAAGAGGAATTGAAAAAAAAAACGGTTATGGTGTTAGCGTTGTGGGTACTACTGTAGCCTATATTCAAAATTAAATTTTCCGCGGTTTCGTGAGCGAGTGTGCATAAAGATCGCGTTGTGTGCATTAATTATTTTCTCTACTGTTCTTAGTTATTGCTTTAATTATTAGGACTATTTTAAATAATTAATAGTAATATTTGTTTATAAAATCAGTGTGCTTTAGGGATTTGGGCTCTTTATAAACAAATCTGTCCGCGTAAAATAGTTTTCCTTACATGATTCACATTAAAAACTATTTGCGTAGTTGCATGTCACAACAAAGACTCTCGTCAATCGCAAATATTTCCATGCAGAAACAAAATGTGCAAAAAATTATTTAAAAAATCAGCCTTTCCACAACGATGTTACTGACAAATTCGTTGCCATGAACAGAAGGATTCAACTTGTCTTCAAAATATTGGTACCGGTATGATTATTTATACCATTAGATTATTATTATTATTATTATTATTATTATCATTATTATTATTATTATTATTATTATTATTATTATCATCACCATCAATGTCACGTATTTTGAATATAACCGCTATTTAATATACATAAGCCTATACATGTTTTTTTTTATATAAAATTAGAAGTCGACCTAACATTGCTTCACGCTCCTTCTATGTCACGTGCAGCCATTTTGCGCTCCGTAATATCTAAATAGATGATGCAAAGACCTGAATATCTTTAATATTTGCTCTGATAGCCAGGCTACACAGGGTGTGCTAAGTGCGCGTCTGAATGAGAAGAACGTGATAATGCCGGTGAAATCAGTCCGGAAGTCCAGCATTGAAAGTTACACAGCATTTGCTCATATTCGCTTGAGAGAAAACCCCGGAAAAAAATCTCAATCAGGTAACTTGCACCGACCGGCAATCGAACCCGGGCCACCTGGTTTCTCGACCAGACGCGCTAACCGGTACTCCACCGGTGTGGACGCTTTCCTTGATACAATTATTGCATTTATATAATATATAATTTTACAGATTTGTTCCGTCTGTCCTAGAGGTGTACATTTTTACTACCGTAATCATTTCTCCTACATTTCAAACATGATATTTTCGTTTCCTTTTAAAGTATGCTTTATGTTCTGTGGCATTTCCTATTACATTCTGTTGTCCCTTTTCACCATTGTTCTTGTTACTGATTCAGATCGTCGTACAGTACAATATCGTCCTCATCATAATAATATCAGGAGTTATTTCCACAGTCTGTCATATTGAGGCGATGGAGATCTCTTTCCATGCAGTTCTCGCTATTTGGCAATATGAATAGCCTAAGGCGACTGCGTGGCTTCTTCTTTTACGACTATCTTGCATTCAGAAGTCATTTGTCCTCTATCTTAAGTCACTTTTTCGTTGCATTTCATTGCAGTTTAGTCCCACTTCGGTTTTGTTCATAAAGTCTTGTGAGTTTTCTGTTACAGCATAAGAATCGTAATTTTTTATTGCAAACATAAAAATTCGAACGATTTTCCAGTGTTAGATGTTGTAACTTTCTTAAATAACTGAAATGATGCAAATTTTCAAAAATGGATATTCTGAAGTCTATTTTTGTGTCTACTTTGTTGTAGCATAACAGTTGTTGAATATGCAGACAATAGTAACATTTATTGTAATTTCAGAAATTACGATTTTATCCTTCATTCTGGTGTTGCAATATCAAAGTTTTCAGTTTCTTTAGCTACGGCGTAAGTAAAGAAATTATCGACTGTTTAATATTTCACCGTTGTATGTATTGTGAAGTCTATGTCTCTGTTGAGTATAATTTCAATTCTGTTTCCTATTTTAATTTCCGTTATTATGTTCATATTTCTTCAGTAAAATACTGTAATTTCTCTCGAATACAAGAGTATTACATTTGTTTAATATGTAATGAGATTTCTTCACGTTATTCTTCAAGATTTAGACAAATACAAATGTTTTCTGTTATAAAATTGCAATGACAGATCCTCTACTATTCGGTGAAATAATTTAGAGAGCGGAATATTGTAAACCATCATTTAAAATTAACTATGCTTTTTACTATTTCTTTTCCATGTGAAAACAAAGCATTAGGCTCTTTCCTTTGTTGATAGTACAGTCGTATCTAAAGAAACTACTGACTATACTGAAATCGAGGAATTTAATTTTAATTTACTAACATCTTAGCATCAAGTACATATTTTAAAATTAAATATTACGAACTACAACTAAAGTATTGTACCTAATGTAAATGTAACGCATCCACAGTTGGCACCAACTACTTCCAATCAAACGGTCGCTTTCGTTAAAGATATACCGGGAGCATTATATCAAGTGGTACACCTGCCTTTTTTTTTATTTTAATCTTTTGTTCAGTACTTGATAAGAAATAAAATAATATAAACAGCAGCATGTTGGAATAACAATTCATATGAACAATTAAACTGTTATAAAAAGCAACCAATCTTAGAAAACAATTTACATACCTAGTGATTACTCAATACTGAAAATAATTATGAAAGCAAATAGGCTAGGTTTGATACGGATTTACGTGTTCACAAATAATCTAGTGTGAAAGCAGGCAATCTTGGTAATAAATTATATAGTCATCATTCTAATGAACACGATGGGAACATCAAAATTATTTTAAATAAATTCACCATTTTGTGTTTGTTTACAAGTGAACTGATCTGAATGCAAACAACCGTATTGGAACACAGTTCTCATGTTCGACATTTGATAACACATAATCTGATATCAAGGAAACACTCTTGAAAAAGAATTGCATAGCCATTACTAGTGAAAATGATAGAGACAGCAAACATTTTTAGTAAGTGCACATATAGTCAATACATGATTACACATTCATTGACTTGAAAACAAGTTTTTCCAAAACAACTCACATATTTAATATTTGCTAACTAATAATCTGATATGAAGGAAATAGACTTGAAAACAAAATACGTATCCATTACTAGTTGAACTGATATAAAAGGAAACACTTTTGAAATGAATTCACATATTCATTATCTGCTAACAAATAGTCTGGTATGAAGCAAACATTTTTGAAAAGAAAGCGTTAGTTACACTATTACAAATTCCAAACAAATTTTGAAATAAATTCACATTATCAGTACTTGTTAAGAATTAAATGATTTGAAAGAAGTTTTTTTCTTAACAGTTCACATAACATTTGCTAACAAATAGGCTGCTATGTTGGGAATATTCTTGAAAACAAATTACTAGTTAAATTGTTATATGGGTATTATAAATGCCAAACAAATTTTGAAATAAATTCACATTATCAGTACTTGTTAAGAATTAACTGATTTGAAAAAAGGATTTTTCTAAAGAAATCATATATTCGATACTGGCTAACAATAATCTAATATGAAGCAACACTCTTGAAAGGATATTACATAACCAATACAATAAGAAGATACAAGGATCAAATACTTTTTGGAATAAGTTAACATATTCAGTACATTGTATCTGATCTGATCCGATCCGATCCGATCCGATCTGATCTGATCTGATCTGATCTGATCTGATCTGATCTGATCTGATCTGATCTGATCCGATCCGATCCGATCTGATCTGTCCTGATCCGATCCGATCTGATCTGTCCTGATCCGATCCGATCTGATCTGTCCCGATCTGATCTGATATGTCCTGATCTGATCTGATCTGTCCTGATCTTATCTGATCAGTCCTGACCTGATCTGTCCCGATCTGATCTGTCCTGATGTGTCCCGATCTGACCTGTCCCGATCTGATCTGTCCTGATCTGTCCCGATCTGATCTGTCCTGATCTGTCCCGATCTGATCTGTCCTGATCTGATCTGTCCCGATCTGTCCTGATCTGATCTGTCCCGATCTGTCCTGATCTGATCTGTCCCGATCTGTCCTGATCTGATCTGTCCCGATCTGATCTGTCCTGATCCGATCCGATCTGATCTGTCCTGATCTGTCCCGATCTGATCTGATATGTCCTGATCTGATCTGATCTGTCATGATCTTATCTGATTTGATCTGTCCTGATCTTATCTGATCAGTCCTGATCTGATCTGTCCCGATCTGATCTGTCCTGATCTGTCCCGATCTGATCTGTCCCGATCTGATCTGTCCCGATCTGATCTGTCCCGATCAGATCTGTCCTGATCTGTCCCGATCTGATCTGTCCTGATCTGTCCCGATCTGATCTGTCCTGATCTGTCCCGATCTGATCTGTCCTGATCTGTCCCGATCTGTCCTGATCTGATCTGTCCCGATCTGTCCTGATCTGATCTGTCCTGATCTGATCTGTCCCGATCTGTCCTGATCTGATCTGTCCCGATCTGTCCTGATCTGATCTGTCCCGATCTGATCTGTCCTGATCTGTCCCTATCTGATCTGTACCGATCTGATCTGTCCCGATCTGATCTGTCCTGATCTGTCCCGATCTGATCTGTCCTGATCTGATCTGTCCTGATCTGTCCCGATCTGATCTGTCCTGATCTGATCTGATCAGTCCTGATCTTATCTGTCCTGATCTGATCTGATCTGTCCTGATCTGATCTGTCGTGATCAGATCTGATCTGTCCTAATCTGATCTGATCAGTCCTGATCTGATCTGATCTATCCTGAGCTGATCTGATCTGATCTATCCTGAGCTGATCTGATCTGATCTGATCTTATCTTATATTATCTGATCTTATCTAGTTAGGCTTACGCTTATGCTTACGCTTACGCTTGAGCTTACGCCTAAAGAAGCGACAAACCCCGCGACATATATATGTGAAACAGGACCAGCAACCATTCTTCGTTTTTCTGTCCTCATCTTCTTCTTCTTCTGGTGATAGCTCGATGGATAATGCTGGCATGGTGTCCGACATGGGTCCTAGCATTTGTTCTGCCATGGGTGGTTGCATTGAATCAGACATGTGATCTGGCATGGGAATTAGCATGCGATCTGTCATGGCCGCTGGCATTTGATCTGGGATGACAGGTTGGATGGAATCTGTCATGTGATCTGTGCTAACTGGTGGGGTGGAATCTGGCATGTGACTGACATGTGACCTGGCATGATATCTCAGATGTGATATGGCATGGTAACTGGCATGCAATCTGGCTAAGAAACTGTCATGTGATCTGGCATGCAAGGTGGTATGATATCTGACATCAGTTCTCATGTGATCTGGCATGCTTAGTTCCCATGCTGATCTGATAGCTGGCATGGCTTTTGTTTCTGGCATGGTATCTCGAATATCTGTATTGCTTGGCATTAGGTCTGCAAGAAACAAAATAAACTTGATCGTTAAGCATGTTCGTTGCATTCACAGGCTTTCAGTGAATGGCGTATTAATAGGGCTAGGATTCATATGGAGATGCATATTTTTACTGTCCATTTGCAAGTCATGCAAAATCATTTTATACAATCCATGATCTACTAATCTGTGAAGCGAAGAAGTAATAAAAATTGGGATGAGAATTACTTCAGTAAGAGTAATAATATTTAAACATTACACACAATGAAGGAACAGGTCTCTGCAGCAGCAGCGACTGATATTTTCTATCCTTATCTGTTGTGTCTGTCTTCCACGTCTTGTGCACCGTGTGACAACATCGTACTGCTACTAACACTCGATTGGCGTAGGCCATATGCCTTTTTATTCTGAAACCGCTTTAGTGAAGTACTTTGTGTGGGATGTGCCAATGTAAGTGGCATATATATGAGCATTACGACGAAGTGAAGTGAAACGACTAGAATCATTTGAAATGTGAATATGGAGAAGAATGGAGCGTGTGAAATGGACTGACAGAATGAGTGGGTGAAGGAAGAATAGTGCTGAAACTGATGAGGAAAGAAAAAAGAAATTGGCTGGGTCGCTGGCCGAGGAGAAACTGCTTACTGAAGGATCTACTGAAAGCAGTGCTGAACAGTAGAAAATGTTGATTGCAGGGGACTATATCAGTTCATAGAAATTAAATTAAATTAAATTATGGTTTATTTAACGACGCTCGCAACTGCAGAGGTTATATCAGCGCCACCGGTGTGCCGGAATTTTGTTCTGCAGGAGTTCTTTACATACCAGTAAATATACTGACATGAGTCTGTCGCATTTAAACACACTTAAATGCCATCGACCTCGGCTGGGATCGAACCCGCAATCTCGAGCATTAGAGGGCCAGCGCTATACCAACTACGCTACTGAGGGCGACCAGTTGATAGATAACATTAAGATATAGGCTATGGATCATATGCAGAGACTCAGAAAAAAGCGGAAAATAGGGAAGATTGGAGAATGCTGGATTTGCAGTGAAATATCTGTCCTAGAACATTTGTTAGGATGCGTACACCGCGCACCTCTTAGCTTTACAAACCACTCACTATTGCTGGTGTAGTGTGGATTTGTACGAAACCGGTCTCGCACCTCGCATGCGTCGTTTCTTCAAAAGCAAGCCTTGAAAGACTAGATGGTAGGCTCTCACATTTCAGTGCACTACACTGATTTCTGTCTGAGATTTAGACTCAAACATAAGCGCAGCTTAAATGATACTGACTAAACCGACCCAGTAATCATCAACCATTTGGAATTGTGAATATTTTTAATAAAATAAATAAACTATTTCATTCAAGTGAAATAAAAAATTTAGGGAGGACTACTCTATTAAAAGAGGAAAACGAAGTATCTTAGTAATGTGCTTAATAGTGTATTTTCTACTTATAATATATTTATTTTTTTTAATTGTGTTTTTGAATAATAAATAATGTTTCATTGTAGTGTATGCGATATTAGAACTCAAAGGGAAAGGGGTATTGGTAGACGACTGCAAACTAATTGCAGATGGCTTTCAAACCTTCAAGCATAATATCCACGGGCCAGTTCAAAAGGGAATCAACTCAAAATTTAAAGTTTTGAGCAAACTGAAATTCAAAGCTTCACGTTGCTGTGGAAATCCAATTAACAAAGCATGATTTCAGTTTGATTAATTTCAACCCGTGACATACTCAGAATTTTTTTAAATGGTGGAGGCGTTATGACAATTGTTTACAATTTGCATATGGGTATTTATATTTTGTGTATTATTATTATTATTATTATTATTATTATTATTATTATTATTAGTGTTATTATTATTATCAGCAGCAATTGAATTTGCACAGAGAGATGTGAAACTAGTACCAGGAAGAACGTTAGCGACAACGTCGTCAGGCCGAGGCTGCAAAGAAAAATTTGAAAATGTAAAACTTTCATTATCCTCGCGAGAAGCACTACCGGTACGCGACTTTTTTTGTTTAAAATTTCAATTTCATACTGTGTCAGCTTCATTTTATTACAAGGTTGGTACGCGGCGGTAGGTCTCTCTTTATAAAAAATATAGCATTGTTATAATTTGAATGTGCCGTAGTATCTATGACTGGGATTATATTGAAGGATAGGTAGGAAGACTATGCCTTATGTCGATGTAGATTTTGTTACTCTGACAGTGAAAAATTAGAGAAGGGGAAACGATTGTGGATAAAAAAAATACTCAAATCTAAATGTTTTTTTTTTTTTAAGTTCAGGGGGGTTCAAACTCAGTAATCCCCTCCCCCTTTGCGTACGCTCCTGAGTTGAACGATTCTTCGATTTTTCACAACATGAATCTTAAAAATGCTGGTTTCTCAAAACTTAGGATTTTGAGTTAAACCAACTCAAAATGGGCCGTCGATATTGTTTTCCTGTTTTGACTTCCTGCACTTTGTTAAGAAACGACTTAATAATATGATATGATTATGTTTTCTATCACTGTCTTATTAAAACGCTAGAGGATTTCGTGGTAAAACTGTTAAAATAATGTTCTTTCTTTCTTTCTTTCTTTCTTTCTTTCTTTCTTTCTTTCTTTCTTTCTTTCTTTCTTTCTTTCTTTCTTTCTTCCTTGCTTGCTTTCTCTCAAGAACCCAATATGATTAACGTAAAACATTTAAGAACAGGTTCTGCGAACTGCGACAAATTCAATAAGTGAATCGGACGACTGGTGAGAAATGGCCGAATGACACCACTGGATAAAACCCTATTCGCTACCAGTCATCATCGTGTCCTCCTTTCCGAAGGTCGATTCCAAATATGCCTCCACTCGTCTCTATCTTTCCAAGCATTTTTCCTCTCTGTTTTATTTATTTTTAGTTATTTAACGACGCTGTATCAACTACAAGGTTATTTAGCGTCGATGAGATTGGTGATAGCGAGATGGTGTTTGCGAGATAAGGTCGAGGATTCGCCATAGATTACCTGGCATTCACATTACGGTTGAAGAAAACCTCGGAAAAAACCCAACCAAGTAATCAGCCCAAGCGGGGATCGAACCTGCGCCCGAGCGCAACTTCAGACAGGCAGGCAACTTTCATAGCCGACTGAGCCACGCCGGTGGCCTTTTCCTGTTTATTTCATCCCACTTGTATCCCCATTCTTTTAAGTTCTGAATTTGATCTGTCCATCTTTCCCGTGGTCTTCCCATTGGCCGTCTTCCTTTCACTTTTAAATTTAATATTGTCTTTGACAAATTTTTCCTGTCCATGCTTTTAAGGTGTCAAAACCATTTTAAACTCTTATTTTCTAATTTCGGAGGCATACTTGTACCAATAATAATTCAAATGTCCTGAACTTGTGCATAGCTGAAACCGCTACTACTTCAGAATATAAACAATTAGCTACTGTACCTTCCCATGTATAAGTTTGGCCAACTTCGAAGGCTCTATACTGCTGTTGCTGAAACCACGGGTTTTCGCCGAACTCATCGCTGTCACTGCTTTCTCTTGTTTCTTCATTTCCATCTAAAAGACAATGTAATTCTGAGTTGAAATCTTCATAATACACTGTTTGCTAATTATGAAGAGGATAAATAGTTACTGTCACTTTTAAATTTAATATTCTCCTCGACAGACTTTACCTGTCCATTCTTTAAGGTGCCCAAACCATTGTAAGCTCTTATTTTGTAATTTCCGAGGCGTACTTGTACCAATAATACGTGGTACAGTCATTAAGTTCTAAGACTTGGCGCCTGGAGGGTAGGCTCCCTCAAGAATCTGGATGTATCACAAGATGCCGCATAACACGGCGTACATTTAAACAGAATCACATCCTCCCTCAAAATAGTCTCCGTTGGCCGTTATGCACGTGTGCCAACGTTGGTATAGCTGCTGGAAGCACCGTTGAAAGATGTTGGCAGGAATGTCCCGTATGGCTTCTCTTGTGGCAGTCATGACCTCTTCGGAAAATGAAACCTACGCCCACGTAGGGTTGCTTTCATGCGAGGAAAGAGAAAAAAATCGCATGGTGCGAGATCAGGTAAGTACGGAGGGTGTGGAAGAACTGTCACCTATTGTCTTGCAAGTTCCTCTTGGACAAGGACAGAGAGATGTGCAGGGGCTTTGTCATGTAGGAACAGCCAATTCTTTGTACGCCATAGCTCAGGTCGCTTACGGCGAATTGAATCTCGTAAACGGCCAAGGATCTCTTTGTAGCGGGTTTTGTTCACAGTTGCACCTTCTGGGATGAATTCCATGTGAACAATTCCATTTGGATAAAAAAAACAGTTCATGCATTACCTTGCCTTTTGTTCTGTCTTGTCGCGGTTTTTTCGTGGTGATAACGACGTTTTCCAGGTGGCGGATTGTCGTTTCAGTTGTTCCATGTGAACAATTCCATTTGGATAAAAAAAAACAGTTCATGCATTACCTTGCCTTTTGTCCTGTCTTGTCACGGTTTTTTCAGTCGTGGTGATAACGACGTTTTCCAGGTGGCGGATTGTCGTTTCAGTTGTCGATCGTAAAGGAAACACCAAGTTTCGTCTCCAGTTATTATCTGGTTGAGAAACGTCGGATCATCGTCAAGCACTACTGATGAGGTCACCACAAATCGTCATGCGATCATCACGTTGGTCTTGCGACAGGATTCGTGGCACACTGTGCTGGGTAACACGAGACATGTTCAGGTCATCAGACAGAATTTTGTAGCAAGTACCATGGCTGACCCCTACTGTTGCTGCGATATCGTCTACCGATTGAGAGCGGTTAGCACGCACCAACGTTGCAACTTCTTGGATCTTGCGTTCAGTTCGAATTGTTTGTGGCCGACCAGTATGCACATCATCTTCCAAACTGTTTCTTCCTTGCAAAAAACGTCGGTGCCACCTAAACACAACACTGCGACTCACTGCGTCCTCACCGTAAACTTGCTGCATCATTTGAACCGTTTCGGCAGCAGTTTTGCCTAATTTCTGGCAGAACTTGGTGTTTGCCCGTTGCTCAAACTGTGACATCTCGGTTTCCGACGTGCGCATTCAAATCACCGTCATAACAAAGACCGTAGTTCTGCTTACAGTGCATGCACTCAACTGTCTCTTGTTGGGTCGAGAGACTAACTGACAAGGTATCATACCATGGCGCCACCTATGCGCTATAGTGTACCACAACGCCACTATGCGCTCAGTATTAGAACTTAATGACTGTACCACGTAATTCAAATCTCCTGAACTTCTGCATAGCTGCAAGCGCCACTACTTCAGATATATAAACAATTAGCTACTGTACCTTCCCATGTATAAGTTTGGCCAACTTCGTATTCCCTACGTTGCTGGTCCTCAAACCACGGGTATTCCCCGAACTCATCGCTGTTACTGCTTTCTGTTGTTTCTTCAGATCCATCTAAAAGACAATGTAATTCTGAGTTGAAATCTTCATCATACACTATTTGCTAACTATGAATAGGATAAATAGTTACTGTCACTTTTAAATTTATATTCTCCTTGACAGATTTTCCCTGTCCATTCTTTTAAGGTGCCCAAACCATTGTAAGCTCGTATTTTGTAATTTCCGAGGCGTACTTGTACCAATAATAATTCAAATCTCCTGAACTTCTGCATAGCTGAAAGCGCCACTACTTCAGAATATAAACAATTAGCTACTTACCTTGTATTTGAGAAGTTTGCCCGACTTCCAACGCATTCATATCTCTCATGTTTTGCACCCACTCCCGGACGTTCCTGTTGAATGAATCCAAACGGTCACTCCAGGGATCGCTGTCCTCTTCTGTATGGGTGGTAGCCGCTGTCTCTGGCATACCACCCGATGTTGTTTCATCTTCAGCTAGAAGACAATGTAATTCTGAATTGAAACCTTCATAATACACTGTTTGCTAACTATGAAGATGATAAATAGGTACTGTCCGGCCGAATGGTTATGTTGCATCCCGGTTTGCACCATTCGCTTCTCCTGTCCTCTCTGAAAGGGCTAGTGCCTGAGTTGTTAGGCTCTTCTCTGCAAATATTTTCTGTACGGGACTGGAAGTTTGCGCAGCATTATACAGCTGTTTAAAGTAATTTTAAAAAAGGCCCTCGTAAGTAAGTAAATGTCATGTGATTTCCCCCGTTTTGACGACCATGTGACAACCACTCGGATGAACAATAGCATGACAACATTTACGTCACCAAACTGTTAACAGTAAGTGAATGATAAAAGTAAAGTCTGAAAAGAAATCAAAAGATGAAGCACATAGCTACGGTTACTTCTAATATAGTTATAACCTCAAAGAAAAATAAATTCAGGGAGCTGAAATAAAGGAAGTTTAGACTTTAATTAAAAATGAAATTAATTTATCCATATTCTTTTATTTACAGGTGGCTCCTACATGTTGTATGCCTGTGTGTATCAGCAATTACCAGAGTCCTATAAATGAGTGTTATGTTACAGTTCTCAAATTTCCAACTGAAAAGGATAAGTTACGTGGCTAGAAGCCGCTCGTATACCACGAAATGTCTTCACGTTAACAAAGCATTCAGTTGTATGTATTGAACACTTTGGAGTAAACAAATTAGAGACGGATCTTTATTTAGTCGTATCCCCTATTATAATAACATCACCTTGGCATACAAGAAACAATAAAAATTCCAAGCAAGAAAATAATAGGCTTATTTTTAAAGTAGATTCATTGAGAGATAGTAGTATTCAATGGCTTTAACATGCATTTTAAGAAAATGTTGGCTTAAAAATTCTAGGCGAACGATAAAAGAGGGATATGGGATGAAGATAACAAAACGAATGAAATAAACGTCACATTCATGAATTAGTCAATTAGTCATATAATAGAACTCAGGCCTAGTGTACAGAACATCTTGCCTATTGATTTATTATTATTATTATTATTATTATTATTATTATTATTATTATTATTATTATTATTATTGACTCCGTTAAATATTGTCTTACAACATTTTTATGTAAAGTCGTGTTGTACTGGTAACCTTAAGCTGTGTGCTAAAATCTTCTCTTTATGTAGTACTTTCTTGTTTTTGGTTATTTAAAGACGCTGTATCAACTACTAGACTACTTAGCATCGATGGTATTGATGATATCGAGATATTTGGCGAGACGAGGCCAAGGATCCGCCATAGATTACCTGACATTCACCTTACAGTTGGGGATATAAGGAAAAAACCCAACCAGGAAATCAGCGGGAATCGAACCCGCGACCGACAGTCCTTAGCCCACTGAGCTACGTCAGTAGACCTTTATGTACTTTTATGGTCAGTTTAACAAGTTTAAAATATGATTCTCAGGAGGAATCTGGAATCCATTTTCTAAAATATGTTCCTATAAGTGTAGAAAGATTGTACAAGTGTTCTACTTCTAGAGCACATTGTTTTCACACGATGAAAGAATGGGTGATAATATGCCATTGAACTGTCAACATCTGTATAATCGCTCTTTCACTTAAGCGGCATATTTCTATGATGATGGTATGACAAAACTCCCATTATTCTTTCGTTAAAAAAATAAAAGAGATTCTGTTCACTGCTGGTAGGCTACGTACCATAAATTGAGTCTTTAGATTTATTACACCATATTTTTATTAATGATTTAACAACTAAACCAGCAATGAATAGAATCACATTTTGACAATATTGTGTTATTGAGAATGATGTAAGAATGAGGAAATTGCAATCAATGTCTGCAGTACAAGAGTCAAAACACTGAGGATTATTATTACAGTGCGTTAGGTTTTTGGAAAATACCATTGGGTATATAGACATTTTTAGCGGACATCCCTCTCTTTGTAATATAATTTAAACGTATATAAAAACATAAGTAAAAATATGCCATTTATTCGGTCATAGGAAATAGAAATAAACTAATAAGTTTATTTATGAGTAATATAAGGCGTTTGTATTTAAAGCCATGCTTAGTGACAATATTTAGTTTTACTTCTGTTATTTTATATTATACGTTAGAAAATACGTAAATAAGTTTAGTTATATTACAGTGAAGGAGGAAAACCACTAAGAAAACGCCTATTCAGTGTCTAATTAATAGTTCATAGTATTTTGTTGCTTAATTCGTATATAACTCTTGTATACATGTAAAGCTCACTTAATCAAATTGTTGAATTCTTTGTAAGTTCATGCATATGTATATACACTTTTTGCTGGTTGAGTGGAAGAGAAGGCCTTAAGGCCTTAACTCTGCCAGCTAAAATAAATCATTATTATTATTATTATTATTATTATTATTATTATTATTATTATTATTATATACTCAATGGTATTTTCTAAACTCCGAATGCTTTATAGCAGCCGTGGCGAAGAAGAGTTCGTGCGCCGAGCCACTGTGTAACCTGCAACGTGCATAGCACCTGTGGAGGGTGGCGGAAACCCGAAGGGGAAGTCAAGCAACTTTCTGACTTAGTAACGGATTTTCATTTTTCTTACGTCCAGCATTTAAATATAATTTTACACAGTTCAAGGCTACAAACTAATGTTTCGTACGTACAACGAAAAGAGAAATGTACAAGAAACTTAGGCCACATTATCACGACCTGAAATTAACTGTCTTCAGAATGTCTCTGTGACAGAGTTTCAAAATCACGAATTATGTCATTTACTGCCAGACGTAGTTGATCACGAAGGTGTTTGTCGGTCAGTCGTGATCTACATTTAGTTTTCACTATTTTCATTATTGAAAATAATTTTTCACAAACGTAAGTTGTAGCGAACATGGCTTCAACAGAGCAAGCGAAAGAACGAAGCTTCGGATACTTATTTTTTGACAAAGATTTGAAAAGTTCAACATCTGTTAAGTCCTTACATCTAGCTTTCATTGGAACATCACATTGTAAATCTATGAGTTCAAATTGAAGATCTAACCGCATCATTCGTACATCTGCTGAAAAAGGGTCGACGTACAGAGATATGTCATGCTCTAAATTTCTTAAATCATGAAATCTGTGTTCACAAAATTCTTGTTTAAGAATGTTCAGCATCTCAATGTAATTATGTAATTTATGAGGAGCAATATTTGGAAGAGACTGTAAACATGGAAAATGCTGGAGCTGGGACTCGTTTAAGTGTTCCATCAAGAGCGTCAGCTTTCTTGTGAAAGCCTGAAGTGTGCTGTACATTGCAACAACATTTTTCTGGGAACCTTGAAGTTTCACATTTAAGTTGGTCAAATGCTCGCAAATGTCACACAAATAAGCCAAATCACAAATCCAGGTTTCGTCGCTTAGTTCTTGTATTTCCATGCACTAAAACAATTATACAATTATCAGAAAGTAAATAAATGAATCAACAAATAATAAAATTTAGTGACAATAAATTATGGAAGTTTACTAAAATTACCTGCTCTCGCATAAATGTTGCTACTACTTCACGGAGGTCAAAGAAACGCCGTAACATCGACCCTCTGCTAAGCCACCTAACATCGCAGAAATACAAGGTCTTTAAGCAGTTGTCTGAACTGTCTATGCTTCAACGCACTACCTTTTATTTTATTTATTATCTTTACAACAATATCTAGAATTGATTTCAACGACACTGACTTGGCGCAAAGTGCCTCTTGATGTAAAATACATCTGCTGAAAAAGGGTCGACGTACAGAGATATGTCATGCTCTAAATTTCTTAAATCATGAAATCTGTGTTCACAAAATTCTTGTTTAAGAATGTTCAGCGTCTCAATGTAATTATGTAATTTATATTTCTTTCAACAAGAAAAGTTTTCAGTCTTCCAAGAAAGCCCTTCTTTTCGCCCACCATTGCTTTCGCTCCGTCTGTTGCCACTGCCACTAGCTTAGCCCAATCTACATTGTGACTCTCAACACTCATTCGGAAAGAATTAAAAATCTCTTCACCAGTAGCATTGCCTTGTATGGGAACTAGGTCTAGAAGATATTCCTCAATATTTAACTCTTCGTCAACGCCACGAATAAATATGGCCAATTGTGCCGTATCTGTGACGTCAGTACTCTCGTCAATTGCAAGAGAAAAATATACAAAACTACTGAGTTTTATGTCCATCTGTCTCGTGACATCATTAGAAAGGAATTCAATTTTTGTGGCGATAGTTTGACGAGGAAGATGTAAACTTTCAAAATTAGGAACCTCCTGTGAACACAAAACTTGAGCAATTTTAATCATACAGGTTTTTAGAAATTCGCCTTCCTGAAATGCCTTACAACTCTTCGCAATTTCCCAAGCTACCAAATAACTATAGCGTGGTTCCTTTTCTGTGCCATGCTTTGTGTATTACTAATAGTCTGGGGTTCATTTCTTTCTTTCAATTCCAGCAGTCTATTTGCTCGGTCTAGACCTGTTAACGAAATAAGAGTATGACTATTCATCCGCAAATAAAGACTGATAATTATTCCGATAACAATAATAAGAATAGCAATAATAATAACAATAGTAATAATAATAATAACAATAGTAATAATAATAATAATAATAACAATAACAACAACAATTATCTTTCAATGTTTCATAATGTAGGTGACATGTAGTATAATGCCGTTTTATGTTATACAACCGTTTTCCTTGTAATACTTACGAACAAATCATACATGTAATATTCTCACCATATCGGCAGCAAAAAAATGCGTCCTCCCATCCTACTTGAAACTTCCGCTTTTGTAGATGTACAGTACATGTATTGGAGAGAGACATTGCGACGATACGCCACTCGCAGCTCAGAGACAAATACAAATGGAACGGAGTTTGACTCCAGCACAGTCTACTATATACAGTCGCGAAGCTCAATATGTAGTGAAAATGCAAACAGGGTTAGTTGCCCACCACTAGGATCGCTACTATCGCCTCATCATCGCAGATCTCTCTCCTAGCAGCCGACAAAATATGTTACACTTTCGTTGTCGTGTTCTTTTGGAAAAATTAGCACCTTCCTTCCATTATTGAAATATTAAATGCATAAAGTTAATTTATTATTTTAATGAAGTATATTAAATTCCTCCATTAACTCGAAGATACCTGCAAGAAATAAGTTACCGGTAATATAATTTTTGTTTGTGCAAAACGAACTGAAATTTACTATAATAGCTTCACTCATTCAAGATTAGAGCGATAATTAACTATGAATTGAAACCAATAAATATTAATTTGCATTTCTCTTTACAACAATAATAATGGAAATATGAATTAATGGAGTAACTTACGTGTACCGGTACTTATAGTGTAGGCTTACGTAGTTAACAAAATGGGATGAGGTTAAGCAATAATAATCACACCAGAATTGGAAATAAAACGTGATCAATACATTTTATTGTAACAGACTTTTTCTACGTCTCTAGTTAAAGCAACAAATAAAAATAACAACAAAATTAACAGCTATAATTAAAAACATATCCTTTGAAGAAAAAATTAGGCCTAAGCAATAATAATCCCACCAGAATTGAAAATAAAACGTGATCAGTAAATTTCATTAAAACAAACTTACTTTTTCTACGTCTTTAGTAAAATAACACATAAAAATAATAACAAAATTAATAGCTACAATTAAAAATATATCCTCTGAAAAAAAAAGTAGACCTAACCTTTATTTCTCTGGAAATTTAGCAGCCTAAGTGATAGAACTTTAACCGGTCGGTTAGACTGAAACATTTCATTGTGAAATTTAAGGATATAATGTATTCTAACAGTCACAAAGAACTTCAAATTAACAGTTTTGTTTCTGCACAGCATTCTTGTGGAAACCCAGGAACCTTTCTGAATCTTTCGGAAATCGGAAAAAGGATAACTCTGGCCTCTTTCTCTTACTGTTGCTACAATTTATAGCACTACAAACGTCTCCTCCTTGTCCCATATTATTATTCCAATTATTATATTTTAGCCATTAACATTTTCATTATAACCAATAACGAACATTTCATAAGCATCAATGTGAAATACGCAACGAGCTAGCACTCGATAGAAATACGACACAGTCCAAAGTCGACCATGGACAGTCTATTGTTTTCAGTTGCTAACCGCTTGGAGCGCTTTATCACGAGATTTGCAAAAAACACCTCAAGTTTCGCGACTGTATATAGTAGACTGTGACTCCAGTGAGTGAGAGGGTGGGGTTTGTGGGAGGTAGAAATGCACAGCTATGTCTGCGAGCCACAATGTGCTCGTGAGTCGCATTTTCGCCGCGGCTGCTTTATAGAAACAATCATTCGTGCTCCCAAAACATGGCGTCGCGCGAACCTGCGCGAGAGGTTTCAAATTTGTACACGACACCAGAGCCAATTGTGTGTCTATACTAAAAGCCAGGTTATGTACCGACGAAACAGGAAGTAGTTGGATGGGCGAGAGGAAAGTGCGGGTTAGAGGGGTAGCCTGTGCAGTGATGACACGTTGAGTGTGGGGGATGGAGGGGAGAACGAGAAAGGAGCTTTTCATTGGACCTCGCGTGAAAATGTCGTCTGCTAACGAAAATCTGGCAATGGAATCACGGAGACAGTGTAGCCAGTTCATTTGCAGTACCACGTGCATTACGGGTCGCATTTCGTACCAGCGTCATTAGCTCGTGCTTTCTTAAAAGAGTAATTTTAATTACTAATATTGTGGCTAGTGTTATCAAGAACTATATACAGTAGTTATTTTAAACATATCGGTGACAAACGCTGAACACGCTTTGAATCTCGCCCCACTATGTGGCAACAGAGCTCTGAAAGAGACCAACAGAATGTTGCTTCCGGTTTAGTCGGTTCATAACCTGGCTTTTAGTATACGAGATATATAACTACAACGTCTTTGAGTGCAGTTGCCACCGCAACATGAGGAATGCATCGATCAACCATCTGTAGGCCTATAAACTCGTACAATGTACTCAATTAAAGACTACCTATTGAGAATGCTACGTCTGCTATGTAGTTCGCATTCATTATGATTGTCATATATCCAATTTCATTATTATTTATAACTATCCGGTACCCGTGCGCTCCGCTGCACCCGTTAGAAATAAATATAAAATAATTACATAATTAAAATAGGACATTGATCCAGGGAACATTCGTGTTTGATAGAAGGATAAATCGTTTAATATGTTACTTAATTTAAATTGTATTTAAAATATTAAAATGCGATCAATTTGATCCAGAGACCACTCATTTGGTGCAATGACAATTCCTTTAACATGTTATTAATTGTTATTACCAATTATTTTTGGAAAAGCAAAAATTAACAGAAAAATTTTGGCTAAAGATTTATTATTATATTATATTATATTATATTATATTATATTATATTATATTATATTATATTATATTATATTATATTATATTATATTATATTATATTATATTATATTATATTATATTATATTATATTATATTATATTATATTATATTATGTAAAAAGTGTGTTGATAACGGATGTACTCGAATTAGAAAGTTTTTAATTTGTTGTGGGAGCTCTTGAATCTCAGGAGGAACAGCTTTTACAACAGCGCAACATAATCTGCTTATCTCATTACCCAATTTTTTTGCATTGCATTTATTGCATATATATTTTATGTATTTTAACACGATTCAATTGAGCATAGTTAAAATTTGAGTTATAAAATAATGGATTGCTAAGCTAACGTACTATTACTGCATACTAAATTCATACACTCTCCTTGTTCGTTAATTCTCTGAGATAAAAATGAATATGTTCATAAACATTATTTTAAGAAATACAGGAAATGAATATACAGAATAACCTATCAAGTTTTCTGTGCATAAGAAGCTATTTTAATCTTACCTGTCCTCAATTCACTCACAAGTTACTGTAATAACATTATAGCATTATGTCCATCCAGAGAAACTACACTTTACAATGATGAAATAATAATTAATTATACAAATCGGTTAATTTAGCTTCCTATATTACTTCATACAAAGACAGAAACATTGTCTGTAGTGTAGGCAATGTTTCATAGCTTTCGATTGTTGTGTCCAAGGCCCCTTATAGACGAAGTCATTTGTTTTTTATTTCAATACACCGCCTTAGATGGCAGTTATTTTAATTTTAAAACTCATTTATCTCATTAAATATCAGTACTATCAAAATTTTTCAAAGAATAAAACTTATCGCAAATGATCTTTGAAGAAACGTTTGTTATGTAACATTTTTCAGAAAAATCAATAATAAGCGAGATATTTCGATTTATTTAATTCAGGCCCCCTTATAACCCCCCTTTTAAATAACGTATTTTGAATGCCATATAGCCTAAAATCTAAGTTAAAACGAACTTAATTTATATTCCAATTTTCATCGAAATCCGTTCAGCCATTATCGCGTGAAAAGGTAACAAACATACAGACAGACAGACAGACATACAAACAAAAATTTAAAAAAAGCGATTTTCGGTTACAGGATAGTTAATTATACATGTTAACACCAATTATTTTTAGAAAATCGAAAATTACCAGAAAAATTTTGGCTACAGATTTATTATTAGTATAGATTCAAGATTACCAATAGTCTTAGGTGACAAAGGTACTGTATTCTTAATTACCATATACTTGAATAAAACCCAGATCAAGAAGTGTAATTTTAAAAATTCGCATATTTTACGCACCCTAATTTTTCAAACAGCCAAAGTACATTAAAAAGTGCGCAAATTACGCGAGCAAATACGGTATATATCGTGTCGTGTCACGTCATATCATATCAATAGTATAAGTAAAAAAAAAACTTAAAAGTCTCGTTTTACTGTTTTTACAGGACAGCAAGTTAAACGTTTCAAGATCCATGACATTGTATTATCTTTGGTTGCGTGAGAGAGTTGTTCAAATTGTAAAGTAAAATGGACTAGAGGCAGTCTACTCTGCAGTTGTTTGTGAACTTAAAATAACATTTCCTACCACTACTTCCTCTCTATTCGCAAGAGGGTGAAGTCATTTGTGAGAAACTCTATACGCGAAGAGCGAATGTCACAGTCGGCAGTTTTGAAATTGAAAAACCTTTCATTAAGGAACTGTCCCAACAATTTCGATTTTATGATGTCATAGACGAGTTTCACAATCAAAACGCGAAGGTCGTTCTGCAATTTAAATTACAGATGAGTAGTAATATTTTTTCTAAATATTCATTATATTTAGTTACTCCTTTCCTACTTTGAAATATTACTGCGCGCCACTGATGTGAACAATAACTTACCTGCAGGTGGAGTACCGGTACTTGCTATTTCCGGAGTAGTTGTTATTTCCGGAATACTTGGTGCTTCCGGAGTGGTTCGTGTTGTCTGCGTCCCTACGTTCGTCTTCTCCATAACCTCGGGCAGCTGTGTTGCCGCGTCCCTCTTATTGCTCCTCACTACTGTTTCTGTCAGAAAAAAGTAATAGCCCCTTGAATATTCCAATTTCCAGATACAATGAAATGCGCATGCTTAGAGACATAGAGCATAGATACACAAGCTATCGCTAAGGGACTTACTGAAATTCGTTCTGTTTCGAGTGCTGTCGTATACCGTTCTGAAATGCACTTGAGACAATACGAAGAAAATGGATTTGTTGTAGGGGAAACGGTAAATTTAGCAATATGGGAAATTTGGCAATATTCTTGTATTTCTTTTATTGCCAAATTTCCTCCAGAGTTTTAAGACGTTCAATGACACCTTCATATAGTGCAACATCTGACTGTACTTTTAGTTTTCGTTTCATTCGAATCCGCGCGTTATAGTGACAGATATTGTTACTAATAGAAAGAAGTGTTGAATACTTCCTGTTGACGTGGTGGTTGTGTGGACGTGTGTAAACAAAGACGGATAGAAAGTGTTCTTCATTGCCTACGTATGTTTGTGCATTACATATCAAAAGCTGAGATTGCATACTATAAGGTAAGCCATTTATTAATATTTTCTGTTAATAACTCATCAGGCCTTAGCTCGTTTTATGTTCTTCTTAGCAAAAAATGTCTTCTCCAGGGTAGTGTGAATTAGCCATTTTCTTTTATAGTGATATATTGCTGCTCTCTTTGAACAAGAATGTGTACTCGATGGTAAAATTTAAGAGTAGGGACATGTGAGGGATTTTTACAGTCTTCAATACAACACTGTGTGTGGCGTGTTGCAGATATGCCAAGGGAACGAGGACATTATTCTGAAAAATATTCCAAAGATGATTTGCGGACAGCGGTTGGGGGTGTTTTGGAAGATAGATCGTCGACTTATAAGGCTTCTAAGAAGTACAATGTGCCCTTTAACAACTTAAAGAGGTTTTTGTATGCATCCTCAGGACCCGATGACGTTGTCATTCCCAAGAAAGGAAGACCCATAGCTCTAACCGTTGAGGAAGATAAAAAAAAAAAACTGGTGACATATGTAATCAAAATGCAAGAACTTGGGTTTGGGCTATCGGCAAAAGAAATTATAAGACAACCCTTCAATATAGTTAATAAGAGTGGTCGGAAAAATCCATTCAATTCTTTTTTTGTGTGTGTGTGTGTGTGTGTGTGTTTATGATGTTTAATGACTTCTTGTCCGAGTAAATCAAGTCTTATAAACCTTGTACCACTGTTTTATTTTGAAAAAATTACTTTTTAATCCTATTGCCAAATTACCCCTGTACTATTGTCAATTTATCCTGATGAAGTACCAAATATGGAAACATATCATTTGTTATTTATTAGTGTGTTATGTGTAAAGTAATTTAGAAATGTATAATTTTCTTTCAGAGGTTTATTGGGATTTAATGTCTAAACACATTCCATAATAGAGGAATATTTAATTTCAGAATATGTAACTACAAACTGTGTCAAAATACAAATATTGCCAAATTGGACGAGTCTCCCCTATAAGTGAAATGAACGACCCATTTGAGAAGAAAACAACTGAAAATTTAAAGTTTTGAGGGAACTACATTTTAAAGCTATATGTTGCTGTGAGAAACCAAAGAATCGTTGAAATTACTCCAGAAATCTGTTAAAAATGTTTCATTTAGCTATACTATAAGTTTCAATTAATTAAAATGTGTTAATTGTGTTTCAAAGATGCACTATCACCTTTACTTTTTAACTTTGCTCTAGAGCAGCGGTCATCAAAACACTGCAAGCTCGGGCAAGCGTCTCTTACCCGCCGAGAAGACACAGCCCTAGCGTGCAATCGTCGCTGCTGGCGGGTATGTTGTCTCTCTATCCCTTGTGCACGACGGAGCAAAGTTCCTTACCCTCCATGCACTCTACCCACTTCAGCGAGTGCTGACGACCACTGCTCTAGAGTATGACATTAGGAAAGTCTAGGATAACAGAGAGGGTTTGGAATTGAACGGGTTACATCAGCTGCTTGTCTAGGCGGATGACGTGAATATGTTTGGCGAAAATCCACAAACGATTAGGGAAAATACGGGAATTTTACTTCAAGCAAGTAAAGAGATAGGTTTGGAAGTAAATCCCGAAGAGACAAAGTAGGCTATGTGATTATGTCTCGTGACGAGAATATTGTACGAAATGGATATATAAAATTGGAAATTTATACTTTGAAGAGGTTGAAAAATTCAAATACCTGGGAGCAACAGTAACAAATATAAATTATACTGGGGAAAAAATTACACACAGAATAAATATGGGAAATGCCTGTTATTATTCGGTTGAGAAGCTTTTATCATCCAGTCTGCTGTCAAAAAATCTGAAGTTAGAATTTATAAAACAGTTATATAGCCGGTTCTTCTTTATGGCTGTGAAACTTGGACTCTCACTTTGAGAGTGGAACATAGGTTACGAGTGTCTGAGAATAAGGTTCTTAGAAAAATATTTGGGGCTAAGAGGGATGAAGTTAAAGGAGAATGGAGAAAGTTACACAACACAGAACTGCACGCATTGTATTCTTCACCTGACATCATTAGTAATATTAAATCCAGGCGTTTGAAATGGGCAGGGCATGTAGCACATATGGGAAAATCCAGAAATGCATATAGAGTGTTAGTTGGGAGGCCGGAGGGAAAAAGTCCTTTGGGGAGGCCGAGACGTAGATGGGAGGATAATATTAAAGATGATTTGAAGGAGATGGGATATGATGATAGAGACTGGATTAATCTTGCTCAGGATAGGGACCGATGGCTGGCTTATGTGAGGGCGACAATGAACCTCCGGATTCCTTAAAAGCCAGTAAGTTAGTAAGTAAATATTCATTGTATTTAGTTGCTGCTTCCCTACTTTCAAATATTACTATCCGGTACTGTTGTGAACAATAGCTTACCTTCAGGAGGAGGAGTAGTTGGTGTTGTATGAGTCCCTTCGTTGGTATTTTCCATTACCTCGGGCACCTGTGTTGCCGCGTCCCTCATGTTGGTTCTCACTGCTGTTTCTGTCAGAAAAAAGTAATAGGCCCTTGAATAGATACAATAAACTGCGCATGCTCAGAGACATAGAACATAGATACACAAGCTATCGCTAAGGGACTTATTGAAATTCGTTCTGTTTCGACTGCTGTCATATACCGTTCTGAAATGCACTTGAGAAAATACGAAGAAAATGGATTTGTTGTACAGGGACATCATTTTATTTTTACTTCAATTTTTATTGTACTTGAGTTTCTGAATATACTTCACTCCGACCCCTTCTACTAATGAAGTTCAACCGTCCTCCACACAGATCCAAGACCACATATACAGTCATAGTAGCCTTATGGTCATAGTAAACAGTACGTTCCAAAAATATGTTCACGTTTTCCAGTGACGAAAGAGCTTTCAATATTGAATCATTTTCGCACAGGTACTGTCGTCCATTTGCCTACGTCGCATCCCGGTTCCCCCCCCCCACCTGCTTCTATTCGCCTCTCTGTAAAGGCTACTTAGTGGCTGGGCTGTCTTAGCTCTTTTCTGAGAACATTAATTTCTGTTAGGAATTGGACGTCTACGTAATATTATACCCCTACAACTGTTTAAAATATCCTAAATAAAAGGGCCTCGTTAAGTAATTAACTATTACGTGATTTTCACCCTTTCTATACCCTGCGACATAACCACTTGGGCGGGCGGTAGATAGCATGTCTGAATAATTTTATCTTTTCGGATCGGGCAGAAGTGAAGATTGAATTTACAGTGCTAAGGTACTCTTTTATAGAGTAGGTACAGATTTATTTCAACATGAGTTACTGGTACGAAGGACGAAACTGGCAATTGGAATTACACACATTAGAACTGAAACCTGTATCGAAATGAACGGCCACCATTTTCAAAAATGTGTTCAGATATCCTTATTATGATTATTTTTGAATTTAACTTCATTCTCTATAGTGTATGCTTATGTGCTGTAGACAGTATAATATACACTGCATAATGAATACATTCGCATGGACGGCTCAGTTCGTGAGTATAAACATTCATTGTTAATACTGTACTGTATTTTGATTAAACAAAAACCTAATGAAAATTATCAAACTTAAAAGCGTGATATTTCCTAGTTTACGTAAATGGATGAACTACCGTAGAAGAGGGTAAAGTCGATCAAAATTTTGCAATTTTTAATGATATTGAGGTTATGCAATGGAGCGAAGTTCCTCAGAAAATAGCATATTGTCGTCATATCCTTCACTTATGAAATCACATTACAAGAAGTGAATTACAATTTACCAAAGTCTGATTTTGTTTTTATTTTACTTGTGATCGAAGTTACCTGTTTAAATAGGGTAAAGTCGATCACCATTGAATTTTTAGTTTAAGATCGATTTTAAAATATTGCGAAGTAAAGTCGATCACTGTTTATGTATTTAAAAACAAATTAAGTGTATTACATGTAATTTATTTGTTATAAGGGGTGTAGAAAACAATAATAATCTATTATATAAGTCCATAGGATTATATAGTGTATATTTTGTTACTGTGATCATACAATTCGATTCAATAAGGCCTATAGGTCTCCACTGTACAAACGTGACTATGATTGCCAATATATGAAACATAAAAAAATTAATACTTCACATATCAACCAGGTTAAATAAATAAATAAATATCAACAAGAATTCAAAATTTACATTCAAATACCACAATTCAATTATAATCTAAAATGCTATTCAACATTGCTTAGGTTTATGTCAGATGTTATTTGAAATCTTCCCCTCCTCATGTCACTTTAGAAACTACGTTGTTCCCATAGTCAGGTACAGAGGGGTATACAAAATACGTTCCTTTGGCAATGCTTCTCTTGCGCAAGAAATTCACCAAAAATTCGTCTTCCTCTTTCCCCACTATCCCATCAATATAAGCTATACTATGACACTTTTCTGTTTATAAGTGTTAGTTGGAGGTATTTCGGTGAAAAATTTTATTCTTCCTGCTGGTCCTATCTGCTTCGAGTAGGTCGATGGCATGATCGATTTAACCCTACAAAGGTACAAGTTTTTTGAAAATAATAAGTTTCAATACTAACATTTACGAACTGCAAAACTATTATTTCAGAATACAATCTCAACCAAAATTACTACCGTATAGGCCTACTTCTTGTCTCCTTTCACTGCTGACGATAATTTAGAGTTTGTAAGACTTTGTTTTCGTTTAGGAGAAAAAGTTGAGAATAACCATTTTCACTTCAACGGCAATTACACTGTGTTCCCATTGTTGGCATGCGCAGGCTTTTTGTTGTCCCTCTCGCTTACATTTGCAATGACAGGCAATGAAATCAGCATAACAAAATTTTAACAAGTAACTGAGATAATATATAATTTTCAATAAAAATCGCAAATGATCGATTATACACCCACTGATCGACTTTACCCATTTCTACGGTACTTTTCTTCCCCTCTATACCTAGTAAAGTGATTTGTTTGTATATTGCGTCAGTATCATGGAACTCCAGTCGTGGAAGGGGATAGCAAACGGTGTTTTCGGTTCTTAACCATTGATCCAAAGGTATAGCCATGTTAATATTAGAAATGTTAGTAAAAATGAAATGATGTCCCTGTATAAGCGATATAAACGACCCATTTGAGAAGGAAACAACTGAAAATTTAAAGTTTTAAGGGAACTATATTTTAAAGCAATATGTTGCTGTGAGAAACCAAAGGATCTGTGAAATTACTCCAGAATTCTGTTAATAATGTTTCATACAGCTATATTATAAGTTTCAGTTAAGTAAAATGTGTTATTATTGCATTTTTCACAGCAACATGAAGCTTAAAACTTCATGTTTATCATAAGTAAGAACGAACCACTACTTGGGAGATAGTTTGTCTTCTTCAAACAAAATAAAAAAGATACAGAAAAACGGTTATGAAAAAAATGTTCTCTAAAACATAATCTTAATATTATTCTGCTCGTAAACTAATGTGACCAGCGTACTTGCTAATAACATTTCCTAAAAATGACTATTTAAAAATACAAGACAAAAAATGCAAATAAATGCAAAATAAAAGTAGACATAGACTATATTGGTTCGTGTTAAAATGAAACGAGATTATATTGTATCCTGCATTGTCTGTGATATCTGAGAAAAAAATATATTTTATCAACTTCCATCCCTATTCATCACTCATCAACTCTCCGCTATTTTCCTACGTCCCTTCTGATATTCCCATCACATCCACTCTGTTTCTTCTCATTGCTTGGAGTTTTCCATCTTACCTCGTAGCCCAGAAGTACTCGCATTCGGCGTCCATCTTCTTTCTTGCTGTCCATTGTTGTACGTCATGACGAATCCTTCCTCAGTATCCCCCTCCCGGACATCCGATTGGGGGGATAGTTTACGTCCGGAATTTTTTACTGAGGAAAGATCCATCATGCAAACTATTCTTGGGATATATAAATGCGGAAGCTTCCCATTGCTTTCCGCATACCACTCTCTCTTTCGCATCTTAAAAGATCCCAGGGGGCCCCGGCGTGGAGGTGAGGAGAGTGGATTTGACTAATTAGGCCCTCCGGACTTCACCGAAATTCACCGCAAGGGTTAAATATCAGTTCCATCAGGGTTTTTGACCCGATCAGAGACCGGGAAATCCCAATTAGCCTTTGCCCCCCTCATTGAGTCTAAAGCATTGCAAAGATCATCATTGTGAAACGACCAACACTGCTGGAGTAATAGTTCATGCTAATTCAATTATGTGACCTAAAAGAGAAGATGAAGACCTCAAGATCTTACCTTGTTGGCGAAACGTTTAACACACCATCATTAATTCCCTTGGGTGTCCCATTCCTTTGTCTGGTATCCTGATATAACGAGATGTTCGGCTGGGTTAGTTGCAGGATCCCACTCGATGGGTGCATGAAATATTTTAGAGTTCTTTCTTTGAAAATTCTCTCTGTCGCAGTTGCAGGCGATGTCTTTGTAGACCTACAATAGTGCAAGAAACTTCGATGATCCGTTCAATGAATTACATGTAGTTTCCTGGAATTGTTTCTAAAGTTCTGAAAGAATTACAAAGCCGCGTAAAATTTGCAGAGCCCTTGGAATGTAATTTAACACAGATTAAATCCAGACGTTTGAGATGTGCAGGGCATGTAGCACGTATGGGCGAATCCAGAAATGCATATAGAGTGTTAGTTGGGAGAACGGAGGGAGAAAGACCTTTAGGGAGGCCGAGACGTAGATGGGTGGATAATATTAAAATGGATTTGAGGGATGTGGGGTATGATGATAGAGACTGGATTAATCTTGCACAGGATAGGGACTAATGGCGGGCTTATGTGAGGGCGGCAATGAACCTTCGGGTTCCTTAAAAGCCATTTGTAAGTAAGTAAGTGATAACCGCCATAGATGGAGTAGGGAAAGGGACTCGTGTGCTGTGGATGAGAGTTCGATTACACTCCGACTGATTGATTATATGTGCACATATTTTTTCTTTCCACGCTGTCGGAGGCAGTGCAGCTTTCCACATTCGAACGTGGAAAGATAAAATGTATGGCCCACATCTGTGGAGTAACGGCTAGTGCGTCTGGTCGCGAAACCAGATGGCCCGGGTTCGATTCCCGTTCGGGGCAAGTTACCTGGTTGAGGTTTTTCCCGGGGTTTTCCCTCAACCCAATATGAGAAAATGCTGGGTAACTTTAGATGCTGGGCCCCGGACTCATTTCACCGGCATTATCACCTTCATCTCATTCAGACGCTAAATAACCTAAGATGTTGATAAACCGTCGTAAAATAACCTACTAAAATTAAATTAAAAATTAAAATGTACGCACTTTTTTCAAAATGAATCGATGATGAGCTACGGGATTATGTGACCTAAACAAGTGATCAGACCTAATAGGAGTCATATATTTCAATTTCTGTCAACGTTGAGACCGCTTCGATAATAGGAGCACCACAGAAGATAGATAAGTGCAGTACATATCAATTTAGCTGTTAATCGAAGGACTTGTGATCAGTTCGTAGCCCCAGTAAGACCTTTGCTTTTGTGAGTTCGTAACGTAGTTAAAAAATTACAAACATTTCGAAGTTAGTTGTTCATTCGTACAATATATTTCTGTTAAATTAGAGATAGATGAAGATTTTCGTAACAGTTACTTGAATTTGAATTACATTTAATGACTGTAAAAATTTTGTGATACATTATGCCAGTATTTCTCAAACATTTTCCACTTCGAATCACTTTTAACGTATTGTACAAACTTGGAGTTCTTAGAGTCCATTTCTATTTCTCTTTTTATTATTATTATTATTATTATTATTATTATTATTATTATTATTATTATTATTATTATTGTACTTAATGAAACTCACAGCAGAGTCCAAATAGGCCAGTTTCTATCTGATGCTTTTCCAATTCACTGCGGGCTAAAGCAGGGAGATGCACTGTCACCTTTACTTTTGAACTTTGCTCTAGAATATGCCATTAGGAAAGTTCAGGATAACACAGAGGGTTTGGAATTTAACGGGTTACATCAGCTGCTTGTCTATGCGGATGACGTGAATATGTTAGGAGAAAATCCACAAACGATTAGGGAAAACGCGCAAATTCTACTTGAAGCAAGTAAAGAGATAGGGTTGGAAGTAAATCCCGAAAAGACGAAGTATATGATTATGTCTTGTGATCAGAATATTGTACGAAATGGAACTATAAATGTTGAAGATTTATCCTTCGAAGAGGTTGAAAAATTCAAATATCTTGGAGCAACAGTAACAAATATAAATGACACTCGGGAGGAAATTAAACGCAGAATAAATATGGGAAATGCCTGTTATTATTCGGTTGAGAAGCTTTTGTCATCTAGTCTTCTGTCAAAAAATCTGAAAGTTAGAATTTATAAAACAGTTATATTACCGGTTGTTATGTATGGTTGTGAAACTTGGACTCTCACTTTGAGAGAGGAACAGAGATTAAGGTGTTTGAGAATAAGGTTGTTAAGAAAATATTTGGGGCTAAGAGGGATGAAGTTACAGGATAATGGAGAAAGTTACACAACGCAGAGCTGCACGCATTGTATTCTTCACCTGACATAATTAGGAACATAAAATCCAGACTTTGAGATGGGCAGAACATGTAGCACGTATGGGCGAATCCAGAAGTGCATATAGAGTGTTAGTTGGGAGGCCGGAGGGAAAAAGACCTATGGGGAGGCCGAGACGTATGTGGGAAGATAATATTAAAATGGATTTGAGGGAGGTGGGATATGATGGTAGAGACTGGATTAATCTTGCTTAGGATAGGGACCAATGGCGAGCTTATGTAAGGGCGGCAATGAACCTCCGGGTTCCTTAAAAGCCAATAAGTATTATTATTATTATTATTATTATTATTATTATTATTATTATTACTATTATTATTATTATTATTATTATTATTATTATTATTATTATTATTATTATTATTATTATTATAACGGTACAGATAATAATTTCAATGAAAGACGGGAACCAATTTGTAAACTTGGGCACCAAAAGAGTGATTACGTGATGGAAAAACTGAATAAGGTAGAAACAAATACTAGGAATAACAATATTAGAGATTTATATAAAGGCATAAAAGAAATTAAAAAAATGCTATGAAGCAAGGATAAACGTGATCAAGATCGAGAATGTTGACTTGCTTACAAACTCTAAATCCATCCTGAACAAATAGAAAAACTATTTGGGGCAACTACTAAACGTACCTGGGACAAATAGAAATAATCGGGACGATATTCAAATACAAACTTCTGAGCCATTTATACACTAGCCCATACTTTCTGAAGTCGAAATAGCGAGAGGAAAGCTGATAAAGCATAAGTCTCCAGGTATCGATGAGATACCAGTGTGCAAAATTAGCCTAATGGAAATGACTGTAAAGCATTATCTGGTGAAATAAGCTTGTATTTGTTATTTGAAAAAAGGAAATTGCACCAGAACAAATGGAGTTCATAGTCATTGTATCTACTTTAAGAAGGGGGAAAGTCTAACGGTAGTAACTTTCGAGGAATATCACTTTTATTGACGTCATACAAAATTTTGTCCAATATTCTTTCGAGAAGTCGGTCTGGGTAGCGTAGTCGGTATGGCGCTGGCCTTCTGTGCTCGAGGTTGCAGGTTCTTTCCCGGCCCAGGTCGATGGCATTTAAGTGTGTTTAAATGCGACAGGCTCACGTCAGTAGATTTACTGGGATGTAAAAGAACTCCTGCGGAACAAAATTCCGGCACACTGGCGACGCTGATATAATCTCGGTAGTTGCAAGCATCGTTAAATTAACCACTATTAAAAAAAAAATCTTTTGAGAAGATTAGCTCCTTATGTAGATGAAAATAGTATAATATATTTAATATATAAAAGTGAATGTGGGTATGTATGTATGTTCTCTATACAAATCTACACGCTTTGACCGATATGTGCCAAAGTTTGCACATTTAACCTTCATAACCAGGAGAAAAACATAGGATACATTAAAATTCTGCAAATGGACGTTAAATTAATTAAACAATAAAAAAATTTAAAATAAGTACGATCAAACATTCATGTTTAGTACTAAATTGCAATCTTCTATAGTCAATTACTTTTTATTATTGTCTGTTGTATTCAACATCGACTTTCACGAGGCCATGGAAATTATAATACGAAATTAAATAACATTATTGATACAGCATGAAGGCTAAAATCTAGAAAATTCATGCAATAAATATCTTTACGCAGTCCAGGACCATATTATGAATTTCTCGATGTAGTTTTAGATAGTGAGCAAGCTGTGTTTTTTTCAACAGAATTCTTGAATTCTTTGAAACTACAAGGATTGATACCATATAGGCTAATTGTTTTAATACTTGATATTGAATCACCAATAGTACTATTGCGAAATATTGACCCACGAAAATCATGCAATGGAACAAGAATTGGTGTGAAAAAACTGATTCAAAACGTAGTAATAGAAGTGACAATATTAACTGGGAAAACGAAACGAGATGTTTTATCTCACGTATTCCTATGATACTCACTAACATCCCTTTCGATTTTAAGTAATTGCAATTTCAGTGCGACTAGCATTTGTAATGGTACTTTATTTATAGTTTGGTTTCTTTATTATTTTATTTGTATGTCTGGTGATGTGGAAGAGAAGGCCTGATTGCCTTAATTACTCCAGAATAAATAAATAAACACATATATATGTATACAGTATATATACATACAAATTAAAACACATTTGAAAGTAAGGCAAGTGATGAAATGTTTCCTTTCGTTGCCTGATTTGTGATTGTTTTAAGTTGAGTTAAACCTTTGAGGCATTTGGTTAAGAAGTTCATTAATTCATGTAAGTGACGCTATGTAAAGGTTCATCTTTATGGACGAGGAAAGCTTATTGAAGACAATTCATTTTGATTGTCTACAATTGAGATTCTGAGATTTCCGAGAAGTCTAACCAGTTTAATTAAATAAAAGAAGCAAAAAGGACAACCCGGGCAACGTCGGGTACTTTCAGCTAGTATTAGGATAAAATTCACGAATTGTTAGGAAAAACCCGAGAATTTTACTTGAATCAAGTAATGAAATATGTTTGGAAGTAAATCCTGAAAAGACAGTCTATGTGATATCTCGTGACCAGAACATAGCAAGAAATGGAAATATAACAATTGTAAATTTATCCTGTGAGAAGGTGAACAATTTCAAATATCTTCGAGCAACAGGGGCGGTTATTCAGGTGAAGTAGGTGAAGTGTTACTTCACGTATTTACATGTAAAACACAATTTTATCTCATATTAATAATTAATTCTAGTTATTACCGATATCATATTTCTAAAATAAGAAAAAGTTTTCTTTTCTGTCGTTATAAACAGTGTTTAGTTGTATAAATACTACCTGTAACCGTCCGCTGAATAGAATAATGTCAACTGTTACGAGCGCCGAGCGGTGACTATTGGAACTTACAATACTGTACAGGTGAAATTATTTGGGCTCCCATTCTCATACAACACCTGGTTTCCATGGTAACGTGACGTCACGCACTAAAGAAAGATTGTATGAGTGAAGTGCGTTTCTCAGTCTTTCAGTTACGGAGAACTGTCAGACTTCTTGCAGGTGGAGTAACCAGTTTGCAGATCTAACGGTACTAATAATAGAGAAGGGTTGCAGCTCGTCTCCAAGGCCTGGGGGCTATTGTTTAAGGGCTGTGAAATTTTACAGTATGTACTACCTGACTCGAGAATAGTATTCTCATTTCTTGTTTCCAAGCATCCACCCCTGCAGTGGTAAATTAGCTGGCTCTATGTTATTTAATCAGGAATACACCCCACATACATTCGCAAAGTTTAAAAGTTGTTTTCCCCCGCGTGTGTTATTTTTTCTCATGAGCTCGTGATCTTGTCAGTTTTGTTCCAACTCTTGTATTTGAAAGTTTAACGCGCGCGTAAATATACGCATGTAGTTTAATATTGTGTACGTATATATTAACTTATTATTTAATGTATTTAGAATATATTAGTGATAAGTGTACATAGTGTATTAATTCTACATCATAGTGCTATTATACAAATACTTAGGTACCAGTACATAGAAAATGTTGATTAATGAGTGCCAAATATGTATCCCGAAAATGACACGGTTTGTAATTTATTAGAAATGTCGTTTTGTAGACTTAAATATGAAGATAAAAAAGATGTTTTAAATTCTGGACGACCTACAGTTCCAATTGTTATTTGTTTTAAAAAGTACTAAGAAAGTACAGAAGTTGTATAAAATAACTTTAAAAAATTCTTCCGATGAAAGAAGCTTTTCTGTGTGAAAAGATTGAAAATTTCACTCGGAATGCTACGTCACAGGAGAGACTTTCATTATTAGCCCCTTAGCTTTGCATAGAGATATACTGTCCACCCTTAGTTAAACTCAGACATTTTATGAAGATATCATCGACAGGCTTGCTGCTTTAAAAGATAGGAGGATTGACTTGGTATGCAAGAAATTGGGTGAGTCCTCAAATAAATTAATTTTCCTATTTGCATGTGTTCTAGAACTATTAAAACTGTACGTAGTTTAAGAATAGTAGGCCCACTCATTATATTGGTAAAACTGTTCATGCATTTGTGTATGTGAATAGCACTTCACCTATTCTTTTTACGGCGAGCCGCTGCTGTCGAGCAACAATAACAAATATAATTGACACTAGAAAAGAAATTAAACACAGAACAAATAACGGAAATACCTGCTATTATTCGGTTAAGAATCTTTTGTCGTCAAGTCTGCTTTCAAAAAAAAAAAAACTGAAAGTTAGATTTTATAAAACAGCTATATTACCGGTTCACAGTGTGCAATTTTCCCGATCTAGGTGGACAAAAATCAAATTTCGATTTGTTTAGTAATGCATAGGTGTATATGAATTCGTGTTCTTTAATATTTGAAGAATATTGCGAGTAATAGCTTTTACTGATTTATCAGCGGCAAGCTATATTTAGAAGGGTATAAACTTTAAGTTCTTCCTAACACTTCTAGCTTCGGTTCAGTCGTAGAGAGAGAGCCTTACTATGTGGGTGAAAAAGAGCCAATTGTTAGTGATTTATTGTGTTGTGAAACATAGAATTTGTTCATAATAGGTACGTTCTTACTAATGTAACTTCAATTACAAGTTTATAAAATATTTTTCTCCTTACAGTAGGGTTTAAATATTACAATTAAAAAACTTATGTTTTAAAAGTTCTCCAAATATATAATGTGAGTTTTAGTATAGCCGGTCGCGTCCGGTTACAACAATTATTTTACCGTTTAATACAGCTTCATTTAGAGTATTGAATCCTTGTTTTAAAGTTTGCGCGTTCTTGCGCATTTATCAGTAATTTTTTTTTTCAGTGGTGGGGCATAAGGTAACTGTTCCATGTTTGGCTTAACAGCAGAAAAGAATCATTGACTAAGAAAGTTTTAATCAATGTGAGAATGTTTCATGCCTACAATATTATTCACATGATATGGAATATCAGTTTAAAAATACATTGGAACATTTTTATCTAACCTTAACAAACACATAGTGAATCAGAACGCAAATCATTAGCTGGACAGAATTAATAACTTCTCTGCATTCTAACGCATTATTATGAAACTTTATACATGACTTACAGGTGGCACATATGGTTTGTGTACAAACTCTGATTACGTTTGCATAAGAAAAATTACCCCTTTATAGCGGGTACATTTAGACAGAATTAATAACTTCTCTCCTATCTGGAAGTTACAGGGATTATATATTTTTGTGCACAAACTACGAGGCGCATCCAGAAAGTAGTTTTCCGATTTTTTTCCCTTGAAAGTAAACGTAATTAGCCATGTCAATTGCGCATGCGTAACAGATCTATGACGTATCAATCATATGCCAGCCGGACAGGTCCCGCCTGGTGCCAGTAGCGTGTCAGCAGTGGTCCGAAATGGAAGTTCTTATTCCTTCTCCCGCCGCCTGCGAGGTTCGGTCGGTGATAAAGTTCTTTAATGCACAAAGCATTACGCCAATTGAAATTCATCGGCAGCTCTGTCAGGTCTACGGGCCGAACATCTTTCTCTCTCTCTCCCTCTCCCTCTCCCTCTCCCTCTCCCTCTCCCTCTCCCCCTCCCCTCCCCATCCCCCTCTCTCCCTCCCTCTGTCTCTCTCTCTCTCTCGCTCCTCAAGAAATTCCTGTCTTCTGGTGAGCGTTTTGGCAACGACGAAGAGCTGAAGACGTCTGTCACACGCTGGTTCCATTCACAGGCGGCAGAGTTCTACGACAGAGGGATACAAAAGTTGATCCCACGAAACAAGTGTCTGAATTCTGATGGTGGCTATGTTGAAAAATAGCTGAAACATTGTTGTACCTGTTGCCAATAAATGTTTTCCTGAAAGTGTGTGTTCTTTTGTTTAAAAAAATAGGGAAACTTACTTTCTGGACACGCCTCGTATATTTACCGTTCCATAAGTGAAACTACTCCTTTTAGGGATTAATTTAAACAAAATTAATAAATTCTTTCCTATCTAACAGATTTTTATGAAACTTTATACAGAAGTTACAGATATGATATATTTTTGTCTACAAAGTCTGATTATGTTTTATAAGAGGAATTGCCCCTGATGTATTTAGACAAAATTAACAACTTCTCTCCTATATATTATATTTTTATGCAACTTTGTACAACTACTAGGCCTACAGGTATCATACAGATGTAATCAGAATTTGTGCACAAAAATGTATGCTACCTGTACTCTGTACAAAGTTTCATAACATCTGTTATGTAGGAGAGAAGTTAATCTTGTGTAAATTCACTCCCTGTAAGGGGGTACTTCCTATTTTTGAACTGTAAATATAATTTGTACACAAAAAATATATTCTACCTGTAACTTCCGTACAATTTTTCATGTAAATCTGTTGGATAGGAGAGAAATTACTATTTTTATCTAAAACCACCCGGTATAAAGGGGTAGTTCCTCTTACACAATCGTAGTCAGAGTTTGTACACAGAGAATATAATTATACTATCCATAAGGTCTGTGCAAAGTTTCATAACTATCCGTTGGAATGCGGAGAAGTTATGAATTTTGTCCAGATAAATTTGGGTTATTGCACACTGTGGTTGTTCAATATGGTTGTGAAAATTGACCTCTCACGTTGAGAAAGGAACGGTGATTAAGTATGTTCTAGAATAAGGTGCTTAGTAAAATATTTGGGGCTGGGGGGGGGGGACGAAGTTACAGGAGAATGGAGGAAGTTACACAACGCAGAACTGCACGCATTGCATTCTTCACCTGACATAATTGGAATATTAAATCCAGATGTTTGATAGGCAAGGCATGTTGCACGTAGGACTATGGGTGAGTCCAGAAATGCATATAGAGTGTTAGATGGAAGACCTTTGGGGAAAAGGACCTTTGGGAATGCCGAAACGTAGATGGGAGGATAATACTAAAATGGATTTGAGGAAGGTGGGATATGATGGCAGGCCCTGGATTAAGCTTGCTTAGGATAGGTACCGATGCACAGTGCGCAGATTTCTTAAACTATCTGGACAAAATTCATTTTTCGACTTGCTGATTTCACTATATATTTTATGAATATATGTCCGTGACTGTATGTTGAAAGCATCTTGTAAAAACACTGCGCGATATATCTGCCGGATATTTATTTGTTTCAGGGTAGCGTAAACATTACTATTTGCATTTCTTTGCTCTCCTAAAATGTAGCAAATTTTGACTCATTTAATTTCTAAAAAGTTCTATTCTTTGTAATATTAATACATTTCTCATATTCATTTCTAAATTTAACAGAAGAAATACTGAAATCAGAAGTAAACACTGAACTACTGAAACAATTGTCTTTAGAGACAATTAATATTAGGTACCCTCCACGAAACTGGCTTCATTTATATACCGACGGATCCTTGATCTCCAGAGAACAAGGTGCCGGTGCAGGTGTTACGTGCTGTCTCTTCTCACTTTATAGATCTCTAGGATATGGAACAACAAGTTTTGATGGTGAAATCATTGCAATAAGTGAATGTCTCAGGAATCTTCTATGCCACATCAATAAATTTAGGAATGCAGTTATATTGTCAGACTCCAAAGCTGCTATTCTATCAATCGTCTCTAAACACACACCTTCATCTCAAACAGCAGAAATAACTAAAATGCTCTCTCAATTAATATCACTCAATAAAAGAATTGTATTCCAATGGATACCATCCCATTGTGGAATCCTGGGAAACGAGAATGCGGATGCTTTAGCAAAGAAGGGCCTGTTACTAAATCTACGTATTACTCTGTGAAGAGATTTATTAAATCTACATACTTAGACTTCAACAAACAAAATTTGATAACTCAATCCCAAGGGAAAAAATGGAACTCTCTGCATCAAAATCCACAGTTAATTCCCGATTTACCACGAAAATCGTCTGTAGCTGCATTTAGATTGGCAACAGGCCATGATTGTTTGGCCAAACACCTGCATAGAATTGGAATATATCAGTCCCCTAACTGCCCATTGTGCAACTCAAACTAAGAAATGGATTCGGAACACCTCAAAATCTGTGCTTCAGTGGCTAGTCATGATAATATCTTTGAAAAATATTGCAGTGCAAGAGGTCAAATGACTTTATTGTCGAACGCCTGGCATTATAAAACAACAACATATTCATTTGATCATGAATTAACCTAACGCAAATGAGATAACAGTCCCATGTGTGGTACATGGGAGGATTTCGAAGTTTCATTAGTGTTACAATATTATTATTTATTGAAGTAAGTGTAATTGTAGAATGAAACTGTGTTAATAATGCACATACCTACATTGTAAAAACTTACATTTTCAATTTATTTTAAAGTGCACATTCGCTATGCTCAGTAGAAGCCCGTAGACCCACTAATGAATTTTTATAAGATTATTAAATGAATTAGAGAAAACAAAATAATCCTTGCAATACAAATGTTAATATAGTTCATAATATGTAATAATTAACACACGTAATTATATAATATCCACTAATTAATTATTCTGCTCGGTGGGATGAATATGTTCCTTTTTAATTGCTACAAATTTGTTATAATTATCTAGTTTTAGAGCGGAATGCTATAGCTTCTTTTCTGCTTCTGCATTTACCCTATTTCGATAAATTTGTTTTCAAACGCAGATAATTCAGATATTAAACTGATTAATATTATATTCCTTTTTAGATCTTTAATATTAATAATAATAATAATAATAATAATAATAATAATAATAATAATAATAATAATAATAATAAAATATGATTATTAATATTTATTTTGTAACATGATTACATTACAAATTATTGATGACGTTTCATATTTTTATTGATTCGTATTTTCGTGACTTTGTATACACTTTGCAGAAGGCCTAATCTCCAAATTTAAAACACTATTTAAATTTAATTTACGATTCACCGAATTCCACTCTTTCAGAAGCGCTGCATTATACGATTTATTTTGTTCGTATTTATTGATAAGGAAGGATGGTCATAAAACAATGTAATGTATTAAAAATATAAAACCTCATTGTCCTCAGTAATGTTTAAATCGCGTCGCGATTTCGGAAGTGCTTTTAATTGTGCTTGTGCAACGGAGGCTTAATTATCAGTCTCCAATATAGGCCTATTTTATTTCTAGAATCGCCATTGACACTACAAAACGTAAATGCTTTTATTCCCTACTTATCGTTGCAGTTTTCAAGCAGCAATCTTAATATAACTTAGTAAGCTTACCTCAGTGGGAAGAGGTTCATCCTGGTTGTCCCATGGAAATCGAACCCAGCTCCTCAATTCACACTACGCTCCATAAAACGTCATCTTTGCTTGCTTTAATCGAAATCAAAACTCAAAATGGCGGTTCAATATGTCATTTGCATTGTTGAAGACGGCATTGTTCCGCGTTCACAGATGAACGCCAATTCCATAGAGAATGAAAAAATGGAACTAGCATCAGTGAGTAGGAGCTGTAGACAAGAAAATCGATAGTCCTTGTGTTGTAAGAGTAGGCAACCGGCCGCAAAGGAGTTTAAATATTCTCGTTTTCATATTTTATGTTTGAATCGAATTTTTAAGTTTTCTAAAGTAATTGATATAATAACGTAGCTACATTATTTATGATGCAGTTACGTATCGTATTAATGTTACTTGATTTTTATCAGTATAAAAATCACAAATCTTTACTTTTTGCGAGAATATTAATTTCAAAACTCTTTGGCTTAGAGATCTTCTTCCCCTTCTTTTATTAATTCTGTAGCTGAAACTTCATTCTATACGTACTATGTTGGCTGCGTTTGTAATAGGATTTGAACTTTAATGTTGCGACTGTGTTCTTCCCACGTGTTCGTCTGTGTATTCGGTTTTCAAAAAATTAAATTTCTTTGCTTGTGTCCCCATTTTCTCAGGAACAATTGAAAGTAGACAGATTAAATTTCACCGTTTTTATCATGCTACTTGATGTCAGTAATGTGATTTAACGTACTGATAGAAAATATAGATCAGAAACCTCTGTAGGAGTCAAAAATTTTTCAAATAGTAATACAACAGAAATAGGTTAATTCGACATTTGATAATTGGAATAAATGTCTATTTCCCTAGTAATTACTTTTGAAACTAATGTTGATAATTGACATTGCACTCCAATTTAAGAATCTTAGGCCTACATTTTTGGAAAACTCAATAATACTTTCGTAAATGTCGGTCAAAGCGTGTAGATTTGTATAGGGAAAAAAAAACACGCACGCGCACACATACAAAATTTTCTATATTAAGATTTTTTGTATTACTTCCATTTTTGTCCATGGATGGGGAGGTAATTACAAATAATTCTCTCCATTTCGTATTGATTTTATACCATTTTGTAAAGTTTCGCCACACACAGCAAGCGATTTTCAACCGTCGGACAAAAATTAATAATTTTATCAGTTTAATTATTCACAGATCTTTTTAGATAAAGTCATAAAACATGGGAGATGGGTTAGGAATAAAGTTTTCTTTAATATGAATGAAATTCGCTTGAATTTAATTTGTTGCATTGGAATATAAAACTATTTTTTTTTTCCAATGAGGTGTTCTTATGAGCATGCCTTAATATTATTCGGATTAGTCTTTAAGGTATTAAAATATGGTTATTCCGGTTTACAATGGCGTCTGTTTAGTTTCGATGACACTTCATATAGGGTATCTAGAATATTTTAAATGATGGATGACATGTAACTGTCTCCCATTTTTCAGTCATCCGTATGACTAAAATATTAATGATATGGCGGTCATAGTTGGCAGTTTAATTTATTTTCATAATTACATTATTATATTAAAAGCCGAAAAAAATCATGACATCGCTGGCATATCCTTAAAATTTTGTATGGAATGACCCTAATTTTAAAACTCGCTCGGATGTAATGTTAGCAGTTTGCTAGAGGAGGGAAATATTGTTACTTTTCGTGCGTTCATGAATCTTGAATCCAGTTACATGTTATAGATTCTATTCAAATTTCAACTAAAGAATGTGAAGGAGCATTACTGTAATGAACGATATCTGCACTAACAAAAGGAATATTCTCCTATTAAGAGAGTTCCTAAACTTTTGTTCCTAAAAAGTGTTGGACCACAAACGTCAACGTTTAATTTCTTGCCTCATGTGCAAATTGTGGCTGCGATCTGCATGATGAAGAAGTAACTTTGGAAAAGAAGTGCAGTACGAGTCCAGAGAGAGTCTAATCTGAGCAAGGAGATTTCAACAGTACCCAGGGGCGGACGCAGGATTTTTTTTCGGGGAGGGATTTGAGGAGATAGTAAAAATGGAGTAATGAGAAATAAGTTTATATACTCACAATTTGTTTCAGAGTCACAAACATTTACAAGTTGGCCTGAGTAGCGTAGTCGGTATAGCCTTCTGTGCTCGAAGTTGCGGGTTCTACCCCAACCCAGCTCGATGGCATTTAAATGTGTTTAAATGCGACAGGCCTCATATCAGTCGGTTTACTGGCATGTAACAGAAGTCCTGAGGGAAAAAATTCCGGCACACCGGTGACACTGATATAACCTCGGCAATTGCGAGCGTTGTTAAATAAACCATAATTTTTTAACTTTAACATTTACAATGACTGCAATACAAAAACAATGACAGAATGACATTTACAGAAGAAGGCGACAAGGCTTCTTAGACATTTCATCCAGTACTTCATGATCTTTTACTTCTACATTTTTATGTATATACATCAAGGCCAGTCCATTTAATCTGTCTGCTCCCATCGTGCTCCTCAAGCAAGTCTTCAAATACCGCAAAGTTGAGAACGACCGTTCTGGTGTTGCTGTAGTTACAGGCAACGTGCAGACAAAGTTTCAGAGCCTTGCGAGTGCAGGGAAAAATAATTTCATTGCACCTGTTCAAAGATGATATAAAGTCAGTAGGTATTAGGTGAAGATTTTTCTGATCAAGGAAATTTCTTCTCCACATCTTCAGTTCACTGAAGAAAGACTCTGGTGATGCATCAACATCATTGGGCCACTGATTTACTACAGCCTGAACAGCAATTTCTAAATCTTCATCTGATGCTCGCACTATGTTTTTAGGCAGCAAAGCTTGTATGGACTTTAGGATTCTCTCATGATTTAAAAACCTGTCCTTGAGCTGACTAATGAAATATTCTAAGAAGAGAAGGAAAATTAAAAGCCTAAAATACTCTTCATGACTCTCTGTCTTGAAGTAAGAACACTGTTTGTCTTCCTGCAGTTCTTGGAATTTAAAATTTTAGCAAAGAGAATTTACGTGGAAAACTTTCTAATTCCTATGTGCATTCACGAATTAAAATTAATATTATTTTTGTTTCTTGTTTCGTATTTTTCTCAAAATTTCGGGAGGGGATATATCCCCTTAATCCCCCCCTTCCATCCGCCCCTGACAGTACCCTCTAAAATTTGTTTCCAACTACAGCACTTCCTGAAAGAGTTTCAATGCTGTGTGTAGTAACATCTCCCGGAGGTACTTTATGTAGCTCATTGCTCTCAGTGTGGCGTTCACTCTGTCTTCAATATGTGTTGTGAATGTCATCCCTGACGTCTGCAGCGTTACTCCTAGGTATTTGAACTGCTTTATTGATGTCAAGTTTTTTCCTTTGTATACTAGATGTCCTCTCTTCCTCAGGAATTAATGTAGATAAGACGTAAGCGTCTGACGACTTCCGGTTGTTGCTCTGAGCGCCATTCGTGGGGTCGTAGCTGAATACGAAAACATCCATGGAGTAAAATCAACCCCGGGCCATAAGCTTGAAACGGTGGAACCAAAAAGGTGTATTAGTATGGCCGTCAAATTATCCACAGTTCGTATTTTTTTTTCAGTGTGTTTATCAGCTGTTTTGTTCGTATTATTATGATTACAAATTGTTTGATGTGAATATTTCAAAAGTGTAGTCAAGTTCAGCAGGTGTTATTCTTTTTTATAAATAAGCTAATATTCTGTTCGGCTCAACTGTAGAAAATGTCCGTTGATATGTCCCCCTATGCTTTAACATATGAAGGAACACCAACATCCTTCTTGATAAGAGAAAGAATGTGGAAATGAAGTGTTCAGTCCATGTCACAACCATACCACTTTTAATAAATATATAGTGTAACATACATTGAAATAATAATCTGCTAGTAGTCCTGTTACCTCCAGATCCATTCTAATCCGTTTACGTATGACCAAAACCGATAGTAGCAATTTAATATTTGGCAATTGGCGGTGTCTACCAAATCTATATAGACTTCAAACAAGCCTACGACAGCATAAATCGGAAGCAAATTTACAGGATTATGCAAGAATTTGATATTCCATGTAAACTTATAAAATTAGTACAAACAACGATGAAAGGAACAATAGTTCAGGTCAAAATTCAAACTCAATTAACAGACCACTTTGACATAGAACAGGGACTCAAACAAGGTGATGGGCTGGCCCCATGCCTGTTCAACTTAGTACTGGAATATGCAATAAGAAAGCTGTCTATCGATATGAAAAGTACTCTGGACTACCAGACCACTGAAGTAATCGGCTATGCGGATGATATATGCATATTAAGTAGAAATATCAAGACAATAAACGAAACCTACATTGAATTGAAAGAGGCCACTAAGGACATAGGTCTTAATATCTGTCTAACCAAAACACAGGCAATGATTCAAGTAAGTTCTAAAATTAGAAATAGCCGGCAACTTATGATCGGCGAACCAGAGATAACCGTGGTTGATAGTTTTGACTACTTAGGCTCAAGGGTCGCACCGATTTCAAGCATATTTGGCTTGAAGTACTCCCTCCTTTCTTTTTATCCTCTCAGAGTAAAATATATATTCAAGCATTAACCTATACCTATGTGCGATTTATTTACACTGCTGTACAATTAATGTCTCACCTACAATCATTTTCTATATGCTATTTATTAATACTGATGTATGATTAATGTGTCACCTATCTACTTCTTTGAAGACAAAACTAAACTGTCTATAATTTATTTTATTACAGTATTTTCTCAATCGTCGAATATTAACAAATGAATGTCACCTATAACAAATGAATGACACCCAGTGGCGGCTGATTGGCTGAGGCAAGCGAGGCCAGGCCTCAGTCACTTGCCTTAATTGAAATCAAATTTTGTGTTTTTATATAATATATTACTCATTTGAATGAGGCACATATCTCTGTAGAAGTATTTGAAAACTTTGTGATGAATATAGACCTGTTTTGCAGTAAAATTTGTTCCTGAGGGCAGGATCGCTCGTGTCGGGTCTGGTTTCTGCATTTCGTATGTTTTCGCGGGCTTTGAGGTTGTACTTGAAACGGTGTAGACACAATTCGTCTGGCCTCGTGGCCTGGTCAGCTTTCACTCCTCCCTTTCATGGACCGGCCTCAAGGGTAGAATAACGTGGGTATAGCAGTGGTGACTTGTCTTCCTAAATAGGCCATAAATAACATAAAAATTCCCGCTGTTTAGCAGGCAGACACCACACTGTTCTCTCCCCTTATGTCTTAGTTTATGACTTAAGCGAGGGTGTGTGGTGTAAGGTAGAGTTGACCACACTTCGTAAAGTTACAGGAATTGAGTAGGGTTCTTGAGAATAAGAAGTCGTCGAACTGTGGTATAACTGTTATATTGGAGAATAGGTAGTAATACAGTTGAATGTGTTGTAGACTACATGACAACTAACGAGTAAAAGTCCTGAGGTTAGTGGTGACTCGTATTATATAGTCCAGGTTTGGGGCGTTGTCAGGACGCGAGTCCATGTCTAAACATGACCATACATGGTAATGTTTAGGGGTTGCAGTCACGTGCAGTACGATACACGTTTTAGTTCCACAAGACCATGTATAGTAATATTTTAGGGAATGCAGCCCTAAAGAGTCCAAAAGTAACTCAAAGGGGTGAGAGGGTAACGCGTGGGTGAAAGGGAGATAGCTCTCTATGCAGTCACCAATATCCTTAGGGGTAACTTATAATTTGCAATGATGCAATTACACACAATATAGTAACATATAGTGTGTACTCTCCTAAGGTCGACAAAACAGAATTGAAAGTTCAGTCCAATAGGGATAGTATTAGTATTAGTATTTATTTATTTAACCTGGTAGAGATAAGGCTGTCAGGCCTTCTCTGCCCCTCTACCAGGGGATTACAACTATAACATGAACAATAAAATTACAATTAATATTAAATTTACAATTACAATTACAATAAAAATTAAAGTACGACAAGAATACCGGATTAATGAAAGCTAGACATTTTATCATAGAAGTTAAGAACAAAGAATATTTTTGTATTTACTGAATTACAAATTAAACCTACAATAACAAAATTCTATAGTGATGAAATTACCGGATATTGAAATATTTTGTGATAGATTAAGAGAACTATTTACCAGAAACCATGTCTGAACGAGTCTCAATTACTGACCAAGTGCCTTGTAAGTTTGCGTTTGAATTGAATTTTATTTCGACAGTTCCTGATGCTAGCAGGTAACGAATTCCAGAGTTTTCACAGGGCTCTTGTGAAAGAGGATGAGTATGAGGAGGTGCGATGGGATGGTATTGTTAGTATTGTTTCATGGCGAGAGCGTGTGTTCAGAATGTGGTGGGAAGAAAGGTAAGTGAAGCGAGACAACTGGTACGAAGGAATAGAAGAGTTCAAGATTTCGAAGAGAAGGAGAAGTGAATGTAAATTTCTTTTCTTATCTAGTTTAAGCCATGGTATGTGAAATGAATACAAATTCTTATTGGTTATCCATTAACGAATACAATACTGTACTTGCATTTCTTGCCTGCCCCAAGACTTGAGTATGCGCTTCTAGTACCACAGTGGGTTTTGACAGTTCCGTCTCACAAACGGCACAATTCTCAAATAGAGAAAGAAGAGTTCATTAATTTAAAATCAGTGATCAATATGGATGTCCTAATCAATAAAATATTCTGTTTTTCTTTAACAAAAGTATCACTACAAGATATAGAACCAATTCCCATTCAAATCGCAAACCCATTTCTTGGTGCCCGTATAGGTGCGTGTCTAATTCTCCTACATAAGCAATCGAACTATAGGATGTCGAACTTAAGAGCTTCCACTGTAATTTACATACATGGTTCATAATTATTAATTCACACTACAGTCTACAAGGGTTACAATATTATTCCACACTTCCCTTCCTATTAAAAGTTTGACCAACTTCTAAGAGGTTAAACTTTCACTTTATCCCATTCCTTCTGTTTTCTGGATGATAAGAGAGATTTTGAGACGGCTGCAGGGATGGATTTATGGGATTTTGCCTTTATTTGTTGAAGGGCTTGGGAGACATCAGCTATTGTGGCGTTAGGATCAGGTTGGTACCTACTAGGATTCATAGAAAATATTTGCATTTCATTGTCACTATCTGAGTTTTCTCCCTCTCTTGCTCTTTCCTTTGAACTCTGATTGTATTGGCTATTCTTAATAACATTATTATTGAATTTCCAAGTTTATAGAACCCTATTTTACCTGAAGGTATATTAGAGCTGTAGTTAAATCGTACATATTATAGCCCTGTACAAGTACTTACATAAAATATATACATAAATGTACATAATTATGACATAAAATACACATATTACATTAAATGTGTATGACAATAATAAAAATCATAGTTATCAAATATTTACATAATTCTGACATAAAATACACATATTACATTAAATGTGTATGACATATTAAAAATCATAGTTACCGGTATATTATATACAAATACGCAGATATGAGATAAAATAGATACATAGAAATAGATACACGGTATATGAAACACAGACATATTACATACAATACTTTCCCAGGACACATCACACACAGACTTGTTTCATAAAAAGGTAAGCATTTCATAGAAACATACATATATAACATAAAAATGACATGAAATAGACACATGGCATACAAATGTATATACAACACATAAGACATAAACATATTATATAAAATACACAGATAAGACTTAAAAAAATTACCGGTATATAAAAACTTATATACGATATGAAACAGTGATATTATAGCTATTATTATTGTGATTATTGGTATTACTATTAATAGTAGTTATTGGAGAAAAAATGGCAGTACATCAGTTATTCATAGATTTCAAAAAGGCGTATGACTCGGTTAAGAGAGAAGTTTTATATAATATTATTATTGAATTTGGTATTCCTAAGAAACTAGTTCGATTAATTAAAATGTGTCTTAGTGAAACTTACAGCAGAGTCTATATATGCCAGTTTCTATCTGATGCTTTTCCAATTCACTGCGGGCTAAAGCAGGGAGATGCACTATCACCTTTACTTTTTAACTTCGCTCTAGAATATGCCATTAGGAAAATTCAGGATAACACAGAAGGTTTGGAATTGAATGGGTTACATCAGCTTCTTGTCTATGCGGATGACGTGAATATGTTAGGAGAAAATCCACAAACGATTAGGGAAAACACGGAAATTCTACTTGAAGCAAGTAAAGAGATAGGGTTGGAAGTAAATCCCGAAAAGACTAAGTATATGATTATGTCTCGTGATCAGAATATTGTACGAAATGGAACTATAAAAATTGGAGATTTATCCTTCGAAGGGGTGGAAAAATTCAAATATCTTGGAGCAACAGTAACAAATATAAATGACACTCGGGAGGAAATTAAACTCAGAATAAATATGGGAAATGCCTGTTATTATTCGGTTGAGAAGCTTTTGTCATCTAGTCTTCTGTCAAAAAATCTGAAAGTTAGAATTTATAAAACAGTTATATTACCGGTTGTTATGTATGGTTGTGAAACTTGGACTCTCACTTTGAGAGAGGAACAGAGATTAAGGTGTTTGAGAATAAGGTTGTTAAGAAAATATTTGGGGCTAAGAGGGATGAAGTTACAGGATAATGGAGAAAGTTACACAACGCAGAGCTGCACGCATTGTATTCTTCACCTGACATAATTAGGAACATAAAATCCAGACTTTGAGATGGGCAGAACATGTAGCACGTATGGGCGAATCCAGAAGTGCATATAGAGTGTTAGTTGGGAGGCCGGAGGGGAAAAGACCTTTGGGGAGTCCGAGACGTAGATGGGAAGATATTATTAAAATGGATTTGAGGGAGGTGGGATATGATGGTAGAGACTGGGCTCATCTTGCTCAGGATAGGGACCAATGGCGGGCTTATGTGAGGGCGGCAATGAACCTCCGGGTTCCTTAAAAGCCAGTAAGTATTAATAGTAGTAGTATCTCCTTTTATTGCAGCCTGTTTTGCCCTGTGGCATGTTAGATTAATGATAAAAAAATAAAAATATAATATCGTCATGTGAATTGAAGAAGTAGGTAACTCGAAATTTGCGTTTTTTAGTTATCTCTGTTAGAACATAGCAAAAATCGCACAGGATGTAATCCAAGAACTATGTAACTGATCGAACGATACCAGCGACATCTGTTTTCCAATGTAACAAATAGGTAAAAGAAAACAAGACATATTCCTTAGTGCAATAAATAAGTAAATAGGCAATATCTCAAAATAAATTGAGTTACCTAGTTCTTGCATTCAGGTGACGATATATACACAGAAAATTAACACATTCATATAGCCTTACTAATTGCATTAACTACAACTTCTCTTACTATGGCAGAAACACAAAAAATTAGCTATTTATAGTGAATTGTGAATATGTGATATGAATTTCTGAAATGCTCTTGAACAGCATTTCTTTTTAAACATAAAACACAGGGGTTTTTCAAATTGCCCAGAACATGAGATGACATGCGACAGTAATAACAGGCAAGCTCTTTCGAAAATTGGGCAATCAAATAGCAGGTTATGAACAGTCTTGGCGCTTTCCTCGCATTTACACGTGGATTCATTTACATTATTGATTTTGAACCGTTTAAAATATGTTTTAAATTTTTCATGGCCTGAAATGAATTGCGTACAGTTTAACTTAGAGGTTATTGTAGGAAAGAATAAGACTCTAGTTAGAGAACTGTTATTACTTCCTTGCCATTGTACATCCCAGCGTGCTAACATATGTTCCCTTAACTTATGTTTTATGAAACTGACAGGAATTTTATGGTAATTATCAATGACATTCATGGAACAAGCAAGCTTGGCTAGCTGTTCTGTCGTTTCATTCCCTAGAGTCAACGACAATTCGGAAGGCTGTAGTCTGCTAGCGTTTGCGTCGAGAGAGACAGATAGAGAAAGCAAGGCAGCGTACAACATTGCCACATTGTACTTCGCGCATATGCAATACAAATAGCGCAGGAGAGAATTTAAATTATCAAAAGACAATAATGACCTTAGCTGTTGGTTACTATAAACATGACATCAAGCATAAACTCTTTTCTTCACTAACAAAATTCTTTGCACGGTTCTCAATCCCACACCACATGCTTCTGCAGTCGTTTCTTGCACATTGGCAACGTTGCAGCCAGCATCAAGATGGCCGGCAGCGTTCTGCTCGTCAACGTTTTTAAAATAATTATACACCTCAAACAATATTTTCCGCGCCTGCCTGTGCAATACTTGTATTTTTACAGTCTCTTCTTTCATTTATTTATCTTGCATACACATAGTAAATGTTAGTTTTACTTATTCAATGTATTGAAACACTCACACGTAAACAAACGAACTCTGGAAGTACTTGTTACAGACTGATTCTGATTGGTTCTACTGTACAAGCTTGTGACGTCACATACTAGAAATGCAGCCGACCGCGTTCCGAACTGCCGTCTAGTCTAATATACCTGAGTGCCTTCGAACCCAGTTTAAACAAATATGTTTGCTGGAGTTAGCAATATTACGTCTGACATTTATGCCAGTCATATGCAAATTATATTTGTCTCTAATACAGTTCAAAGTTGCCTTATTCTTAATAATAATAGAACTTCAACAAGCACTACATCCCTTCCTGTAATCTGAACACGTTTCTCTCTAGTTACATTGTTTCAACATCCACAGCCCACGCTTTCTACGACTGCTACATCAACAGCACCACACACAAAAGAGTAACATTACTCCGATTACTGAACTGATATAGAGCCAAGAAGAATAGTGATGCCAATCTTTCATATTGAATTTTGGATTGTTCTTTTGATATTTGTTTTTGAAGATCATCAATTCTTACTCCCATGTATTTAAAATCATGAGTCGTGGAGAGAATATTTGGAAATGGCAATTGCATCTTAGTTTTTGTCATTATTTCTTCCTGTCCCTGTGAAATACAACAGTCAATATGCATGGGAGCTATAGGGATGATATCAGTAGTAGTTTGATTAATTTCAGTATGCTGTAGTGGATATAACACATCTACTGAGGTCAACCCTTTACAATTAACAGCTTACACAAGTTTCCCTCTACTGAATAATTTTACTTCTTCTTTTACTTCACTCTCACATAGGAGAGTTAGGTCTAAAATGACATACTTGGGTAAAATGACATACTATGTGCTTTGTGAAAACACTGTAAGCTGAGTTTGAATTTACAGCTCTATAGTGCACAGAAGCTGGAAACAGTGGTTACATCCAAGTTTTAGCAAGCGAAGGCGCTTTTTGGTGAAGCAGGTGCAACTAAAGGAAAAAAGTGCAAGACGATATAATATTGTTGAGGTATGTTATGTATTTATTTGTCCTTTTAAGCTTCAGATATTGCTGAAATAATGTTCATGACTGAAAACATGAATATTTCCCTCTATAGAAAGCATTACAATATCCAAATTAATAAAGAGGTTAGGTCGTACTAGCACTACTTCTTATTCTTCTTCATTCCGGGTAAAATGACGTACCACCTACTTGGCTAAAATGACATAGGCTACTATGTCATTTTACCCAAGTGCATGTTTCTGACTGGAAATAAGAAGCCATATATTGCGGGCGATAGCGATTTGCAAAATTGGTGTCAAATTTGTTTACAATGGCTGTTTAGTGATTACTTCTGTGAAATTATGTAATATATAGCGGCATCTCTCTCATTGCTCGACTGAATTTTTCGTAAAGCTAACTGATTTTAAAATAGGTGAGATGGGGATTTCTTTAAAATATATAAAACCCTAAAGTTTCTAAAATAAATATATTTTCAATATGTATATGCACTGAATTTTGTTACTCTGATTTATCCTCTTATGAATGAGCTAGGCTTTGCGAGTCTGAAGTTTACTTGCACCTACTTCACCAAAAAGCGCTTTTGTGGAAAACATTGTAAGATGAGTTTGGATTTACAGCTCTATAGTGCACAGAAGTTGGCAACAGTGATCACACGTCATGTTAGCCTTCCCTCGTCACTGCACCCACCGACTCCAGCCACTTGATGTCTCTTTCTTCGGGCCTTTGAAAACATATGATCAGGCCATTACAAAGTGGGTGAGGAACCATCCTGAATGGGTGATAACACAGTTTCGAATTGCGGACTTATTTTCTGAAGTCTACGGAAAAGCTGCAACCATCACCAATGCATTGGGTGGATTTTCTTCAACAAGAATTTGTCTACTCAATTCGGAGATATTTCCTGATCACTTATTTAGTCCTGCAGCGCCCACAGACAGACCTCTAACGAATGCAGTCCCTACAGATGGGCCAAAGGGTGCAACACAGAAGAGCAGTTCAACAACAAGGAATGCAAAAGAACATATGATAGAGCCATCACCAACAACTGCTCCAGCAGCGGAAACGTCACAAACGAGGCCTTCACCTCATGTGACACAGCAAAAGATCTCCCTGATTCCCTCTGGCACTAGATCTGTGGCGAGAAGAAAGAGAACACATGAAGGGTCCCAAATCGAGCATCTCTTTTATTAACCAATTAAAATTAAAGGAAGCTGAAAGAAGAGCTATAGAAGAAAGGTGTTCAGCAAACAGAGGAAAAACAGCTTCAGTTTGATCTAAGCAATGGAGACCAAGATGAAGAGAGTGACTTCGATGGTGATGTTGAGAACGATGCACCTTGTCTGTACTGCAATGAATTTTACCGTCAATATAAACCAGAAGAAACATGGCTACAGTGCAAGAAATGTTTCTCATGGGCACACAATGAATGTGCAAGTTTATCTAAGAGAACAATTTTTTTCTTTTTTTGAAATATGTAAAAATTAACTTAAGTGTGTCATTTTACCCTAGTAACTTGGGTAAAATGACATAGTTTGTCTATTTTCAAACATGCCTTTCAGTTAAAAATTGTCAGTATTTTTCACTTTCTGTTGGTCTTAATATATGTGTTAATGTTGTAGTATTAGTTATATATAATTAACCAAAACAAATTTGGTAAGAATACATATTTTTTTCAAGATTTCCTTAAGGTATGTCATTTTAGGCCTAGTTCCCCTACTACAGTTATTTCATCCTTTTAATGATGTACATACAGCCATTCATTACTATGTGTTAACGGTATCCACATGGTATCTATTATCGGTCTTATTAATAAAAACTCTATATACAGACGTTTAACTGTCTTATACAATGAGGTTTACATGTCGTGTGTAAATTCCTTACAAATAATCTCTACGTACGTCGTGTATAACAGTATAACTGTTACACAGCTACGTCATAGTTTCGTCATTACTTCGTTACGAAAGGTAATAGAATATCTGAGTTTCTCTATTGCATCCAATAGAGTGGTCTAGTGTGGCGTGTTAAGTATCGATAGTACAACTGACGCTAATTGATTACCACACTATATTTTGGTCAAAGCGTACAAGATACAGCAATATTATTCTAATTATTCTATTCTCTTTGATTTGTTCTTCTGTGGTTACAAGGCAACCATCATCATAAAATGACAGTCGATACGAACAGCTGTTAGAGGGGCGGCCATTATTTCTCTATATACAATGCTTAAACAAGGAGTTTCGTGTATGTAACTACTGCAAAGCAATTCCCATTGTATAGTTACAGCCTGTTTATACATCCATTGCTTATGAATGGTTTATTAGTAAAGTTTTCTGTCTCAACTCTGCAAAAGTCTAGTATAAAAACTATACACGGCTTATTAGTAAGACTATATATGTATACAGAATGTCTCATTTATCTTGTGCACCTATTATAACCTTTTTTTTAATAGGAATTGGAATTTTTGTTTTTGAGCGTTATGTTAGAACGAGGGGCTAACATGAGTGCATGTAACTACATTATGGTACAAGATACACGTGACGTCATCAATTTTTCAAGTAGCACTACATACTCTAATCATGTTACATTGATTACACATATTAAGACCAGTTCAAAAATGTATCACAATGTCACCTTCCTAATCAATAACGACAACAAAACGAAACAAAAACGTGCTTTCAATGTGATAATGTTATGTTTTGAGAGTCACAGAAGATGTTCCAAATGGTGACCATTCACATTAATGCACATTCAAAGGCGTTCCCCGATAGACCGCATGACTGACCGGCATGTTGCTGGCTGAATGAACACACAAGTCTGTCGAATGCGTTGCTGCATGTCATCTGGTGTTGTCAGAATGTTCTGGTACACACTGTCCTTTACAGTTCCTCAAAGGAAGAAATCGAGGTGCGACAGGTCCGGAGAACGTGCAGGCCACTGTACTGGATTGTGGCGTGGACAGTTATTGTGGTTTGTTTACATGCTAGATAGCAAACACACAATACACGACGTGTACAGACGTCAGTCGTCTTTCAATTTGTGTAGGCCTGAGTTAATGCACCACAACAAATGACACATTCTGATGGCATTCATTTTGCATTTTGTTGTTGTTATTGATTGGAAAGGTGACATTGTGATACATTTTTTAATTCGTCTTAATGTGTGTAATCAATGTAACATGATTAAAGTATGTAGTACTATTTGAAAAATTGATGACGTCACGTGTATCTTGTACCATAATGTAGTTGCATGCACCAAATCTCTACACTCATGTTAGCACCTCGTTCTAACATAACTCTCAAAAACAAAAATTCCAATACCTATCCAAACAAAAAAAGTTATAATATGTGCACAAGATAAATGGGACACCTTGTATATTGTTCAAATGCTTTACATACTCCTGGATATTCAGTCGTAGTAGGATGTATCAGGTAGGTGAGGCAATCCTCTTTCACTGTATGATTTATTGGTACATTCTCCATACAAATCATATTAGCAATTATCGTTTTGCATTCTCTCACATGCTGTTGAGATAAAAATGCCGTTTTCGTTCTCAACGTATTGGTTGCTATGTAAGGGTATTGAGATTGTATAAATTTAACGGTTCTATTATTATTCATAATTGCCGGAAAAGGAATAATTTCATATAAATTGAATTTTTCGCGTGACAGTAAAGGTACTCTCACAATGTATATCAACGTAGATGATGTTGTATAAATAGTTACGGTTATCACCTGGTCCACTTGGTGTGATGGAAAAGGTGGTAATTGCAGATCGATAGGAATTGTTTCACATAACACCACAGTCTAGTATATACAGTCACGAAACTTGAGTTGTGAGGGTGCTAGGAACAATAGACTGTGCAGGTACTATTTCGCATTGTATGTAATGAGGCGATATTAGCGATCATAGTGGTTAGCAACTATCTATGGATGCATAATTACCTCGTATTGAGCTTCGTGACTGTATCTACTAGACTGTGGTAACACTTTCTTAATTTTCTCGTAAGTTATAACCTAAGGTTGAATAATTCCAAGTCGCACATTTGTTATTGTGATCAACAAATTGTAATATTCATAACAATCTTAGTATCCTAACTCAACATGTTTAATCTTTAGATTAATTGCTGTAATCTCATTATCTCCATGCGTCTTACTTTCCCGCTGATTTTGGTAATGTGAAAGGAAAGTATTGAAAGTTTCTTTTATTGCTTTTTGATTTAACAATAATTCCGTAGTTGTTTCATTGACTGTTACCAAACTTGACTTTAAAAGTGTTAACTGTTCTGAACTAATATGCAAGAAGTTAAGTTGTTCTTGCTGCATTTTATCCATTCTTTCCTTATACATTTCTATTTCAGCTTCAGTTGCAGTGCCGAATAGAATTTTAGAAATTTCGCCTACAAAACATGTTGTTGTTATTATTATTATTGACCATTGGTCCAATAATTTCTTCAAGAGTTTCTCTTAGCCTTTGTACACTAGTTCTTTTAGCCAGGATGTGAGCTAATCCTTGCTCACAAACCGTTTTGTGATACCATGTGTATACTAATAAATTTTTACATTCATTCTGTATAGTTGCAATCCCTTGTTTGAGCGTATCATACAGGTGTTGTACCAGTCCTATGTCTACGTAACTAATGGCATCCCAGAGATGCGGAGTGAACCACACGTTTGCTACAAAATCAAAGTATATTCCTGCCTGTCCTTTGATTTCTTCATTTTGAGTTGCTGAAAAGCATTCAACCTTAACAGTAGTCATACCAATGAGTAATGCTAACCACTTACATAAAATCATCGTGGTATGCTTCTGAAAAGAAAAGAAACACAATTATTCTTTGTATTCCTTTACTCTGTTGATGTGTACAGTGAATCTCTTATTTCCGTGATATCCCTAATTCCGTGATACTATTTTAAAATTGAATGTCAGTCAAAGCTTTGTCGTTCGAACATAGCGCCAGACATCTTTCTCCAAAGATTGCACCTTTCGTCTACTTTTGAGCCATCGGTGAACTTCCTAGCAAGATACCCAATTCCATGACATTCAGTGAAAAAAAGTATCACGGAATTAGGAGTATGATGGAATTAGGCAACTTTACCCTACCCTCAATTCTGCACAACTCGAAGTTAACTTTATTAACCCGAGTAACCTCAAATGGACCTTCTCACAGAAGGTCCAACTTTTTCCTATTCTCCTTTCGAAACAAGATCTTGGCTCCCAGACCTATGTCATAGTTCCCTAATTTTCTTTCTGTGCTACCCGAGCTACGTCATTAGTGATCTCATGCTGACCTACCCATAATAGGTCAAGCTTTTCCTTTTTTTCCTTTCTTTGCTCCCTGAGTTTCGTCATTAGGCCTATGACTTTTCTTATCTTTATTCCTATTATCATCGAGTACTCGCTTTTCCTTACTTTGTTTGAGAAACTCCCTCGCTTCCTGCCAAGTGAACCTCATCCTGTGCTTCAACTGTGCCACGTAAACATCATAGGTATATATTACCTTCGCTTCCTGCCTTAAAGGTCCACGAATATTTTCCATTCGACCAAACATAAGCTCATAAAGAGTGAATTTTATACTACAGTGAGGAGCTGTGTTATAAGTAAAGATACCAAAGGGTAACCATCTATCCCATTCATCCTGTTTAGTGGAACTGAAACATCTTAAATATCACTGGACAACAGTCATTTTGCGCCAGACATAAAACTAACAAATTCCTACTAATTTCGATTTATTTAAAAAAATCACAGTATTTCGTCTGTAATTATTTTGTTTTACAAATGTGACGACCCATTATGTGAAAACAATATTAGTGTAAGTAGGCCACCTTGCTAGAAGCACTTATTTTATTGCCCTTTTATGAGTCTATTAGGAGGGAGTGAAACAGGTTCACGGTATGAATTCGCTTGAGTTTACCCGATTTTACTTGAGACGTGTATTTCTTTCATGTGAGCTTTAATTACATTACTGTAGTTTATATTTTGCAATAGACCACCCTGTTAAAATCACTTCTAGAAGCGGAAATTGTTGTTGTTGTGTTCTAATGCCAGGCATTTGACAATAAAGTCATTTGACCTCTTGCACTCCAATATTTTTCAAAGATATTATCATGACCAGCCACTGAAGCACAGATTTTGAGATGTTCCGAATCCATTTCTTGGTTTGAGTTGCACAATGGGCAGTTAGGGGACTGATATATTCCAATTCTATGCAGGTGTTTGGCCAAACAATCATGGCCTGTTGCCAATCTAAATGCAGCTACAGACGATTTTCGTGGTAAATCGGGAATTAACTGTGGATTTTGATGCAGAGAGTTCCATTTTTTCCCTTGGGATTGAGTTATCAAATTTTGTTTGTTGAAGTATGTAGATTTAATAAATCTCTTCACAGAGTAATACGTAGATTTAGTAACAGGTCTGTAAGTAGCAGTGCTGTCCTTCTTTGCTAAAGCATCCGCATTCTCATTTCCCAGGATTCCACAATGGGATGGTATCCATTGGAAAACAATTCTTTTATTGAGTGATATTAATTGAGAGAGCATTTTAGTTATTTCTGCTGTTTGAGATGAAGGTGTGTGTTTAGAGATGATTGATAGAATAGCTGCTTTGGAGTCTGACAATATAACTGCATTCCTAAATTTATTGATGTGGCATAGAAGATTCCTGAGACATTCACTTATTGCAATGATTTCACCATCAAAACTTGTTATTCCATATCCAAGAGATCTATAAAGTGAGAAGAGACAGCACGTAACACCTGCACCAGCACCTTGTTCTCTGGAGATCAAGGAAATTGTTTTATTGCCCTTTTCGGTTCCATTTGGAGAAAGAGAAACAGGTTCGCCAAATGAAATCACTTCAGTTTACCAGGAGATTTCTGTGGTGTTAGTATTCTGTGTCAGACGTGTATTTCTTTAAAGTGTGCTTTAATGATAATATTTAAAGCACGAAAGGTTTATTATCTGCGGATTTGAAGGTTTTATCATTGCTTCTTGGAATGCAATTAGGCTACACAAAATTTTGGTGCTTTATGTGCGAATGGGACAGTCGTGCTCGAGATAAGCATTATAAAACAAAACGAAAATCACTAGAGCCAGGGAAAAAAAATATTATACATCAATCCTTTGTACTTGAAAGTAAAGTAATTTTACCCCCTTTACACATTAAGTTAGAGTTAATGAAGATTTTTGTTGAAGAGATGAATAATAAAATTGAAGCATTTAAACATATCCAGGAAAAATTTCCTGCTATTAGTGACTCAAAAATAAAAGAGGGAGTTTTCAGTGGACCACAAATTAGAAAAAATAATGAAGGACAATCACTTCGAATCTTTGTTGAAAGGAAAAAAGAGAGCCACCTGAATTGCATTCAAAGAGGTTGTATTAAATTTTCTGGGTAACCGTAGAAGTGAGAACTATGAAGAACTAGTGCAAAATTTACTATTGGCGTATGAAACTATGGGTTGTAACATGCCCTTGAAAATTCACTTACTTCACTCCCATCTTGACTTTTTTCCCAGAGAAATGTGACGGTTTTAGTGATGCGCATAGTGAGTGCTTTCATCAAGAAGTTTCAACTATGAAAAAAAGATACCAAGGACAGTGGAGTACCAATTTGCAAGCAGACTATTGTTGGACTTTAGCTCGTGATGTACCTGAAGCCCAGTATAAAAGAGAATGCAGAAAAGAAAGCTGTAATCTTCTGAACAGTAAATATTTAACTTTATTGTCATTATATAAAGCAGCATTTTGAATGGATATAATTTAAATTCGAAAATTTCTGAAAAACCGTAACCAACAACGGTTTTTATTGTCATATTCGTATTCAGGTGGCTAAAATGATATAGAAAACATGTATCACATGCCCCAGCGCAAAAAGAAAGTTACAATTTGTGATTACTGCAGTGTATTCCACTATAACTTTGTGGGACCTTTCTAAGCTACCATTAGACTCTGGGTGGTATGCACGGATGTGAATGTTATTTATTTTGAGTAACTTACAAATTTCTTGAAAGAGTCTACTCATAAATTGACTACCTTGATCTGTAAGATTTACATCACATATTCAATAAGTTAAAATAATATATTCTACAAAACATCTGGCTACAATCTCTGTAGTCATTTCTGGCATTGGAACAGCTATTAGATATTTACTTAAGAGATCCTGACATGTCAAAATATGTTTATTTCCTTCCAATGATAAGGTGAGAGGGCCTACAATATCAAGTGATATCTTTTCCCATACACTCTGGGGTATGTCTGTTATTTGTGACGGGGCTTTTGGAATAGTCTGTTGACTTTTATTAATTTGGCAAATTTTACATTTCTTAATGTATGTTGTGACTTTCATGTAACTGTTTTCTTAACGGGCACCCGACTTAAACCCCCCATTATGCAAGGAGAGTCCTTAATACAACATACAAAATGTATATTAAACCAAACCTCTTGTACTGTTCTGAAGCATTAATAACAGCAGCAAATGCTAACATCAATAAACTTGAACAAATACAAAATCAGGCTCTTCGTCTAATCACTGGAGCAGTTAAATCCACACCTGTTGATGCCATGCTTACCTTAACACGGATCCCACCATTAACAACAAAAATAGAAGAACAAGCACTGCTCCAACATGAGAAAATGTTACGACTGCCAAACTCTACACGGACAGAAAAGAACCTCCCTTCCTCAATCCTTAAAACTCATAGTAGTTTCCTAGAAAAGGTAACACAGATTAAATCCAAATTGAACATTCCTAATACCAGAGAAAATTTACTTATAAGAGAAAATTCATTGGAATTATTGCAACCTACCTTCAGTTTGGAATTAACAGAGGAAATAAGTAAATCAGACACACCAAAAGAAATACAAAAACTTCTAGCACTGGAAACGATCAATACTAGATACCTACAGAAGAATGGCTACACATATATACCGATGGATCCACCACAGAAAACCTTACTGGAGCTGGAGTTACATGTACACATTTTTCCTTTTATCATTCTGTTGGCAGAGACACAACAAATTATGATGGTGAAATAGAGGCTATACACATTGCTCTCCGACAATTATTAAATCTTCCCTTTAAATAAATATAACAAGACAGTAATTCTTTCAGATTTTAAAGCTGCAATTCAGGGAATATGTTCAAATGCTACAAAAAAGTCAACAAAAATAAGAGAATGCTACAAAATGTTAACACAACTCCAAAAAGTTAATAAGATTGTCCTTCTCCAATGGATTCCAGCACACTGTGGAGTCATGGGGAATGAAATCGCAGACACACTTGCAAAGAAAGGCACAACAATAAAACAAAAGCCTAAATTTAATTTCTCATATTCCTCAATAAAACGCTTGATCACTACAAAATTTTCTCATTCATACCTACAAGAAATAGAATCAAATGCTAAAGACAAAAAATGGATTACACTACTTTCCAACCCAGATATAATCCCCCAGAGACCAAGGAAAACAGCAGTTGCAGCCTTCAGACTATTGACGAATCATGACTGTCTAGCAAGTCATCTCTACAGAATAGATATCTCAGCTTCACCAATATGTGTCCTGTGTAATGATCCAGCAGAAATGAATGAAGATCACTTGAAGACCTGTGAAGCATTAAGATCAGAAGAAACTACAGTTCAAAAGTATTGGAAAGCACGATTGCTAATGGCTTCATTGCCAGATGCAAGGCACTAGACAACAACAACAACAACATTTCTTAATGTACTGTGTAATGTCTTCCAACATATTGGGCCATTTGCAATGCAATTTAATCCTTTCATGGGTTCTCTGTATTCCTTAGTGACCTCCGATGGGACAATCGTGCGATTCTTTCAGTAATAGAGATTTTCGTTCTTCTGAAATTTCATTAGTTCCGTATTTCACAAAGATGGTGATTTTACTTAAGCAATCGACATTCACGTTTCTTTTTCCCGCCTTATGGACAACGTCAAAATCGTATTCTTTTAACAGCAACCTCCATCTCAGTATTCGTGAACCCGGGTCTTTTACATTCATCCTCCATTTCAGAGGCTGATGATCAGTTACAATGGTAAATTTTGAACCTAGTAAACATGGACTTAAAATGCTTACATGCCAAGAGTTCCTTATCAGTCACACCATAATTTAATTCTGCTCCATTAAGATTACGTGAAGCGTATGCTATGGGCTTATCTTCTCCTATTTTACCTTGACTAAGGATGGTTCCTATCGCAAGATTACTAGCGTCAGTTATCAAAATAAAAGCGTTCGTAAAATCAGGAAATTGCAATATACTGGGTATTCCATTAATTTCTGCTTTAAAGTTTGAAAACTTTCTTCTTGTTTTTTTGACCATGTCCATTACATTTCTTTCTTTAATAAATCATTTAGCGGCTTTGCTATTTGACTGAATTTATTAATAAATTTTCGGTAATATCCTGCAAGTCCTAGGAATGATTTTACATCTTTAGCATTTTGCGGAGTTGGAAATTGTTTAACAGCACGAATTTTCTCTTCGTCAGGGATAATACCACATTCTAGTATAGTCACGAAGCTCAGTACGTAGTAAATATGCATCCATTGATAGTTGCTAACCACTAGGATCACTAATATCGCCTCATTACAGACAATGCAAAATAGTATCTACACATTCTATTGTTTCTAGCACCCTCACGACTCAAGCTTCGTGAATGTATATGCTAGACTGTGGTAATACCTATTGTGTGTCCTAAGTATTTTAACTCTTTCTTAAAAAAACTCTCACTTATCCGGTTCGATTTGAAGTTGCTTTTGTCGAAATGTTTCAAATACATCTCTTAATTTCTCATTATGTTCTTTAGACTCTCCTCAAATATAAGCAAATCATCTAAATAAACACGAGAGCGAATTCCTATCAATGAAAATAAGATAATATTCATAAATCTTTGGAAAGTTGCCTGAGCTGACTTTAATCCAAATCGCATTCGTTTGAATTCAAATGACCTGACTGCGTACTAAATGCAGTCTTACACCTATCTTCAGGATTAAGCTGTATCTGCTAACACAATCTAGGGCTGAGAAATAATGAGCTCGACCAAATTTATCCAAAATGTCCTGAATATTTGGCAAAGGGAAATTATCTCCTACTGTTTCTGCATTCAACTGATGGGAATCTATACAGATTCGCCACTTCTTTTTCCCAGAGGCATTCGTCTTTTTAGGACTACAATTAGAGGAAAATTCCATGGGCTACTACTTGGTTGAATTATATCTTCTTCAAGCATTGCTTTCACCTATTTTTCTACTTCCTCCTAATGTTGTTTAGGTAATCTGTAAATTTTTTAAGTTATGGGTTTATAGGCATCTATTCTCGGTGTTGGGATTGAATGGACTACAGCCTTAACTTCAGTTAACTGATCTCCTGGTAAACGAAAAATATCATTGTACTCACAGCACAACTGAACGATTTCATCTCTGCCTTCATTAATATGACTTAGTCGTAATGACTACAACAATTTCCACAATTTGGGACATGTGGCCGAAATCTACGGCTGACCACTAGGATCCAGAATACAAAGCAGAGGTTAAATGAAAAATACAATATGATTGCGGAGAGAATACGGAACAATGATAAATTTAAAAATAAAGTACAATTTGAGTTCGGAGAAACATGAGATGAAAAGACATTGAAGAGTAATGAGATGAAGCGATTATTTATTCTTTCTGTTCCTTCCAATTTTTGAATTGATTATTACTCATGAGTTTATCCAAAAGAGGAATTTCATGTATAGTTGCATCACTCTCAGAAATATTTATTTTATTTATTTATTTATTTAACCTGGTAGAGATAAGGCCATCAGACCTTCTCTTCCCCTCTATCAGGGGATTACAACTATGGCACATATGTAAAATTTATTATCAACACAGTTTACTATACATTCAGCTATATAATACATTTGGTGCTACTTCTTGTTTAGGACAATACCTTGGTCCAATTTCATTAGTAGGAAAACAACAAATACTTTCACTTAATTTAGGGATCGTTAATGAGGGTTGTAATCATAAGCATGATGACTGTGTTATCCAGTCCCTCCCCAATATCATATACAAATTAGAATTGGGTAGTTGAGCCATGACATACACTTTTAACGCAGTACCTGCTATATTCAATTCTATCCATCCCTCGATATGCAATTTTCCTGCTATACCAGAAATCTGTATCTTTTCCTTTTGGATAGGTATATTTGATCGTATTCTATCTTTAATAATTAACCTTCAGACTACCAAGTGCGGTCAGAAGAGACCCCGAAGCAAATCTTTGTATTATTTTCATGTGAAAACGGTATCTGTGCACATTGATACTTCTTGTTATTGTCAGATTTGTTTATCGCGTCATGTCTGTGGTGTTGGTTACATAAGTGTTCCATCCCTAAGAGAATAATATTTATTTTTATTCAGTGGGGTCTCTGTTGACCCCTCTTGGTAGTTTGTGTTGTACAAAACTTTTGTCACCAGTTTATTTTCTTTGCCCATTTGGTGTTGTTGGTAAACCTTTCAGGCATCTCTTATTGTTTTTCCATTGTTGTTGGGAATTTGTCTTCACTTTTAATTCAGAAGATTACTAGTTTAGATTGAATTGTACACGATTACTCTTCTTGATACCTAAAAATGTCAGGAAGGAAAATATATAAATCCATGGCGCTACAGCCCTTTGCAGGACCAAGACCGACCAGCTGGCTGCTGGCCTCACGTCCACATGCCGAAGTAGAGGTGGACGATCATCCAACCAGAATGAAGGTATCGTGTGGTTAGCACGATGATCCCCCCAGCCATTATAACTTGTTTGCAAAGCCGGATTTTCGCTACCTATCATAGCTCCTCAAGTGCATCACGATGCTGGGTGGGCACTGGTCCCATACACTGGCCGAAATTTCATGAGAAAATTTCTTCTCTCATGAGGACTCGAACCAGCGCGCATTCCGTAATGCGAGTCCTCGGCAGGATGCCTTAGAATACGACGCCACGGAGTGGGACAGGAAAATATATGACATACATAATCAGGAGCATGTTGGTGAAGTGACTCATATGATACAGAGTGAGGATGAGAGTGAAAATGAAGAAGTAGCTGATCTGTCATAATTAGGAGAGACTAATAGAAGACGTTGAAGAAGTAGCAGATGAAATAGAAAATAGTGATATTGATGTTGGTGAAAATAAAAATGATGATAAGCAGATTGATGAAAATTATACGAGTAAAAATGGAATGTCATTGTCTAAAAGTCTGCCAAAAGCCACGCGATGAACAGTTCAAAATATTGTTGGAGTGCCTCCGTGGCTTATGTGCGCATCTCAGAGAATTCAGATAATGAATGATGCTTTCAAGATATTTTTTGATGATAGTATTTGAAAAATTATGGTAGACTACTAATAAAAAGGCTCAGGCTTTTCATGAAGAATGGAATACAAAAAAAATCCAGAAAAACAGAGACAATGGCTGCCAACAGATGTCGATGAAATGTATGCATTTTTGATAACCATGAGTGTTTTGAAAGCTAAACGGGAGTCTTAGAGTTCTTATGAACTACAGATCCCATGTACAAAAGAGACATATTTCTTGCTGCAATGTCTCGAACTCTATTTCAGCATTCATTGACATTCATCAGATCTGATGACACTACTACAAGAGATGAAAGAAGACGAAATGATAAACTGGCTGCTATCAGAGATGTCTTCAGTTTGTTTTTCGACCACCGTAAGTCCATCTATTGTAAGATGTGTATTAGGATTGCAGCTGAACAACTTGTTTCTTTCCGAGGACACTGCCCTTTCATTGTGTATATGAAGTCAAAAGCTGCTAAGTATGAAATAAAAATTTGGGCCCTGGTTGATGTAGAATCAAGTTACGCAATAAACTTACAGGTGTACACTGGAAAAGAAGGGGCTGCTCCTGAAAAAAATCAATATCAAAGAATAGTGTTTGATCTAACCAGCTGCCTACAAAGAGGATACGGCAATACGACAGATATTCTTTCCTACATCTATTACACTTGCAAGTGAACTTTACAAGAAATATTTGACACTGTGTGGAACAATGAGAAAGAATAGGCAATGAATACCCAAGGTATTATTGCCTACCCCTAAAGGGGGGTGTCGATACTATGGACAAAATACATATATACATTTAATGTCCTGCGTCTCCCTATGGGAAGCATGGCGCCACAACAGAAAAGCGCCATTTTGATCTATTTGCGGCCAAGACCTTCACTTCTCTCCAGTTCTTCTCTAGATTTTGGGCTTCTTCTTGAACAGACCGTCATCACGTTATCCTGGGTCTTCCTCTTCTCTTACTCCCCTGAGGATTCTATTCGAATGGTTCTTTAGCAATGTTTCCTTCTGAGCATCTCAGGGTGTGTCCCATCCAGCGCCATTTTCTCCTTTTTATCTCCAGATCAATGGGCTTCTGTTGCATCTTCTTCCAAAGTAATGTATTGAAAATGACGTTCGACCACCATACCCACAATATGTTTTGTAAACAACGATTCACAAATATTTGCAGTTTATGAGTGAGGTATTTTGTCACTTTCCATGTTTCACTGCCATAGAGAGGAACTGATTTTACGTTGCTCTCAAACAAGCGCAGTCTATGGACAAAATGTTAAATGAATATTCTGTGAAAACAACCACAAGACGATGACCTTATGTTTTATCCCTGAACATTGTCGACATTGGGTGTCTCAATGCTTATATAGTATGGAAGGTGAAGAATCCACATCTTCAGTCAAGTTCTACGCACGGAAGAAGGAACTTTCTGCTCTAATTTGGGAAGGAGATGATCATTCCGAAAGTGAAACGACAACTTCAGCATCCCGCAGTATTTCACAAACCAGCAATAACTGCAATGAGATATCTTGTTTCTGAGCGAGAGCCTATTGGAAGAGAAGATGGTGAACCTCTAATCAAGCTATATAATAAAGCCGATGTCAGTTGTGCCCTAGAAAAACTGACAGGAATGCTAGTGAATCCTGTGAAATGTGTAAAAAATGCATGTGCGAAAGCTATATAAAGAAAAAAAAACCAAAACAGTGTGTCTTCCACGCAGTGAAACTGTGAAGTGGACTTCAGATGTGAAATTTGTTACATAACTTTCTTCTGTTCAGTTGTACACCCTATTTATTTTTTGTGAATATTTTTACTCTTATTGTCAAAAGTATACCTGCCCCAAATTAGTCTGAACTTTTAATTTGAACTCACGAAATAAATTGTGAAAAACATGAATGTATGAATTCGAAATATGAAAACGTGTACTAGAGAAGGAAATTTCAGTTAGGTTAAGGTAAAAATGGACTTGTATTGTTTCCGAACTCATTGATTAAATATGTTGTATTTTCAAAATGCACTATATTTATAATTTTCTTTAAGTATTTCATTACAAATTGTTTTCATTGTTCTTTATAAAGCAATTTCTCCTCGGGGTCTTGGCTGACCCCGCTTGGTAGTTGGTGTTGGTCTTAGAGCTTGGTAGCCTGAAGGTTAAAGATACACCTGAACCTGTATCTATTAATGCAGTTCATATCCCCCGAATCTTAGCTTTCTCAATATGTATTAAGAATTCTTGATTTTCTTCACAGCAGTCCGTGTTAGTGCAGCAACACAGCCTCGACTGCGTAGGTGTGTCCTGCTCTAGTTTTCCTGCGTGGTTGCTGTCTGAAAGCCACCACCTCGAACTCCTCTACCTGCAGATTTATCTCTTACACTACTCCTGCTCTCCCTACTATTATGGCCTATTCTTTTACATTTATCACACTCAGGCACTTGGCAATCTCTTACAAAGTGACCTGTCTGATTGCATCTGTAACATTTGATGGGTTCTATTACGTGCACATTTTCTCTTTTTACTTTCACTTGGTTTTGTAGGAACCTTTTGGGTACCATTGTACCGCTTACTTCTTTACTACATCTTACACTAGACCTTCTGCCAGAACCTTATATTACCACTCTGTCTATCACTTCTTTTAAGGGAACCAGGTAGTGATTAGGGGTCAAAAGTCCGATTTTATAGTTTGTGTTTTAAAAATGAAGTACAAAACTTACTCTTTAAAACAATATAAATATTGTGGGGGGGGGGGGTATTTCTGCAGATAAGCCCCCTAAATAACCTCTTTAAATCTGGTGGTGCATGTAATTCATGCATCCTTTTTTTTTCTTAATGCAGTTTTCCGTAAATTGGCATTTTTCATACTTAAGTGCATTTTTTTCTGAAACTACTGAATAAATTTACATCAAATTTTTACAGTGTTTTCTGCAGCCTGTGTTCTACATACTAAACCTGTGGGTTTAAGAATATCACACACATAACAAGAGAAAGAAATATATATATATATATATATATATATATATATATATATATATATATATATATATATATATATATGGATTGAAAATTTTCAAGAAATGTTAAACAAAGTTCAATGTTTTTTTTCTGTTTCACTAGGGGTGAAATATTTAACTAAACTTTGCTTTAGAATTTACAATATACATTACTAGAAAACTTAAAAAATTCAATGTAGGGTAGTTCACTCTATTGTCAGCCACCTCCCAGTAGTCAGCCATCTTGGCATAATTATGAAAAAAATAAGTACATCAAAGAATATGTACATATTCTGTTGGCTCACCAGTACTCTGCCATTCTTTGTCCTGCCCTCGAACCTCTAGTAACCTCTGATGTGAGAAATATAAAGCAATAGTTAGCCTCTAAACATGTTGTGGAGAGCACCATGTTGTTGTTGTGTGATATTCTTGTGCGTTGAACAACGTGCAGTGTCATTTTTATAAGGTCAGTATTTCGTTATTATAAGTCATAGCCACTTAAAACAATGATTGAGTGACTTGAAATATTCTAGAATAGTTAAATGAGCACTGAATTTGTGTTTTAAAAGTGTTAGGTTAAGTATTTCAATGGAGCTGACTATAGGAGACTTCAGTAAGATAGAGAAGCCAGTAGTCAGCCTAGGCGGCTGATTACTGGAACTATGGCTCACACTGAGTTTAAAGACCATTTTCTGTCATCTGTAAGCTTAAAGCCTGGCCTTTAATGTCAGACCATGATATTTTAGTTTAAATGCATAAAACCCAGTAGTCAGCCTAGTAAGACACATAGGCTGACTATTGGTATCTTGATTAACTTATAGTCAGCCACCATCTCAAATATTAAAATCTAAATAAAATAATGTAATAATAATAGTGTAGAACTCATGAGAAGTTCCCTACAACTTGCTTCCTAAATATATATTTTACAGATAGGCCTATAAATAAAAATGTTTTCGACTAAAAAGGTGAAACGACCGATTCACCAATATGAAGAGAGGGCGTTAGTGGAAGCTTTGCTTGAGATTCGGCAAAATAATTTAAACATTAGTATGGGACATTGCAAGAGGGACAAAATTTTGAAGAGCATCTGTTCTGGCCAGGTCCCTTATCAAATACAAAAAAGGAACGACATGTTAAAGAGAGAGTTCCATGTACTATTTCATCAGCAGCATGACATGAGTTCTTCCATAAAAAGAACTTGACCAAAATCGAGGAAACAAAATTAAAACAACAGAGAAAAGGGGAGAGGGAGAATCGAAAATCTCTTATGAAAAATAGCAAAGACAAAGAAAGGAAATCTACATTCATCTCAGATGCAAATGCTGATCCAGATGATGAATATCAGGAAGAGGACAATTATTTAAGACAACTGTGTACTGCTTGTAATGATGAACTTATTAGTGACGTTGGAGATGAAGATTTGAAAAATATTGGGTGTGATAATTGTTCAAACTGGTTTCATTTCAAATGTACTGAGCTTAATGCATTGCCATATGATATTGTAGAGAGTAAATAATTTCACTGTCAACTGGGCCTAACACACAGCATTGTGAAGGAAATAGCTATTAGTGCCCTCAAAGGATTGGTTCAGATATTGAGAAATCATTTGTATGGGAGTGATAATGGAAATTTCAAGTTATCTTAACCGATGGCTGTTCATTGGTTTAGATATCAATGCCAATAAATCCGTACTATTATTTTTCTCGTGGTATATGGCATTCCAATCATTCTAACCTATCTGATGATCTCCCCCCCCCCCCTTCTTAACTGTAAATGAGCACAAACGCTACTTAGGTGTAAATTTTTCTGACATTTTGTATATTCGATTCCCTAAGCGTTTCAAATGTATATCATTTTACCTTTTAGGTGTGTTTCCAAATTATATGTAATACGCTTTGTCAAATCTGGAAACCTTTTCTTAAGGGAAGCTAAATTTATATTACATTTTGCTGATTTTTTTTTTTTTTTAAGGAATATTGTTTCAATAGTGTCTACCTCAGAAATGCCTTCTGTCTTTCCTTCTAATTTTTTTTTGTAATACTGTATACATTCAGTAAAAATATCTCTAAACTCTGTCTCTCCCATTTATTAAAACCTGATCAGAAGGTAACGATTATGAATCAATATCTCTGGCCCACTCTTACTTATCCCTTACAGTGTCCTCCACTCTACCAAATCAAAACCAAATTTCTTAATGATTTAGATAAAGTTACGAGAGGAGCATGCAAAGAGCTTATTGGTCTTCCTCATGACTGCCCAGACGGAATGCTTTACTCCCCTAAAAAATATCGTGGTCTTTCGTTAATGAAAGCATCTTGGGAAGCTTATGTGCAACACATAAATATCTGTAATACTCTTCTTCGTGTTGATGACTCCCATCTCCACAATGTTAGGGACCTTGTAAGTGAAAAAGTTTCTGCTCTGTCAAAATTGAATATCACAGCTATTGATGCTATCAACTGGTCAGGTCGTAAAATTCGTAAACACTTAAGAAATGACGCATTCCAAACTTGGACAAACCATACCTTGCGTGGTAAAGGGGTTATTGTTTATAGTGATCTCCCCAAGGCTAACTCATGGGTAAGCAATCGAAAGGGCCTATCTTCTTCAGAATGGACCAATGCTTTAAAAATGTCAAGCAATATTTCGGCGGTTCGCACAGTACCGGGCAGAACTCTAAGCACAACCCACTGCCGTCATCCAGACTGTAGTGAGCTTGAAACACTTGGACAATGCCCTAAAGGCGAGCTGCTGATCAATGCTAGACATCATCGTGTACGACATGCTTTGGCGATATCGTTAAAAACTTTAAATTGGGAGATTCATGAGGAAGTACATTGTGTATCATCAGATGGTTCTTTTAGATGGGCAGACATTATTGCTATCAACGGACGCTTAAAACGGGCTCTTGTTCTTGACCCTACTATCCGTTTCGAAAGAAACCTAAATCAGGCCACCGAAGTTGATATTGAGAAGAAGTCCATATATGTACCTTGTCTGCCGTATCTTTCTCAAAAGTACAATGTCCCTCTTAAACAATGGTCCGTCATTGGTTTGCTGTTTGGCAGTAAAGGTTCAATCACAAAATTCACATGGAATTATCTTAAGGAACTTCACATTCCTTTTGATTATGTAATGTCTATTCTTATAAATATTATCAAGGATTCTCTTCAAATATTACATCATCATCTCTATTTCAATTAATCAACTTATATTTGCCTTCAACAATTAACTTCCTTTTTTCTTTAATGTATCACATCACATTATTGTACATGTTTATTGTATTCAGGACCCTTGTGGTCACTCAAAATTCTTTGAGCTGATGTCTATAATTTAGAAATTTATTATTATATAATGTTTATTTTATCATATTCTAACAGTAAAATTGAATTTAACCTAAATTTGGTTTAGAGGCTGAGTACTGGTTTGAAACTGGCTGGACACTGGATTTATGTGGCCGAATACTGGAGAATTTGTTACTACTGGAAAATGTATTATTTTTAGTCCAAAAAGTGTAGTTACAATGTTATGTCATGTGAAATTTCAAAACTAGACTATTTGTTTGTAATGGTGATTAATAAAGGAACTAATGTTCAATGGTTTTCTTATCAGAAACTACTCTAGTATATTACAGTACTGTTAACAGGCTGACTAATGGTGCAGTCACCTTATATGAGTGCAGCATGTAGCAAGTAATATGCACTAGAAGAATGAGATACACTTAGCAAAGCGGGAAAACAGGTTATCATTTAGAACCTTTCTTTTACACTTGGATACGAAACTGATTAGTTGTCTTTTATACCATTGAATTCAGAATGACTGATTGTATAATCATGAAAATTCTTATACAAATCTGAGCAATAAAAGCCTATAAATATTGAACTAAACTTCTGTACTGAAATTTTTTAATCGCACAGGCATCACTGCCCAGTCCCTTTAAGAATTTCTCATCCGCAACTGCTTCTCTCACAGAATCAACGAAAATTCCATTTAGAAAAACTTTTTTTCCTAATTTAATTATTACCTTTTGTCCACCCTTTTTCTCGTCCTCTGACCAAGAGTTAGTGAAGCAATTAGTACTGTCTAAAGTAGATTCAATCAATTGTTCGACTCTTGCCTCCCCCCCCCCCCATTGAGTAATACTTTCGTTGGGTTTCTGTTTTACCTGACAGACTTGGATTGTATTGTACATAAATGTTCGTTGTACAGCAAAATGTGTCTCTAGTTTTTTCTTTATATCCCCCCGTTTTGTTTCACCTGTTGGATGGATATTTAAAGTTCTCCTAGCATTACCTGTAATCTTTGCTAAAATATGTTTGATTAATATATTCTCCTGATTTGGGTTTATTAATTACCTAGCTGACTCAACATTAACAATAAATTCATTTAGCGTGGATGGTTCGCCTGAAAAACCATTTTCAAACAATTTAGCAGCAGGTGTAACGGATAATTCAGCACTTATTCTTTGTTGTCTTAGAAAAGTGTTCAATTGGTCTTCTAGAATTGAATTCGTTGATCTTGATCTGCTTGTGCCATGGTCTAATGGGCTTTCACTCTAATTATTAACATTCACCAATATTTTAGGAAATTATAACAAAGGTTATAGCTATCCTACAAGCAAAACTCAGCTCGAACTCCTTGTGGTGCGCATGCTATACCCCTCTTACCCCCCTGCAGTAGACGTGAGAGCATGCTGGGAACGGGAGCATATGTCATCTGCGCAAGACAGTCATGCCCGCTGGTTTCTGCGCACTGAGTTTTCCTTGTTGGATGCCTGTAACAACGTCTCTCGAGACTAGTAATACACTCACCCAGATGAAGGATCTCTTGACTAGTTGGCCGTCGATCCTCGGACCTCGTCACCAGCAACTGGTCAGTGAGCTTCTACGCGGGTTGCTAACAGCTGGAGATACCGGAGACCTTCAGGTAACGGGCATCCCGAAGAGGAAGAGCCACGCTGGAACAGCCAGGCAACTAGGGTCGACGTTGATTTCACCTCGTGAAACAATCATGACAGTAGATGACGACTGTGGATACACTGGCCCCTTCTCATCTGTCTTCAAACTCTAAGACACCAGAATCTGCAGCAGAAAGTGTTGCTGTCAGTAAACATCATAAACATAAACATTTTACAGATAATTATATTTTTATCCTTAAAATATTGGAATTGGTATGGTGAGATTTGCCTAAAGATATCCCCACCCGGAGATCCAATTGGGGGTCAGTTTTAACTCCGGAATATTTATCTTTAGGACTCATACTCATGTATGTTGTGGCTTTCATGTAACTGTTTTCTTAACGGGCACCAGTTTTTACAATGTGGCAGTTACATCACCCGACTTAAACCCCCATTATGCAAGGGGGACCGCACCTGTCGTTGGTCAACGGGTCCTTCGGACCTAGCCGGGAGGACTAAATAGATGTTATTTAGATCCACCGACCTTTCCCTCATGTGCCGCTGAGGGACGCTGTTGTGCTGTGATAGGCCAGCACCTATGTAAATGGCATTTCCTCCACTTTAGATGAAACAGTTATACCGCTGTGGCTCGGTCCCCAGATCCTCATCTGTTAAAAGCAGGGCGTACCACGGGCAGGTTGAGGTTGGGAATTGGGTAGGAGAGGCTATAGGAGGCGCATCACTACCTTACATCAGTTTGGAATTAACAGAGGAAATAAGTAAATCAGACACACCAAAAGAAATACAAAAACTTCTAGCACTGGAAACGATCAATACTAGATACCCTACAGAAGAATGGCTACACATATATACCGATGGATCCACCACAGAAAACCTTACTGGAGCTGGGGTTACATGTACACATTTTTCCTTTTATCATTCTGTTGGCAGAGACACAACAAATTATGATGGTGAAATAGAGGCTATACACATTGCTCTCCGACAATTATTAAATCTTCCCTTAAATAAATATAACAAGACAGTAATTCTTTCAGATTCTAAAGCTGCAATTCAGGGAATATGTTCCAATACTACAAAGAAGTCAACAAAAATAAGAGAATGCTACAAAATGTTAACACAACTCCAAAAAGTTAATAAGATTGTCCATCTCCGATGGATTCCAGCACACTGTGGAGTCATAGGGAATGAAATCGCAGACACACTTGCAAAGAAAGGCACAACAATAAAACAAAAGCCTAAATTTAATTTCTCATATTCCTCAATAAAACGCTTGATCACTACAAAATTTTCTCATTCATACCTACAAGAAATAGAATCAACTGCTAAAGACAAAAAATGGATTACACTACTTTCCTACCCAGATATAATCCCCCAGAGACTAAGGAAAACAGCAGTTGCAGCCTTCAGACTATTGACAAATCATGACTGTCTAGCAAGTCATCTCTACAGAATAGGTATCTCAGCTTCACCAATGTGTCCTGTGTAATGATCCAGCAGAAATGAATGAAGATCACTTGAAGACCTGTGAAGCATTAAGATCAGAAGAAACTACAGTTCAGAAGTATTGGAAAGCACGACTGCTAATGGCTTCATTGCCAGATGCAAGGCACTAGACAACAACAACAACATATTTTTATCCTTTTGCGGTTGAAACGTTTGGATCATGGTGTAGTGAAGCTCTTATCTCCACCATAGGCAGACGTTTAGTGCAGCTTTCTGGGGACCCTCAAAGCAGTCAATATCTACATCAGCGCATTGGTATCGCCATTCAGCACGGTAATGCAAGTAGAGTAAAGTTGCCTAATTCCGTGACATATTTAATAAAGTCTATATTTATGCCAAAATTGTAATAAAAATTTCAAATACCACCTAAACGACGTTATTTGGACCTTTAGCTACAGTTTTTACAACATTCAGTGTCAACAGTTTCACAAGTTTGGTATATAATATATGATTCTTCATTGTTGTACAGTGGCTCCTAAATCCGTGACAGGGATCTAAATTCCGTGATAGTGGTTTCCTAATTCCGTGGTACTAAAATAATGCTCATTAACTGCTCAAAAAACAAACAAGTATTTGAAAAAACACATTAAAGTCATGGTATATTGTTTTAATATGGATTAAGCAAGAAATTACAACATAGAAGAAGGGCCTAAGTAACCAATTTCATAGAAAATACTTGTGTAACTACAAGAATACATATTATATATTAATATATGTATTATGAACAAAATAAACTGAAAGTTAAATTCAATACAAAATTAAATTGGAATAAATTGAATTATAACACAATTATTTCTCATTATTTATATTCCTAACAACAACAGTAACTGCTAATGGCTTCATTGCCAGATGCAAGGCACTAGACAACGACAACAGTAATTAAGTTAAATATATGCCCTATTATTATATTATAATTATAATTGGTTTCTATAACTTATTTCTATTATTATTTCCAAGAACTATTTTCTTTCATAGACATTTTCACAATTTAGCGTTGACATCACTGGTCGAGTGAACCAGGAAGAAGACATATGAAAATAAATCCGAAAATGAGAAAGCTCCTGTAGCATTGTTATTGTCTCATAATGTTTAAATAATCATACACATTGATTCAACTGACTATAATCTACAATAATATATAATTTTTATAATGCTGTACTAATTCTTACCTCAAATATAAAATGTTTCTTCAGAAGCGGTCACAAGAGAAAGATAAACTTACTGGTCAACCACCTTTCACTAAACAAAAGCTTCTGCAGTCGACTGCTTCTATTCAAAAGGCGGGTAGCCAATAGAATTGAAAAGAAGTCATCTCCTGGCATCTGTTAGGTATTTAAAAAACTTAAAAGTCAGAGACCACAACTCCATGGCAGTCAATTGAAATTTTATCACGGAATTAGGCATCTTTACCCTATTCTTGCATCCTTCCCTGAGTCCTCTTATTTAGATGAAATTTTCTTTCTTTAATTAATCAATTTATATAAATACACCATATTGTATTTTATCATACTTTGATTCTGTATACAGAACATTTATGTAATCAATTAATATGATTTACACTAGTATTAGGCAATATGTTGATTGTACATACCTGAGCATTTTGTAATCTGTTTAATAACAGCCACTGTAGAATATGATAGAATAGCTCCCCACAGCTGTTGTTTCCAACGTCCGCTCGTGATGTTTGTCTTCTTTTTATACCACCGTCGCTGCCACCAGAAAGGTGTGGTGTAAGGACTGTAAGATAGAATTGACCACACTTTGTAATGTTATAGGAATTGAGTAGGGTTCGCCCAAGACCTAAGTCTTGAGAATAAAAAGTCGTCGAATTGTGATATAACTATTACATTGGAGAATAGGTAGTAATACAGTTGAATGTGTTGTAGACTACATGACAACTAACGAGTAAAAGCCCTGAGGTTAGTGGTGGCTCGTATTCAGTAGCGGCTCGTGCCTTTCTTGGATGGGTGTTCACAAAAAAAAAAAACATATGAGTAATGAACACACTGATATATTCTCGTATAGCTGAGTCACACGTCAGAGATAAACGAGCTCTAATATGCTTGTACCAAATCTACGCATATAAACCAAAATTAAAACCATTAAACAAGAGTAGAGTAAAATTAATTCCTAGGACTCACCTTCACTGCTATTGTAGATGGTGTTGAAGATCTGGATTTATTTGTAGAGAAACTCCATGCGCCTAATTTTGAGAGATGCAAACTTATCAGTAACTTTATTATTGAAGTCTCTAATGTTGTTAACAAGTTCTTTTTTTCACTGCCAACTTAGCCAATGTACTTAATTGGTCTTCTGTCATGGTGTTACGGAGGAATGTTTTAATCCTCTTTTAATTTAACACACTCACAATTTCACACACGTCCGTCTCCAACTTCAGATACTAGTGTTTCAACTTCCAATACGCACCAGTGCAGCTTGTATCTTCCTTACTTTGCTGAACAAAAGACAACAGAATCAGCCCCCGCACATAACGGTATTTTGAAAGAGTAAAGAGAGAAAACGAGGAAAGAGGGAGTAAGGAACACGATGCCAGTCCCAAGAGAGATGGAGCATCTCTCTTTCTCTGTCATTAGCACGTTAAGGCCTGTGCGAGCCAGAGCTATTGTAACCATTGTAACATGCCAGAAAATATTCTCGCCTCAGGCTATTTCACCCTGCTAGAGAAAAATTGTGCGAGCTGCTGGCAGTCTGTCCAATGGAGATTTAAAGACACATGACACAAGGACGGGACATTCTCTCGAGACGAAAAATGTAGGAACGTCATTGCACACTTGAAAGTAATCTATCTAATATATTAATCAGGGACGGCTCTACAATAAGATCTGCAGAGCTACAGAACCGTCATTTAAATGGACCTGAAAAAATTAAAAATGTAAAACGTGCTTTTATGTAATCTAGTTCATTGTTTCGTTTATTTTTCCAATTCATTCTTCTTCGATTCGAGATTTTACTGTCTGTAGGAGCCTTGAACTGCTCGAGAATTTTAGCTGTAGTGTACTTTTTGGATCTGTGATCGGCAGTTCCTGAAGCTCAACGCAGGGTAGTCGGCAGCAGAAAACTGGTTTTCTTCACCGTCCCATAAGACTGCATTAGAACTGCAACCGAAGCAGCTCTCTCCGAATATAGAAAAGAACCGTCAACACCCTCAGCTCTTTATGACCTGCGTTAGAACACAGGCTTCTGGACTACTGTATATCATTACAGTTCCAATGTGTTATAGTACTGTGGGTAGTGTGATGTGATTAGTCAGTGTGTCTAAGGAAATATTTTAAATTAAAAATGAATGAAATGAAATCTAATCGACTAACCCTTTTCGAAATTAAAAGAGAAATTGCATGTTAACTTAAGAAATTAGAACGTCCTACACAAAATTTAAATGTTGAAATTTCTGGAAAAAGTCGAGGAAATCATGTAGCGTACTAGTCATTTTAATACCAAAATTGTAATGGAAACAATTGGTTTTCTGCTGCGCTCATGAAAACCCTTTCTCCCCCACCCGTGTATTCTGTTTAGAGGAGAAAATACATGGACAAACACAGGAGTGAAGGATTTAGTTAATTTGACTTACAAAAGTAGAAAAGCATGTGGGGCACATCTCCACTACGTGACTAGTTGTACCAGGTGGGAGAGATGTAGCGCACGGATGGTTGGAGTACAATTTCGGGTGCACAGTCAACTTCGAGAAGGAGCTGTAATTATTTTTTTATACATGCGTTATCCGATTTAGATGCAATAAATAGCATGCGTTTGCTAAATACACTATTTTTCATGGAGAACTGCCAACCTTTGTAACCACGGGCCGCTACTGATATTAATACAGTAATATGTATGATTATTGTTGATTTTTAAGGTGTTCACGTGCTCCTATGCTCATATAGAGGAACTGCCGCTGCTCGTATTATATAAGAGACTGTGATGGGTAAGAGACCAAGTTTGGGGCGTTGTCAGGACGCGAGTCATGTCTAAACATGACCATACATGGTAATGAGTACAGAGGGAACGCAGCTGTACAGAGTCCAAAAATAACTCAAAGGGGTGAGAGGGTAATGCGTGGGTGAAAGGGAGACAGCTTTCTATGCAGTCACCAACTTCCTTAAGAGTAACTTATACATTTGCAATGATGCAATTACACAGAATACAGTAACATATAATTTACATACAGTAGAACCCCGATTATCCGTCTCCCTATTAACCGATTTGTGGATTATTCGTCTGTCAGAATATATGAAGTATTACTGTACGTTATATTAGTACATTTTTTTTTTTCTAGAGTGTTATTACAAATCTTTACACTTACACAGTATGGTCTACTGTTCAAGTTGCCGTACTGTACAACTTAAAGACAAAATGTACAGTACGTATTTCATAAGTGTCAAAAAAAAAGCGTGTTCGTACTAAGTGTCGAAGAAAGTGCAAATACCGGTACTTTAGTGGTTTTGGGAAAGAGAAAACTGGCTCATCTTGCATCAGAATACGAAACCGATGTTACAACTGTGCTCGATTTAATAAGAATCAAGGATAAAATGTGTAGAAAGTATGTAAATCTATGACATGAGACCTCTACTATTCCAATCTTTCCTCTGAAAGCCATTACAAGGAGTTTCCTTGGCTCTTCAAGACACGTCGTTGACAACCGAACTTAAATTAGTGAACTTCTGATTCACTATCTGGCATGTTAAAGACAAGACCACAGAGGAAATTCCTAAAGTTCAATTATTATTCATTTAATTTACGAAAATCTTTCATGGTATGGATTATTCCATGTTTTTGATTAACCGTTCATTCTATCCCTTTGATTATCATGGATAATAGAGGTTCTACTGTACATGGTTCATAATTATTAATTCACACTACAGTCTACAAGGCCACAGGTGTTGTACTATTGTAATGTACTTCGTAGTACAGTAGTGAGTGTGATTCAATGTTGTTATATGTTTCGGGAAAATATAAACACAAATGTGAGAAATAATGATGATGTAGGCCTAGTTAATCCATTGTTAGTGTCCTTTTTCGAGAAGAAATGATATTGAAAGAATGGAAGTTTTAAATAAAGATATAGCCTACCGAGATGGCTATGCCATCGCTGACAATTTTTCTGACAGATGATCCTAAAACGTGAGTTTCTATTGCATCCTGATATGGGCAACCTAAATGGTTAAGTAGTAATGTGGTGCAAAACAATCTTAAATAAAAATAAACCTTGTTTGTTGCTGTCAGAGGAAAAAAATAAAAAGGAAAGAAAGAAAGGAAGAACAATGTGTCTGCTGAGAGCTTCAGCAATCTGAAAAATGTTTCCAGGGGAATTTCAACATATACTTTTTCAGTTGAGCATAATATGGGTTGCTTCATAACACACAATCACTGAAACAAACTCATAGCATAACAACTTATTTGGTGAGTGACAGTATTATTTTTAATTAATAGTAATAATAATAATAATAATAATAATAATAATAATAATAATAACAGGCATAATAATACAGTAATAATTATATTAATTAGTAGCTTATGCAGCAAATGCTGCAAACTAAGTTCACTACAAGTTCAAATAAAATTTTTTCAGATTAATTTTCAATGAAGAATAAGCCTACCAGTCATTTTAAAGTTATTTGCTTCCATAACAATGAAACATACTCTCTCTGAATGGTTTTTTTATGCCAAATACTTTTTTTTGAACCTATCCATCTTCAGTTTTTGAGTTTAAAAGCGAAAACGCAACTAACATTGTTAGAACAATCAGTGGATTTTTCATGTGGGAGTAAAGCAGTAATTGCTATTTCAGGTCATTGTTTTGGAACAGTAGACTTAGCATCTTGGTATAGCTGATGCATTTTTCGTGAACTACCTTGAAATGTAGAGGATAGAATCATTTTATCCTAGGTCTTGTTGAAATGATCGGGAGACTACAAAATCTTGTAGACCTCTTATTTTATCAGCAAGTAATACCTTTTGGTCTTTCCTTAGGAACTGTGATTTTTGCGTTCTCTCCAGACATTACTGGAGAGAATCACGCATATAATTAATATCAACATCACACCGCTATTAAATCTATGAAAAAGATTCACACCACTTGATTAATAACTATAAAAATATTTCATTTTTAATAATAATTTTAACTTATATACTGTATATATTATACAGCCGTCACTCAGTAAATTATAGAAATGAAGATCTAATTTAAGATATTCTCTACGTCTACTTATATAACTCCAAAAGATGAGCTTCTTATCATCAATAGGCTATATCATTAATATGTATATTAGTGACAAATACATCATGGCGTTAACTATAATAATATTTCACTTTTAATGGTGATAATGTCATCAAACCACCTCAATTTTTGTAGTTAATATCCAATACACAGCTGTACTCAGAAAATTACACACCACAGAATCAGACTTATAAATTATTTTTAGTAAGTCTTGACAATTTTTAATAACGAGTTATAGAGACATTATAAAATTACACAAATGAAGATCGACACATTATTGTCATTATGATGTCACAGAATTTGCTCTGATTCGCTCTAAATATGTTGACAATCCTGTAGGTCATGGCCTTCGTGTAATATTGCTTATTGTAGTGTGTGTGTGTGTGTTTTATTTTTATTCTCAAAACTGACGACAGATGGATTTTGTGAAATAGGAAAATTATGTAGGAAAATTGACATTTCACTGAAAACTACTATTTTTCTGCAAATCTTTGGGTTCCTAACTTCAAAATGAGGAGTCATTCATTAAAATCCGTTCAGCCATTTTCCTGTAATTTCCATTACCAGTTCAAATTATACTACTAAGATTTATTACAAATAATCCATCCTCAACTGAGTTTGACCACTGGGATCCGGAATTAACAAACAGAAAAGATAAAGGGAAATGAAACGAGCAAAATAATGATTCGACTTGTACATTAAAACAAAAATTTACGTGTTAACATATAGATGATAGTGTAGAATTTGAAGAGAGGCCTTCAGAATTTCCATTACAATCTTCTGAACCTCATAAAAGGGAATTTGAAAGGATTTAAGGATATTAGATGTAAATTTTGGTCAACAACCCCTCGCTCCAAATAGTAAGCCTGTAACATCCCAGTTGTAAAGCGAAATACCATATTTTTCACTGAAGTATGGAAGACAAGGTACATATTTAGCTCGCTTGTCATCATTTATCTGCAGTGCTTGATTTGTGTCTCGTTCAAAGCAAATCGTAGGGTCTAAGATCATCGCTTTCTGGGTTCTTCTATTGATGGCAATTATATCGACTCTTCTATGAGAATCATCTTCAGACACACAATGAATCTCCTCATGTACTTCCCATCCTCTGTTTCTTAGCAGGTTGGCAATTGCTGTACAGGAACGATGGTGTCTGTTGTTACGCAGTAGCTCTCCCTTCTCACAGACCCCAGTATGTGGCCAAGTGTTTCAATCTCGCTGCAGCTGGGATGGCGACAATGGGTAGTACTGAAGGTTCTGCCAGGGACAGATCTCACTGCGGTGACGTTGCAAGACATCTTGATGGCATTGATGTATTCCGAGGACGAAAGACACGTTTTAGAGGAGATCCAGGAGTTGGCTTTTGGGCTAATATCATGAATAAACGTTTTCTATCGGAGGCACTTAGACTAGTTGCATTTGGCCTCACCGAGGATTTCGGTCTCCGGCCGCTAATAATGACATCTATCGACAAATTTAATAACAAACAAAGGCGATCACACATGTAAATGTTAGATTGGCAATGTATGCTGATGACACTCTCATCTTCAGCCGAAAAATAAACATATTATCTGCATATAGAGCTGTACAGAAACATCTTCAGTTAATAGATAAGTGGGCAAAAACCTGGAAGATTAAAATAAACAACAAGAAATCAAATGCTATTATCTTTACTAAATGTCGACCAGTGCCACCACCACAGCTAATGCTCCATAAATTTAGAATAACATATGTACAGAAAACTAAATATTATGGTATTCTACTTCACCCACGTCTAAATTGGAAAGATCATATATTAAGAAATAAGTATACAGCACTGAATCGCCTGAAACAACTTAAACCACTTCTATTAAGTGTAAATTTATCCTTGAAATGTAAAATGACATTATACAAAGTGTACATATGCAGCCAAATGACATATGCAGCTCCTGCATGGGGGATTGCTCCCCGAACTATTATGCATCACTTGCAGGTTGTTCAAAATAAGACATTACGAATTATCGGTGGATATGATTTTTACACAACTCAAGTTCAAATGCATGATGACCTTGAAATATCAACTATACCTGAATATATCAAAATAGTTTCAAAAACATTTTACCATACTGCTAAGGAAAATGAAAACAAATATACTTCAAATCTTGGAAATTATAATTCAGCAATGTACCACAAACACAGGACTCCAAAACATATTTTAATGTAAAATAGTACAGCAGTAACTTATATTTGAGTTGCTGTTCATGATGAATGACTATATATTCTTGAAAAAAGAAGAATTGTCAAGGCTTATATGAAGCCGGAACAATAAGAATACTACAAATGAAGAAGGTCGTCGTAAATGTTAGTGTCCAAACTGTTTATTAAAATTTAAAAATGATTAATAATAATTTATTTTCTTATTAAGATCGGCAAAAAAATAGTATGCAATACATGTGTTAAGTGCATAACAGAATCTCGTCTCGTCTTCTCTTACCTCAATTCTGTTATAATGCACTTATCACGCTTGTATCGCATGATATCCATTCCTTAGAAATATATATATTGTGGTTAAATAAAATTTGAAGGTATCTGGTTTCGCCAGCAGCAAGTTGTGAAGACACAAAGTACAAAATAATGTTAGAAATATGGCCAGATTTTTGTTACTCGGTCTCATCTTCAACCTCTTCACCCCTACCAAACATGTGACACTTAACAGTTTGCAACTCCGCTGTTTTTTTTTAGTTGGTTATTTAACGACGTTGTATCAACTACAACTTACACTGGTTTATGTCGATTTGATTTTTTTCTGTATGAATTATTGTAATGGGAGAAATACTTATGTCTCTTTCTCCAAGCAAGCTGATGTTCCGTAAGTTGTCAATAAATTAACAAAAAAGGTTTGTGGAAACTGACTTATGTCACTTTTCCTAGGCACTGCAGATATATAGATACTCCCTCTGTCCCATAATAATTGTCCGGTTCGCCAAAATGGTAGTACAGTAATTACAGACGACGGGGCAAACGAGAAGTCCACGCATGAGGAGAAGCACAGTAGATCAGTGCACAAGGTTATGCAGAGCAATGACGTGATTTTATTGAGACAAGCAACACACACCATCCAGAAGATTACCGAAAGTGGGTATTGGTTTTTAAGTCACCGGTATGGCACTATATACAAACCAGTGTAGCAAAGCAAGCTGGAAATCGTTAGTAGAGCATACTCCTGCAATGAGTACGTGCATTTGAACAGACTTGGACATCCTGGGAACACAACTGGCGGTAATGAGTGACAGGGGTAGCAAGAACCTTACAGACAGTAAACGGCAGGCGGTATAGGAGTCTTTGTTGAAAAACACTACTGCTGACGTAGTGAAGAAAGGTGCCATAACAGGTGTGGCCGAGAAATTTCATATCAGTAAAAGAACAGCACGCTGCATTTGGCAACGGGGGCGGCAATCTTTGGAAAGTGGATCCATGCTCATCACCAAATTAATCCCAGCAATAAATGCAAAATGGCCTCCTGATCCGCGCACAGGGAGAATTCAGGTGTCAGTTCAGCAGGACAATGCGCGTCCGCATATCGCTCCCAATGACCGCACCTGGATGGACGCTGCAGCAGCCAGTGGAATCACTTTGGAACTCGTGTGCCAACCGCCAAACAGTCTGGATATGAATGTTTTAGATCTGGGTTACTTCCAGGAATTCAGTCTCTCCAGCATCAGTCAGCTCCAGAAACTATTGATGAGTTGATCGCCGCCATTGGAACAGCTTTCTCTCAGCTGACACGTGACAAGCTCAAGAATGTCTTCCTCACTTTGCAGTCCCTTCTCATTGAAATAATGAAAGTCAATGACGACAACAACAACAAGATTCCCCATAAACAAAAGGCGCACCTGGACCACATCAATATCCTGCCATCTCGCTTGGAGTGTCCTCGGAACATTTACGACGAGGCTACAGTAGCACTGCAGCAGTAGATCTATGGTTCTAGGCAAACTGTTGGAATGACAACCTTCCCGGTCTAACAGGCAGTTTTTTCGTCTTTACTCGTAGGAGAATGTCTTTCTTTCTTTCTTTCACTTTTTGGTCAATTTGTACTATTCCTGCAGTTAATAAAGTTGCACTCCTAGGAGTATTTATTTTCGGCTCAATGACTAGGAAATTTTTACCGATCCTGGAGTCATAAAGTTGTGAAAGTGGTATTCATGTTCTTTTTTTGGCTCTATGATTGGCCAATTTATACAGATCCCGGATTAATAATTTTTTCTTTTGCTAATTGAGTGACAATTTTGTACTGATTCTGCAGTAATACAGTTGTATTACTCATTCATGTGTTTCATATTGCTCCTATGTAAACGCCAGTGTAAAATTATGGACATCGGACAATTATTATGGGACAAAAAATAAAAGTGTACCGGACAATTATTATGGGACAGAGGGAGTACTATTTTAATGTTCGTTTTATCTTATTTTAACCAATGACCTTTATATGCACCATTGTTTTCCACTATGTTCTCCTTTTCACTTTATATCGCACATGACATAGAAAAGGACACAACTTAAAAAAAAAATGGCGATTTTGAGTTAACACTGTAGAAAGATGCAGAAGATTATGACCACAACCGGAAAAAAAACGACACATTTATACTTCCAATATTAACAGACAGAGAACATTTGTGTCACTTTTCTTTTGGGCAGGATTTGCACACCCTGAGTATGAAAAAGTGACATTTCTGAGTTTGATAGAAAATGATGGTAATTTTTGTGCCGAATAAACGACACTTTTTAAATTGTAAAATTCTTTTCTGTGGAAGTGAGTAACTTTTTACATTCTTAATAGTCATAAGTAAAAAAAAGTGTCGGTTTTAATTGTTCAGAGTAAACATAATTTCCTTCTGTTCTTACAAGGGAAGGGTTTCGGCTCGAACAGGAATTTCGTATCCAAAATTTGTATACAGACCCATCTTTACATCTCTGTAAAGCTCTCAAAAGCATTCGTTTGTGTAATGTCTAGTTTGTTTGTTAGAGCACTGTACAAGTTGAGGGGTGGGAAGAGCACTGCACAAATTAAGGGGATGGGACACCTTACCCGTAAGCCTAGCCTAGCCTAGAAACTAGTGCGAGTGGTAAAATGTCTAAAGCCCATTTAAGAAAATTTTTCTCGAACGTTGTCTGAAAATATTGCAGCTAATCAAAAGTGTACATTGTTGTGTGAGTCATTGAATGCGCACAAGGACGCAACCTTAATAGACTAAATGAATCATTTCAAGGCTAGGAAATGGAATGTATGATCATTCCACCTAAGAAAACTAAATATATCCAGCCTCTGAATATCTATTTCCTTAGACAATACAAAATATATGCTCGGAGGATAACAGATTGCATAAGGTCTCTTGCTGAGAATCCAGAACTTAACTTGGGAAATCGAGTGTTTATAATGAAAATGCACTCTGTTATTCATAACCAGTTGTCTGCTCCAGTATACCGCCCTATGCTTCAGTATTCCTAACAGTCAGCTGGTTACGTGAATCCTGAACAAGTCTCGGACTTCAAAAATGTAATTCAGGTGGCATTTGATTTTTCAGCACTGGAGTGTGGTTCAGAAGATTGTTCAGGTGTTGCTTCTGCGTGTTGTGCTTATTGCTCTGCTCCATGCTGTTTCATGCATTTTATAGAGAATCCTCACGTACATTTTTAAAGAAGTATATTGACCAATACTAATCAAACGGAGAGTTACACAAATGAATGCTTTTACGGTATTCATCACCATTGTGAAGTAAGTCTCTGTACAAATTTTTAACCAAAAATTCCGGTTCGAGTCGAAACCCTTCCCTTGTTAGTACTATTTTTAGTTATGTCACTCTTCTTTAAATAAATTCGCCACAGATGTGCATTTTTGATAGTCACGTTTTGTGTTCTGACACTATTCCGTAATGAAGTTATAGCATAAGTAAATTTTCAGGACTGTATTTTAAGTTGGGACAATTTTGTGAACAGTGATGAAGAATTAATTTTCTGTTATCACTTTCCTTGAATGAGGTCACGTTATGCGTAAAGTTGATAGCAAGTTGTTCTAAATTTATTTATGAATATGGATATTATTTCAGAGTTAACAATGAGGCCTATAGAAATACTTATGGTACAAGGAGCTCTGTCTGGAATTATCTTAAGAACGGGAATAGGAACAAACTGTATAGAGGAACTGGAAATTAAGAAAAGCAAAGCAACAAATGATAACTTCTGTGAGGATAGGAGAGTAGAAGAGGAAGTAAAAGGAGACAAGACTGAAAGAAATTTATTTACTGAAGGAAGACAATTAGAAATCTGAGAATATCATACGTGCTAATCTTGATAATGAGAGCAGTCTAGATAGAAGGGATAAACGTAGAGGTGTAGTGATGCAAAGAAAAGGAAAAGTGATGATAAAGCGTGGAAAACAGTCGCAATGCAAACCGAAGCTAACTTCGGAATTACATTAACTTGTGTTAAGCAGGGTTGTAGTCCCAAACTGTACAGTGCCGTAGTTCTTTATGTTTTTTAACCTTCGGGAAAGGGGGAAGGTTTAGATGCAAACAAAATAAGACAAAGACAGAAATGCCATAAAGTAAGACTGTAAGGAGAATGCAAGGCAACACCAATCAATACCTACATACTCCATTTAGTTTCTGAAGCTGAAGTAAACCAAAATGGTCACTGTAAGGGTGGTCGTTCTGCGCAATGTAATAAGCTGATCTAAATTTCGCTTTTGTTGCTTCACAGTGGGCTGCACTCGTTTATTCGCCAACATTTTCAATTGATTGCTTTTCAGACATATCAATAATTTTTTGCACTTTATTATGAGCATTGGATTTCTTGTGTTAAATGATATTTTTTCGTAGTGGCTTTAAGCTGATCTGATGTGATCTGATCTGTTCGATCAGTAGTAATTTACTGAATATGAGCGCCATTCATTAGATACAGAAATACACTCTTCTTTTAATGCACCTAATGTAGTTACTTCATGACACACTTTACAGCCTAGTTTACATTGCTTACAATCAATCCACGGATAAGCTTCTTTTTTTCTTCACCACTTAGTTTCTTCATTCCATACATTCGGCCATTCACTTCGCAGGCCGACTTTTTGGCTTTCACTATTTTGAACATTATGACGTTGAATATTCTTTGCAGTCTCTAAACACACACCTTCATCTCAAACAGCAGAAATAACTAAAATGCTCTCTCAATTAATATCACTCAATGGGATACCATTCCATTGTGGAATCCTGGGAAACGAGAATGCGGATTCTTTAGCAAAGAAGGGCAGCACTGCTACTTACAGACCTGTTACTAAATCTACGTATTACTCTGTGAAGAGATTTATTAAATCTACATACTTAGATTTCAACAAACAAAATTTGATAACTCAATCCCAAGGGAAAAAATGTAACTCTCTGCATCAAAATCCACAGTTAATTCCCGATTTACCACGAAAATCGTCTGTAGCTGCATTTAGATTGGCAACAGGCCATGATTGTTTGGCCAAACACCTGCATAGAATTGGAATATATCAGTCCCCTAACTGTCCATTGTGCAACTCAAACCAAGAAATGGATTCGGAACACCTCAAAATCTGTGCTTCAGTGGCTAGTCATGATAATATCTTTGAAAAATATTGGAGTGCAAGAGGTCAAATGACTTTATTGTCAAACTCCTGGCATTAGAAAACAACAACATATTCTTCGCAGTCATACTGTAACTGTATCTTCTATAACAGTATCTCTGGTTGAATTACTAGGTTCATCAAATAGAAGCGATGGACTTGATATATCAAGAATATCAGTAGAGGAAGCTTTTGTAACTCCACTAGTAACAGCAAAGGCACGAGAAAAGAAAGAAGTTAATGTTTTTTGTCTATGTTTATTTTGTTCCATATTTACTGAAGGGCAATAGATAAAAATAGAAGTTTCAAGCAGTCTTTTAGTCACGTTATAGGCAGTAAATTAACTGTTTAAAATTCACTTCGTAAAATAACTGGGAAACAAACACAACACATTTCGGTAAGTAACACCAGAGACAATCTCTTGTATCGTACAAAGACGCGAAAACTAACGAAATACGATACGAAACGAAAGTGAATTAGGAATGTGATCATTTCGTGCAGGCGCACTAAAGTTTAGTTTGGTGGTTGTCCTGTCACTGATTCTTCCCCAATTTCTCACCACACACCCTGTCTACGCTCCTAGTGGTCTCGCGACCCTCTAGGCCTACTTCCGAACTTGTTCCGATTTTCTAAAGGAAGCACAGAAAATATAATCACTAAATATTCTGAGATTAACTAAGATATTGTTAGCTAGGAAAGTATTGTGATGTCAAAACAGATTTTAAAATTCCAAATCAGTGCCGGAGCTCCGCTCCACCTTCGAACACAGTGCCAGAGCATTACTCCAGTGGCGGCTCGTGGGTATTGAATTAAGGGGGGCTGTATACAAAAATAAAACCAAGCAACTTACTTTATTTAAAGATTAGTTCCATGCGCCTTATCTTGTAAATTGTGTTTAAATTAGACAGGGTCATGTTAGTAGATTTACTGGCATTTAAAATAATCCTGCAGGGCAAAATTCCGGCATACCGGCGATGCTGATATAACCCCTGCAGTTGCGAGTGTCATTAAATAAACCATAATTTAATTTTTTATATGCAGATTTGAACCTTAGATATATCTAACTGGCGATGTCGTAGTTGGCTGTATAATATATATATATATATATATATATATATATATATATATATATATATATATATATATATATATATGATACATCAATAAATGAAAAAAATAACTGAGGCAGAAATTGAATTCAGGATATTCAAGAGTACGCACCAGGGCGCTTGCCTCATTTATTGTGATGTTAGATGTTTCAGATTCCATTACTGTTTGAAAACATTCTAGCAATGGCTCCTTCTTCTCATGAACAACATTTACTGTTCTTATTTTAAAACCATCTTGTTACCCCAGCTGATGGAATTGTCTTTGAAACACATTAATCTAATACAGACTGTGTGGAGATCGAGAGAATAAAGCAGGGATAGTGGATAAATTAGCAAAAAATATGCGAGCCTTTGTATTTTGTTTAGCGGTTCTTTCCATTATGAGATTCAACTGATGGGCACTTAATTTCACATTTCTCCTGAATTGTTAAGGTACTGAACGAATAGACTATAAATATTGTACAGAATTAAACATTGTTGCACAACATTAAAGAAAATGTATTTAAAACTGCGCGCTACTGACAAACTGCTGCAAATTTTGCAGCGCCTGGAAGCTCTGGATTCACGGCGAGGGGCAGCAGGGAGGAGGGGTAAAACTAACGCGCAAAGCATCCGAGACGAGACTGGCAGCTCCAGGGGAGGAAGTGGCTTCATCCTATAGTCCTTGTCTCTGGTTTCGCTCTGGCAGCACCAGGGGAGGAAGTGACTTCACTAACGATTCCGTACATGTCATTGAGAGCGAATTAAAAAAAAAAAAACAAATCGACGCGCTAAATAGAGACAGTATAATAAATGTTTTTCACTACATAAAACGAGACAAGATCCACAAATGTCTGGGGGTGCTGCAGCTCCGCAGCCCCTCTTCGAAAGCCGCCCCTGTATTGCTCCATTCTGCTCCACCTCCACTACATCCCTGGTGTTAAGGTCAAAAAAGTAGAACGTTACGAATTTTTGGTTAAGAGTTCGTTTGATGGAGATACAGATTATTCAAATGCTGATTCTGATTTCGACTGTTCTTTGCAAACTACTTCATATTCAGTATCATCTGAATCATCAAGTGAGTCAAATTATGTTCACACTACACCTAGAGGAGATGAACAGGATTCTGAATGTAACAATGGAAGGGGTCAGTAGTGAAAAATGAAAAACGTGGAGTGTCGTTTCAAATCGTATTAAATACATCCTCGGTCGAAATTTAGTTTGAAGCGATTTCGCATAGCTGAGACGGTATTCTTTAAGACCCTGGTCTCATATTGGAGCAATTCGTATTCTTTCCAGCCTTTTTTCTATGATGACAATTATGTGTTGGATCAAATCGTATTATGTACAATTCCCATGATGTGTCGGATCAAATCGTATTATGTACAACTTCCATTAGTTAAAATCTTAAATGGACAGCGTTGGCCAGCGTGCTGTACCTTCCCACCATTATTGAGTTTCCCGCTGTTTTACAACATTGTGATTATCAAGGTATGTACAATAGCAAAATCTATTAAGAGCAGTAAGGGAATCAGAGGGAGAGAAGAGGTGGTGCCCGAAAGAGAGCACTATATGTAGCTAAGAAGAGGGAAGTAGTGTAATTTATCTCTAAATTAAGAGCAAGTGGTCCACACCTGTGGAGTAACGGTGAGCACATCTGACCGTGAAACCAGGTGGCCCGGGCTTGATTCCCATTCGGGGCAAGTTACCTAGTTCAGGTTTTTTCCGGGGTTTTCCCTCAACCCTATATGAGCAAATGCTGGATAACTATTGGTGCTGGACCCCGGACTCATTTCACCGGCATTATCACCTTTACTTCATTCAGACGCTAAATAACCTCAGATGTTGACAGAGCGTCGTAAAATAATCTACTATAAGAAAGAGCAAGGGAATCACGTTACAATAGAAGTAAAAGTCAGAGACTTCATTTGGCTTCCGACTTAAATACAGTGTGAGCATAAATGATTGCCCTAGTTACGAAAATTATTTGTGGACTAACGATTTAACATAGAAAATATTTAGATATACAAGTAGATAGAGAAACTCTCCAAGTTTTTTTAACATACCTTATAGGTGCTCGATGTGTGCTCCCCTTGTAACCCTGCAACCTCAAGCCGGTAGTCCAATTCACGATGAAGTGTATCCATGTCGATTGCAGCGATGGCGTTCATGATGTGGCGCATAGTTCTGGTAGATTTTCCGATAATGGAAGTGCAAAAACAGAGTCTTTAACATACCCCCACAGGCAGAAGTCATACGGTGTTAAGTCAGGGGAACGTAGAGGCCAGGACAAGATCTGCATGTCGACTCTCCCTGCGCGACCAATCCATCTGTTTGGCAATCGGTCGTTTAGAAATGTCCGGACTTCGTTATGGAAGTGAGGTGGAGCACCATCTTGTTGATACATGAAATGAGCACTATCACTCTCCAGCTGTGGCATCAGCCACTGTTCTAACATATCCAGGTAAGAATGTCCTGACACGGTGGGTTCGAGAAAAAAGAAGGGGCCGTACACCTTGGAGTTGGAAAGTGCACAGAAGACATTAAGTTTCGGGGAATTACGAATGTGCTCCACGTAAGCCCAACCAGGAGATTTTCTTTTACAAAGGCATCTGTGGTCACTAATTGATTGTACCATCGCCTAATGGTCTTGGCGTCTCGTGAATCATTATCGTATTTCGCTCAAAAATGTCGCTGCACAGTTATGACGGAGTTTGTGGAATGAAATTCCAACGCTACAAATGCACGCTCAACACCAGTCGCCATTTCTGTAAACTCTGTAAACTCAGGTCCTCTACCGGTAAGAAGTGGAATTACGCCGCGTGGATAATTTCAAATAAAACTTTGAGAGATACCTTATTTGGTAATATTATTACCATTGTTGTATCATTCATGGTTTGTCTATAAAAAAATCCCCAAACTAGGGCAATCATTTATGCTCACCGTGTATTACGAAGCTCTTCAAAATGTACAATAAAAGTGTTAATACCCGACTTAAGAGTAAAAAGATTTTTTTTTCCCCCAAATATTTCTCGGACAGAATTCAATAGGCTATAGGATTTTGTACACCGGCCAATGATGAATGCAGTTATTGTGCACACATACTGTTCCCAATAAGAAACTGTGATGATACACTGAAAAAGACTAGGCTCTTAGTCGATTTAGGCGCACATAAGCTTCGTGCTAATACGTTCCATAAAATTATGAGAACAGAACCTAATGAGACACAGTAATTTTGTTTCGACTTACAGCAACTGTAACCGCTCTCGAAACTCAGCATAGATGAAGTATATTATTCAAGACAATTAGCTTTCTATACTATCTTAAACTGATAAAGCTTCACAGAAGCCAAATTTCTTTATGTGAAATGAAGCACAGGCTGGGGGTGCGCTATTGAAGTGGCATCTTGTGTCACTACATTTATCAGTGAATTTAATTTTGACAGTTCACCAAATGTATTAGGCTGTTGCCAATGAATGTGGTGGACAAAATAGCATGCATGTTGTACATGCTCTTGGTCTTTGGCTCCAAAGAAAAGCACGTCCTCAGGTTTCTGAAAATCTGTTAGTTTTTCTGGTAAGAGGCCATTCTTTTCTACCAGCTGACAGAGCCTTTGGGCTACTAGAAAAGGTTTTGCGTAAGAATGAAATTCTTACTCCTGAGGAGTATAAGGCGATATATGAAACAGTGGGGACAGTAAAATATTTAGGCACAGATTGGCATGTCAGGGATTTCAAGCTCTTGGCTAATGAATTTCATAACCTCAGTGGCATAAAAGAAATGAAAAGAATAATGCTAAAGAAATGCAAGAAGAATGGGAAAGTGAATGTCACTTTCAAAATGGAACCTACATACCGATGTGACGATCCATCTAAACCATGTTCTAGTCTGATGAAACGTGTTATGTTCTTGGATCATGTCACCACCTTGAGATCAATCAGTAATGCCAAAAAAAATCTGATTTGCGAAACCTACTCAATAGTACCATTCGGAGAAAATTGGAAAGAAGTTGATTCAGTGAAATTGTATGATTTTGTTATTAATACAAATCAGATTAATGAAAGTTAAAACAATGAGAATGAAGAATCTGATTGTTTGCATGAAGAATCACGTATAGGTAGAATTTAAAATGTTAATGAAATTGTGTGTGCAATCTAAAGCAATGATTAATACATTTTCCAGTGTTCGTGCCACATTTCATAAATTTGTTACAAAGCCTACTTACTTAAATATTGTAATACTGTATTTTAATACAAATCTTTACAACATATTTTTTTATAATTTTATTATAAAGCTTACAAAAATATGTAATATTTATAATACAAGTGTTCACACATTTCGTAATTTTGTTATTAAAGCTTACTTAGATATTGCAGTAATTAATACAAGTGTTCACACCATATTTCATAATTTTGTTATAGAGCTTAATAAAATACTGATATATAAGGATTAAAGAATAAAGTATACAGGGTGGGAAAAAAGTCCCATTACTCCATATTATTTTGTGTCATGAGAATAATGGGGAACTCTTTAGATACTTTGGTATACACAGTTAGTGTACAGTGGTTATTTTGTTTGTATGTTTGAATTATGACCAGAATTACATCAATAGTGTGCATATTTGAGATATTTCAGATATTTAAGGGGGTAACGGAACTTTGTGCTCATCCTGTAGATGCCATAATTATTTAAAATTTATATTCAATGTGAGTTAGAGATCGACCCTGGTGGCCGCACGATCCAAAGTATGTCTCTTTAGGCAGCTCCATTCAAAGGGTTGCAGGTAAGAAACTCGCCGTTCCTTATCATTATTTTCCAGCAGAAAGCTATAAAAACTATTGATGTATCGTCCTACGTAGTATGCTGCTGTAATAACCACAGAAAAAACTGACAAATGACAGGGCACAATTCAGCGTGGTTTATAGATGCAAATCGTATTATGTGACAAAATCGCTTCAAAATGTATTAAATACACTGTGTCGGTGCAAAATGTATTAAGTGCAAACTTCAATTGACAATATCATGCATTAGATTAAACAATCAGTGTCAGTGTTTATTACATTTGGTGTCATTTCACAATGCCTAAAAAGTGACATTAAGATATTTAAAATTTTTCCATTATCTTAGCCGTAAAATGTTTTTTACGTTTCCTGTAAAATTTGTTTTTCTGCATTTAATACGATTTGAAACGACACTCCACAAATAATGACCTGCAAAATGAAGTAAATGATAAAAAAAGCATCCAGTCTGTAAAATCGTGGAAAACATACCTTCATCATTTTCAAGCCAAGAGAATTTTCCAAAATGAAAGGTGCGTATGGTAAATCTTGTGGGGAGAAAAATGTAGACTGCAATGTTCTAAAAAAAATTCGATGACCAGAGTAAAGTTATATTTGAAAAATACTGTGAACTTCAATCAATCCAATAGTGTGTTCGTTTGTCAAAAATCGTACAAACAAGACTGGCCAAATAGTAAATAAGAAAGTAATAGTAAACAAACAGAAATGTCATCTGAGCAACAAAAATGTTCATGCAGATGGAATCACATAAGTCATAATGTCAGATTTATTAATCTGACATTATGACTCTCATAGACTCTAATCATATCCCCCAAGGCATAAAAAGACTTTCACATTTCAGTGTTAAATTATAAAAATGATAAAATTGAGTAACAAATGTTTAAAAAAGTGATTTATTTTATCATTTCTCAATTATTTTTTGCCCAAATTTGATAACTTATGTCTAAGTACTTCCATTCGAGTAAAATGAAATAATTAATAAATTCGTTTCTTATTCCTGTAACCAACATAAATAACAATGACAATAACAAAATTAATAATAAAGATTATTATATCAATAATTTTTATAATTATTTGGCACTGTTATTACCATTATTACTATAATAATGACCAGCCATTCCAAGATAAATGAGCCTAAGTGGTAAAAATTAAATTTATGATAATAAAATTTATTTTGACAAAGAGAGCTTCTGAATATTGTAAATTGCCAGATTCCAAAAAAAAATATTTTTATTTGTATTTTTACTCTCATTTCTTAAGGTCTCAAAACAATCTTGTTCTTGAAGGCAAATTTGTATCCCTATGTTCTCACTACTAATATAGCCAAATCAGTTTCCTTAAGGTGGTATGCTTGCTACTTCATATTGATAGAACCTATTTCAATTCAATTCAATTCAATTTATTTATTTGGCCATTAGACATACAGTTTTAGGCTTCGTCAGAATACATTGAAAAAAACATATAAATACATAAAAAAAACATTAATAATAGAAACAGTAAAATTTAAGTAATACAATGAAAACATGAAATTATTTGAAACTTTTAAATTGAAAAAAACTAACTAAATTGCAATTAAACTTATTTATTAAAATACAATTTCATACACATTTGTGTTGAAAAACTCAGCAACAGAAAAATGATTGTAACTAATCTAAATAACTTTATTTATTAAAAAACAATTTCGTGTGAATTTATGTTAAGAAACTCATCTACAGAGTAGAAAGGATTAATTAAAAGCCAATTATAAAATCTAGCTTTGAAACTATTGGTTGGTAACTTATAATATTGACTGGGAAGCTTATTATATAATTTCATCCCCATGACAGAAAAATTTGTACTAGTTTTATGTAATCTACAGTATGGAATATTAATTTGTTCGCTATTTCTAATTTCATGATCATGTATATTGGCTATTAATGAGTAATTGTCTATATTTTGTCGAGTGTAAAGGACTAGGTCGTATATATATAAATTTATGACAGTTAATATCTGTGATTGTTTGAAAAGAGGTCGACAATGTTCAACATAGTTTGATTGACATAGAATTCTAATGGCTTTCTTTTGCAAAATCAAAACGCTCCCAATTTTGCTACCATTTCCCCAGAAAATTAAGGCATACCTAATTATCGACTGAAAGAACGAAAAGTAGGCACATCTTAAATTAGGCACATGGTGGACAGTGTGGTTTTATGTTTTGTTATTTCCTGCAATTATTGTGACAGTGTATAAAGATAGCCATATTCTTGTCCCGTACGGAACTAGAAAAGATATAAAAGTTTGTTTTCCATGTTAATGAAAGAAGATAGGTTCACAATATTTCATAGAAGTTAAGTAAGTACCGCTCTCATAACGTCACTAATTTTAATTAGGTTTTTAATAAGGTATTTTTAAAGGAAATAAGGTTCCGTATGGGACAGTTCCTTACGGGACAATTTCAAACAGAACTCGAGGTTGCTGTATTGTTGATTATTGGTGTTTTATGTAGAACATTTGAATTTGTTTCTTAGTCTATATGAAGAGCTCAAGAACAAACAATGGGAAAAAGTAGCAGCGATTTCCAAAATTCAGCGAAGTCACTTTTTTACAATGATTGTGAAAGCATTCTTGTTGCCACAACAGCCCGCTCAGAAATGTGTAGACACAGCATATTTAAAGAATCAACCACATTAACCACTCTAAGAAGCCTATATTACGAGATTTACTCTGACTCGTCACTTAAAGCAAATGACTCAGAATCAGACACTATAGCTAGAGATATAAGTCTTCAGATGAATGTGAAAATATGTCTCCTCTAGAACAAAGCCATCGCAACCTAAAACATCCCATGGATCTGGAAGATTTAAATCCTAGAAAGTTCATTGAAGTTGAATAGACAAGTGATAAGGGACTAAAGCATAAATATCATATTATATGCAGTGGTGTCATGGTGGAGGTCATACGGGGTCATACATCATATGAGAACCTACAATTTTTTTTTTAATTAATTGTATGGGGAAAAGAAAATTTTGTCTGTACGGAGGCATACAGCATATGGGTGCCTAAGTTTTGTATGCGGAGATCTGTACATGTAAAGATCTTTGATCATCTCTTGCTGTTCCTAATGTATTTTGTTTGATGTTCATAAACAAAAATTGTCCACCTCTGCAGCACAGGAATCCAGAATTATAAAAAATAATGGTCGAAAAACAAGAAGTATTGCAAATAGGGCCTACACACTCCAAGATTCATCAAGACAAGTGTGCATCTACGGTGGTGCTACAGGGTGTATTCTTTAAATCAAGATTGTTGTACAATTAAAATGTAAAGCAAAACAATTTCTTTACTTCTTCTTTAATACTAATAAAATCATTAAATGACAGTCGGAAAGATAAAGAGAGGAGAGTAAAATATATTTCAAGGGAAAAAAAAAAAAAAAAAAAAACAAGGGATGGGGCGTATGGCCAAGGAAAAAATTACCATGACAGCACTGACTAGCTATATATAATAGCAAAGTTGAAAACAAAGATATTAAAGTACTTTTTATTTAAAACCAGACGGCCAAAAATGACAAACATTTTAAGCTAGATGAGGAATCCTCTTCATTTCAAAGCATTGTCAAAGTGTCTCAGATTAGAAGAATCTAAATGATTCTGATATTGTTAGAAAAGGAGCTGATATATTGTATTATAAATTTAATTGAAGGTTCTTAAATTGAAATAAACTTGCAGTTTAATATACAGTATAATACATAATCATTAACATACAACTTCTTATAGTTAAATTCAGCAGATCAATCTGACCGTTTCTTGGCAAAATTTCCTCTAATTGCGCATTGCTGTCCCATAAAATGCATGTAAAATTGATAAAAATAAATATTTGGTATATTAAAATTACATTATTACCTCCAAAAAACAAAAAACCTCTCAAAGAAGACTCCTAATTCACAAGTATCCCGTACGGAACTATATAGCTAACTGTCCCATACGGAACCAAGTATTTTTGGTTATTTCGTAGCATTTACATGTTTTTTTAACTAGTAACTACTTTTCTAAAATGTTTCAGTGCCTACAAGTTTATGGAAAAATTTCAGTTACTTAAGGGGTCAGAGATCACAATTTTTGCCATCAAAGTGCTTGTTGACTATTGAGGTGTCTAAAAACGATCTGTGCAAATTTTCAGCTCAATTGGACAACTGCAAAGTGACCCTCATCGACCATGAAGTTTTGAAATTTTAGCCCGGAAAATATTTTCTTCTAATATTATTAGATAAAGCTATATTGTTATTATTATTATTATTATTATTATTATTATTATTATTATTATTATTATTATTATTATTATTACTGTATTTGCTTTATTCACTTATTTTGTAACTAAACATGATCTTGTCTTTCATGAATAATTTTTCACTTATTGATTCAGAACTGTCTGTGCTGACCTGCTAACTGCTCGTGTAAAGTGACTTTGAAGACGTTTTTTTCCTAGAGTTGTAAAATGGCATCAACCTCTTCAGGTGTTCGTCACACAAGTTAAGACAATACTTTTATATCTCTCGTGTTGGCTACATCTTCAATCAAATCATTGGAGCCAAACTACGTTCAAACCGGCAAGTTTTAAGCATTTTCTTCTACAATGTAAAAGTTGTAAATCTTACAACAAAGGAATGTGTAGCATTGGTAATTCAAGAAGTTTTCATTTTTTGGCAAAAAGCACGAATCCCTACTAGAAAAAGTGACCACTGTGTTCATAAGTTATTCAAACTATATGATGAATTAAAGGGTTTATAGAAATATTTGAATAGAACTGCAGGCAAGGAAAAAGAAAAAAGAGATATTTTTGTGGAAATTATGGACGATCTCTATGACATAGCTCATTCAAATGCTTTGGGACAGATGAAAAATGAAGAGGATACGAATTTTTAACGATGATTTTTCTTGGCAGCATTCCAAAAAATGGGATATCGTTTCATATACTAGGAGCTGGAAGTCATGCTAGGTGAATGGCAAAAACAATTTTTGCATTCAAGATATACTTGTTTCAAGATCAATTTCAGTTATCCCATTAAGGAGAAGAACTCTTTTAAGAAGAATATGAGTCGACCTGGTTGGTGAGTTGGTATAACGCTGGACTTCTATGCCGAAGGTTGTGGATTTGATCCCGGGCCAGGTCGATGGCATTTAAGTGTGCTTAAATGCAACAGGCTCATGTCAGAAGATTTACTGGCATGTAAAACTCCTGCTGGACAAAATTCCGGCACATCCGGCAATGCTGATATAACCTCTGCAGTTCCGAGTGTCGTTAAATAAAACATAACAAGAAGAATATGTATTTTTCTTGCTCGAGTGTAGGCTATGTTCGAGCCTGGTTTCTGTCAGAAGCAATTAAAGTATCTTATCATGATTTCTTATTCATGCGTGAACTGATAAATTATCAGGATATTGATCCAGAAATCAGTAAGGCTGCTGCAAATAAATTTTCCAACCATCTCTGGTACTTAGTTCCCGAAACTGTGGCTTTATCCTTTTTGATGACTATGTTTCAACAGCGGTTAAAGCAAATATGGCTCAAGTTATACTGGAAGCAGATGAAGGTGAAGAAGAGAAAGAAGAAGAAAATAAACTGAAGAGCTACATTCTGCAACAAAATGATTTTTCTTCCTTTACAAGTATCGAGTTATCATCTTTTGTAACTCCTAGTACTAAAATTTTCTTCACGAGATTTTCTACCAGCACCGATTTCCTCGACAAAGACCCTTCAACTTGGAAGGATGATCCTGTTTACAAAAGTGGAATTGAAAAACTTTAGAAGATAGTTGTTGTGAATGACGTTGCAGAAAGAGAAGTCAAACTCATTCAGGATTACAATAATATTCTCACAAAGGATGAAACTGAGAAACAATTTGCTTCACAGATTGTTACCAGAGACTGTAAAAAATACCAAACTGCTACTAAATCCTCCCTTAGGAAAAAGTAATGTTCAATGTTCGTTCGTTTGCATGATGTTTTGATTCTGTAGAAATTATTGTTGTCCAACTCATTGTGTGTGTAATACGGGGTTTCGTAATAAGTGTTTATTTACGAATGGCCCAATGTCCTGGAGTAAAGACCTTTCATAAATAAACAGGCTGGTAATGGTTCGTGAACGGAAATTCGAAGTATGTAGGAAAGCATTCATGAGTCTGTTAGCTGTTGGTGAGAAGACGGTAAGGAGGTTACAAAAACTCATTTTATTGGATAAATCCCCAGAGGACAACAGAGGCAAACAACAGAACCAGAAGATTATTCCAATCACAACAGTGATGCAAGTAAAAGATCACATTGCAAGTTTTCCCTTCAAAACAAGTCATTACTCTTCCAAGGAAGTACACTGCCTTGATGCAAAGTTAGACATTTAAAAATGCATACCCTTTTTAAGGAGAAATATCCAGATTGTTCTGTAAAATATGACTTTTACTATAACATTTTTAAAGAGCATTTTGACTACAGGTTTGGTAAACCACAGATAGATACATGTTGTGAATTCTAGGAGCTTTAGGTCCGTGTTAAAAGTCCTACTCTTAATGAAACTGTTAAGAGAGTGGCAGAAGCTGAACTAATCGTTCACAAAAGGAGGAGCAATAAATTTTATGCATCACTGAAGCAAATGAAGGAATGTTGCAAAGATAAAGACTACGTTCTATGTTTAACCATTGATTATATGCAGAATATATCTCTGGCTCATATTCCAATCCAGCAGGTGTTTTACTTAGGACCACTGACACTGCATGTATTTTCTATTCACAATGTTAACTCTGGTGAGGCCTACTTCTTTGTATATCATGAAGGCATTGCAAGGAAAGGGAGTAGTGAAATGTGCTTTTTCTAGCTCACATATGTGAGGAAAGAGGTGTCAAGCAACATCAATGAGCTGTATATTTACAGTGATAATGCAGCAGGACAAAACAAAAATGATGCCATGTTTTGCGGATATGGGTCACTTTTCAATAGTTGTGTACAGACTATCAATACGTGGGCATTCATACCAGCCAAATGACAGGGATTTTGGTACGGTGAAGCGCAGCCTAAACAAAGTGGATAGACATTATACAGTCAGAGATGTGACAGAAATTATTGCAAATGCAAGTCACAAATTTCGTGTTAGGTTTGTTAGAACTGAAGACATCTTGGATTTTCAAAGCTGTTGCTCCACTACGTATAATTGATCTCCCGTATCGGAAGAAAGTCAAGTTCACAGATTGAAGAATTCTAAGAAAGGGAATAGAGAAGTCTTTGCAATAGCAACATACCACGAGTTCATCTGGACAAAAGGAAGAAAGGGATAAGTAGAGGCATTACCTTACATCGGAGGACAAAAAACCAAGCACTTTCTATATGCATTTGGAGTAAAAATAGTTTTGCCAAACCAAAAGGCTTACACTAATTGTCAACCAAATTACAAAGGACAAGGTTTGTGATATGAAATCGCTTTTGTCATACATTCCCGGAGAATTGTTTCGCATTCTCACATCTTCATACCCAAGAAAGCAAAGTAAAAAGCAAGGGAAAGAACACACAAGGGAAAGGGGGAAAAAGCAAAGGAAACACAGGCCTACATCTCATGTTTACTCTTATTTTTGTAATAAATGTTTCATTGAAGAATGGAGGAAATGTGTTTATTTAAGAAAGGCCCTTTGTCCAGCCTTTTCAAAAAGCTGTATGCTTGACAATTTTGATGATAGTAAACTGAAAATTTTCTTAACATGTTCCCTTTACCTTGTAGTATAACATATCATGTTTTGAGATTTAAAAAATATTTAGTATTTTCAATGAACAGTTTTCTTTATTTTCCCATAAAAACATGTTTTTGGACAACTGGCCTTTCATAAATAACTGATTCAAAATATGTATATAAACACAGTCTTAATGAAGTCATGGTTTCTTTTTCTTAGTTTCATGCTCTGCTCAGCTGCAATTTTGATATTATCTTGGATATTCTCCCATATGCTAGTAACATCTAACTCTTCCTCAACTTCGTAGGAAGTTGCTTAAGCAGCAAATCTATTTGAAATTTCGACGTGATAACGTTGCTTAGTTTGCTCGTACTTTAATTTCAGAATATTGAATCTACTAATATTAGCTTGTTGCTCTACTCGCATGGCTACTGATAGTCTTTCTCTTAATTCTCCAATTACCAAATAATGGTCAGAATTACAGTCTGCCCCCCCTGAAAGTTCGAATGTCTACTATACTAGTATGTCTTCGTTTATCTATCAAGATGTATACGTCTTGATTACACAACTTTTAACACTGTATCACTTCGGATTATGTATTATATGACTTTCTTGTTTTAAATTCTATGTTTCGACCTATTATGAGTCATCCTCAGAACTGGTCGTTGTTGGTCTTGGCGCCTCTTGTTTTGTTTCATGTGAGGCGTGTTTGTGTGGTGTAATATGGAGTCAAAGAGTGTGTGTGTTCTGAAATTGAGTTGTGTGTTGATTATTTCATTGGGGTGTGTGTTTGTGTGTCTGTATATTTCATATATTTGGTATCTGTCGGATACAGGGGGGAGAGCCATTAATCCTTCCCATTGAAGGCTTTAAGGAACCAACCTGGACAAATACCCAATGTCCCATCCCTATCTTCCCGTGGTGCAGCTGTTAGTAAGCATAATTTTACAAGCTGAACTAAAGGGAGGGGCTACTCATCAATTAGCACTGGTCAGCTTGATGAATTAATGACTGAATTTGGTATAATTTTCCTCTATTCAATACCTAATTCCCTCTTTACCCTTTCCTATCCAGTCCTCTGACTGAACTCTTACTTTCTTTGACCCCGACGGCATTAGAGCATTCGAGGCCTATGGGTTCATTTCCCTTTCCTTCCTCCTCTTTCTACTTTGCTGTTCCTAGTGCTGACACTAGGCACTAAAATCGTCCTTTAGTGGCTTAAGGAGGGAAAGCTGGTGATCAACAAGATCTCCCAGCTAGGTCCAGTGGGCCCGTCGACCAACAGCAGGTGTGGTCCTCCAGACATTCTGGGGGTTGTGTGTGAATGAAGTAGCCACCAAAACGTTAAAATATGGTGTTCACTTAAATCGGCTACAACTTGCCATTCCCACTCCAATACATACAATAATATACATACATACATACATACATAGCCGCATTGACTTTTATATATAAGATTTCTTAGAAAATAAAGTTCAATAAACTATTCTGTTTTCAGGGAGAGGATCCTTCACACTTTAACAAAATTATTCATGTATCACTGAGCATATTTTACCAAAGACATAAATTTTATAGACAATTATATTTTCAAAGTTTTAACTCCGGAATATTTATCTTTAGGACTCATACTCATGTATGTTGTGGCTTTCATGTAACAGAGGAAATAAGTAAATCAGACACGCCAAAATAAATACAAAAACTTCTAGCACTGGAAACGATCAATACTAGATACCCTACAGAAGAATGGCTACACATATATACTGATGGATCAACCACAGAAAACCTTACTGGAGCTGGAGTTACATGTACACATTTTTCCTTTTATCATTCTGTTGGCAGAGACACAACAAATTATGATGGTGAAATAGAGGCTATACACATTGCTCTCCGACAATTATTAAATCTTCCCTTAAATAAATATATCAAGACAGTAATTCTTTCAGATTCTAAAGCTGCAATTCAGGGAATATGTTCAAATGCTACAAAGAAGTCAACAAAAATAAGAGAATGCTACAAAATGTTAACACAACTCCAAAAAGTTAATAAGATTGTCCATCTCCAATGGATTCCAGCACACTGTGGAGTCATGGGGAATGAAACCGCAGACACACTTGCCAGGAAAGGCACAACAATAAAACAAAAGCCTAAATTTAATTTTTCATATTCCTCAATAAAACGCTTGATCACTACAAAATTTTCTCATTCATACCTACAAGAAATAGAATCAAATGCTAAAGACAAAAAATGGATTACACTACTTTCCAACCCAGATATAATCCCCCAGAGACCAAGGAAAACAGCAGTTGCAGCCTTCAGACTATTGACAAATCATGACTGTCTAGCAAGTCATCTCAAAAGAATAGGTATCTCAGCTTCACCCATATGTGTCCTGTGTAATGATCCAGCAGAAATGAATGAAGACCATTTGAAGACCTGTGAAGCATTAAGATCAGAAGAAACTACAGTTCAAAAGTATTGGAAAGCACGACTGCTAATGGCTTCATTGCCAAATGCAAGGCACTAGACAACTACAACATATTTTCAAAGTTGCTGTCTAAAGTGTCCCGTACGGAACCTGGAATAGCTGAAGGGGAATACAATGAGAACAAGGACAATGCAACGAGAACAAGGAGAATATAAGGAGAACAATTGGAATACAAGGAAAATCATGAGAATGAAAGGAGAACAAGGTGAATATAAGCAGAACGAACAAGGAGAATACAAGGAGGACGAGGTAAATACAAGAAGAACAAAAAGGATGCAGGGAGAAAACTGAATAAATGGAGAGCAACCTGGATACAAGGACATGGGGAATCCATGGAGAACAAGGGAAATACAAGGAGAACATGGGAATTTAAGGAGAGGAAGAGGAATACGAAGTTAACAAGGGGATTACGGGAAGAACAGAAGAAAAATTAAGAGAATACGAGGATATGCGGAGAACAGAGGGGACACGAGAACACGTGAGATACAAGGAGAGTAGTGGGGATGCAAACAAAAAGAACAAGGGAATACGGGGAGAATACGGGGGATATGCGAAGAACAGGGGGGGACACGAGAACACGTGAGGTAGAAGGGGAATAGGGGGAATGCAAGGAGAATACACAAAGAAAAACGTACAGTATAATGTCGCGAGAAGTCATTGTTTAACATAAAGAATAATGTTATGAGCAGTGGCGTCTGATTGAGGCAAGTGAGGCCAAGCCTCAGTCACTTGACTTAACTGAAATCAAATTTTGTGTTTTTGTATAATATATCAGTTATTTGAATGAAGCATATATCGCATTAGAAGTATTTGAATACTTTGTGATGTATATAGACCTGTCTTGCAGTAAAATTTGTTCCTGAAGCCAGGATCGCTCGTGCCGGGTCTGGCTTCTGGCTGGCTTCGTATGTTTTCTCGGGCTTTCAGGTTGCACTTGAAACGTCGTAGTTGAGGCACAATTCGTCTGGGATCGTGGCCTGGTCAGCTTTCACTCCTCCCATCCATGGACCAGTCTCAAGATTGGAATAGGGTGGGTATAGCAGTGGTGACTTGTCTTCCTAAATAGACAATAAAAAACATAAAAATTCCCACTGTTAAACAGGCAAGTACTATTGTACTTCGAGGAGCCAAGATGGCAGACAGAAACTTGCTAATAAGTGAACATAAAGTGATATTACGTGTGTGTATAAGCAGTGCATGTTAAACAGTGATGTTTATGGACGTTGTAAAAATAGTGTTGTTGAATGTATGTCACAGTTTATGACTTAAGCGAGGGTGTTATATTATTGCACTTCGTAATACAGTAGAGAATGTGGCCTAATGTTGTTATGTGTTTCGGGAAAATATAAAGAGAAACAGATGCGAGAAATAATGATGATGTAGTTAATTCATTGTTAGAGTGACCTTTTTCGAGAAGAAATGATATTGAAAGAAAGGAAGTTTTAAATAAAGATATAGTCTACGGAGATATCTACGCCATACAAGGTAATGTAATTTCGAAGTTAGCTTCGGTTTGCATTCCGATTATTTTCCAAGGTTTATCATCACCTTTTCTTTCCATCACAACATACACACATGCACGCACACACACACGCACGCACGCGCACGCACGCACACACACACACACACACACACACACACACAGGAGTATGAATTTAAAAGAAAACTTACAAATTAAACCAAACCCTTCAACTCTATTAAATATAGAATATAATCTAAATTTAACAGAAGAAATACTGAAATCAGAAGTAACCACTGAAATACTGAAACAATTGTCTTTAGAGACAATTAATATTAGGTACCCTCCACAAAACTGGCTTCATTTATACACCGACGGATCCTTGATCTCCAGAGAACAAGGTGCCGGTGCAGGTGTTACGTGCTGTCTCTTCTCACTTTATAGATCTCTTGGATATGGAACAACAAGTTTTGATGGTGAATCATTGCAATAAGTGAATGTCTCAGGAATCTTCTATGCCACATCAATAAATTTAAGAATGCAGTTATATTGTCAGACTCCAAAGCAGTTATTCTATCAATCGTCTCTAGACACACACCTTCATCTCAAACAGCAGAAATAACTAAAATGCTCTCTCAATTAATATCACTCAATAAAAGAATTGTATTCCAATGGATACCATCCCATTGTGGAATCCTGGGAAACGAGAATGAGGATGCTTTAGCAAAGAAGGGCAGCATTGCTACTTACAGACCTGTTACTAAATCTATGTATTACTCTGTGAAGAGATTTATTAAATCTACATACTTAGACTTCAACAAACAAAATTTGATAACACAATCCCAAGGGAAAAAAATGGAACTCTATGCATCAAAATCCACAGTTAATTCCCGATTTACCACGAAAATCGCCTGTAGCTACATTTAGATTGGCAACAGGCCATGATTGTTTGGCCAAACACCTGCATAGAATTGGAATATATCAGTCCCCTAACTGCCCATTGTGCAACTCAAACCAAGAAATGGATTCGGAACACCTCAAAATCTGTGCTTCAGTGGCTGGCCATGATAATATCTTTGAAAAATATTGGAGTGCAAGAGGTCAAATGACTTTATTGTCAAACGCCTGGCATTAGAAAACAACAACAACATACCGGTACATACATACATACATACATACATACATACATACATACATACATACATACATACATACATACATACATACATACATACATACATACATACATACATACATACATACATACATACATACACCTCTGGAAGTGATTCACTGGCCACACCCAGCTGAAGAACCACTCATAAGAGTGCCTATGGAGAATACAGCAAACAAAATAGATATATACACGGATGGAAGTAAAATCGGAGGAAAAGTTGGAGCTGCTGCGGTCATAATCCAAAACGACATGGTCATCCACCGATCCAAATACAAACTGCATGAAAAATGTTTAACAATCAGGCAGAACAAATAGCAGTCTTGAAGGCACTACAACATATTGAGAATGTAGAAATAACAGAAGAAACAGAGAAAATTGCAGTAGTTAACACAGACAGCAAAGTGACACTTGACACTTCACAGAACAAAAATAAATATAATCCAATAATTTTTTTTTTTTAAGAAAAAAGAGCTTAAGAAAATGGCAAGAGTAGTGGACTATCTCAACCAAAGGAGCAATAACGAAATCATTCTTCCCATCAATTAAAGACAGATTGAAGATAAATTTACCTGTCGGGGCAGAATTTACTTCTATTGTGACAGGTCATGGCTTCACAAGATCGTACCTTCACAGATTCAAGATTATTCCAACTCCAACGTGCTCTTGCAGACTAAAAGAAGAACAGACAGTCAACCATATAATATTAAGATGTGCCACACTGATAAAAGAAAGAAGAATTCTACGAGATAATATAATACGCACAGGTCAAACCTGGCCTCCACCTTTTGATCAGTTCACAACAACATACCTTAAAAGCTTCAGAAAATTTATAAAATCTATAGAATTTGGCAAAAGTAACAGTAATTGAAATTAGAAATAATATTAACAATGATGGTAACCTAAAATAGAAGAAGTACAATTAGGCAACACTTGTATCTATAAGAATTTCAAGATTTCAATCAAAATTGTAAATATCTTGTTCTCATGTCATAAATTATGTAACTAATTATTGTAATATTTTATGTAAAGCATGTAGTATTACTCCAATGTAATGGAGCATGCTGATATACAAAAATACATACATACATACATACATACATACATACATACATACATACATACATACATACATACATACATACATACAAAGACAAAGAATTGTATGCACATCAAAAATCAATTCAGTAAGGACCGCGTCTATGTACCTCCACTGCCACAAACACTGGTACAGCTGAGGGAGCGCATCAATAATGTAGCACACATAGAAAATTTGTAGAGTGTGGAAATAAATGTGTTGTGTGTACGGTTCTGTTGATGTATCACTTCTGGTTGTACGGGTATTAGTTTGGAAAATATAGCAGTTTGATTCTTTTGTAGTAGCCCTGTATTTTATGAGGAAAATATTTATTTTAGGTACATATTTCCGCGGCTCGCCCAAATATGTAATTCGGTGATAAAATATGTGTACCTTACCCTATAATTAATATGCACCACCTGGATATTTCAATCGAACATTTTACAAAGGAACTAAGTCAAAATTTGCATTTTTTGTGATGAAATGATTAATACTTCCATGAAATATTGATTTGCAAAGAAAGGAACTTAGTCAAACCTTTCCCTGTATCTCTAACATCAAGTTAATATTCATAGTACTGGACTGGTACACTCATATTTAACCTATTCATGAAAATAAGTTTCTTTGCTCTCCTAGAATGTAGCAAATTTTGACTTACTTTCTTTCTAAAAAGTGATATCCTTTGTAATATTAATACATTTCTCGCTTTCACTTGACCATGAATTAACGCAACGCAAATCAGATAACGGTCCTATGCGTGGTATGAGAGGATTTCGAAGTTTCATTACTGTTAGAATTAGTTGATAAGCACAGGAACGCCATTTCGTAGTGCTTTAGCAATAACATCTTTAGCAAGACTTCTAGCTTCTATTGCATTCAAACAATTATAAAATATGATAATTTGGTCCAGGGAGCATCCGTTTTTGGTGCAAAGATAATTCGTTTGGCTTGTTTCTTAAATGAAATTACGAAATTATTCTGTTTGGTGGGATGAATATGTTTCTTTTTAAAGGCTACAATTTTTTTTATAATTAACTGGTTTTAGGACAGAACGCTGTAGCCTTATTTCTGCTTCTGCATTTAGCCTATTTCAGTAATTTGTTTTCTTGGATAAATACGCAGAGAATCCAGATATGAAACTGATTAATATTATATTTCTTTCTAGATCTTTAATAATATTAATAAAATGAAATATAATAATTACCGGTATTAATATTTTTGTATTTTCACGATTATATTAATTATATTATAAGTGTTATTATTGATTATGTTTCATGTCTTTACTGATCGTATTTTCGTGACTTTGCATACACTTTGCTGTAGGCCTGTTCTCCAAATTTAAAATAGTATCATCATCATCATCATCCTTCATGCATTAGGAAATTGATTCCTGTAGCAGCTACTGAAATTGGTCCATCCATCTTTTGGCTGGTCTTCCAATATCTCTTCTTCCCCGAGGTTTATATTTCCAAAACTTATATGGTATCCTGTCCTCCTGCATCCTTGAAATGTGAGACATCCATGTATTTCTATATTCTTCTATTTTGTTGTTTAATTCATATATCTCAAGTTCTTCTCTTATTTCTTCGTTTCTTTTATGTTCTATTTTCCTGTAACCTGCTACGCTTCTCAAAAATTTCATCTCATTTGTTTGTAATCTAGAGGCATCTCTCTTTTTCATAACCCATGTTTCGCTTCCATATAGTAAACTGGGCACTGACATCACCTTATAAAATTTTAACAATGTAGTATTAAAATAGTATTAAAATATAATTTATTATTCACCGAATTCCACACTTTCAGAAGCACTGCATTATACGATTTATTTTGTTCGTATTTATTGATAAGGAAGGATGGTCATAAAACAATGTAGGCCTAATGTATTAAATTCATAAAATCTCATTGTCCTCAGTAATTTTTAAATTTCGTCACGATTTCGGTAGTGTTTTAAATGTGCCTGTCCAATCGAGGCTTAATTATCAGTCTCCAATATACATATATTTTATTTCTAGAATCGTCATTGACGCTACAAAACGTAAATGCTTTTATTCCCTACTTATTGTTGCAGTTTTCAAACAGGAATTGTAATATAACTTAGAAAACTTACCTCAGTGGGAAGAAGTTCATCCTGGTTGTCCCATGGGAATCGAACAGAGCTCCTTAATTCACTTACTCTTCATAAAACGGCATCTTTGCTTACTTTCATTGAAATCAAAACTCATAATGGCTGTCCAATATGTTATTTACATTGTTGAAGACGGTATTGTTAATCGTTGAGCGATGAATGCGAATTACATAGAGACTGAAAATATGGAACTGACGTCAGTGGGTAGAAGCTGTAGACAAGAAAATGGATAGTACTTAGGTTGAGAACTTTCGACCTGATTTTAAAATAGTCAACCGGCCGCAAGGGAATTTAAATATTGTCGTTTTCATATTTTATATTTAAAACGTATTTTTAAGTTTTCTAAATAAATTGATATAACTTATATTATTTTATGATGCAGTTATGTATTGCATTCATGTTACTTGATATTATCACAGTCTACTATATAGTAGACTGTGATATTATTTTATGAGTATAGAAATCACAAATCTTTACTTTTTGCGAGAATATTAATTTCAAAACTTATTGGCTTAGAGATCTTCTTCCTCTTCTTTTATTAATTTTGTAGCTCAAACTTCATTCTATACTATGTTGGCTGCATTTTCACAATAGTTAGAAGATGAATCTTAATGTTGCTGGCTGTGCAGCTTAGAAATCATAGTTCTTCCTACGTGTTCATCTCTGTATTTGGTTTAAAAAACAGTTATTTACGGTACTTGTAAGGTAAGTGTATCTTTATTGCGCGAGTGGAAAGATTTAATCACGAGGCAATGAAGATCACGCTTACAAGTACTGTACCATACGTAATTTTATCCATGACCATAACAAAAAAATTTTGTTTTATGAAAGAAAATATGTTGAAAATAAGTCCTCAATCAGATATCATGGCATGGATTTTAAAATCGATACGTATACTAGTCATGATGTAGGACGCCATGAATAGTGAAGAATGGTATCTAAGGCGTTTGGATAAATAACAAATTATAATTTTATTATATAATTTTAGTTTCTTTTTTTTAAACGTGTATTTTAATCTTTTCCAAGTTTCAGGGATTATTTAGAAGCATTCACGGGACTAATGTGATTAAAATAATTTCACATTTTCCTTCTGTAAACTTAAGAGAAATATTAAAACGTAATTAATCATTGTGTCTGTTTAGCTTAGTTGACTAAGGCATGTTGTTATTAAAACGTAATTAATCATCGTGTCTGTTTAGCTCAGTTGACTAAGGCGTGTTGTTATTAAATTCTATAAAAATTCTATAATTCTATAAACCCAACTTCGCAGGTTCAAGTCTCTTCGCATCCCAAAAAGTAATTTTTTTTTTACAAAATTAAAAAAAAATACGTTTTATTTTTATATGCCCCCATTTTCTCTGGAACAAGTGAAAGTAGGCAATTGAAATTTCACGTTCTTTTATCATACTACATTATTTCAGTCGTGTAGTAATTACGGTAACGTACTGATAGAAAATATAAACTACAAACCTCTGTAGCAGTCGAAACTTTTTCAAATAGGCCTAATAACACAATAGAAGTAGGTTAATTCGGCATTTGTTAATTGGAATAAAGTCTAGTTCCCTAGTAGGCCTAATTACTTTTAAAACTAATGTTCATAATTAATATTCCATTCCAATTTTCGAACCTTACATTTGGAAAATTCATTGATATCAACGAAAATAGTGTCCATTCTGGAATCCTAGAGGATGTTGAAGAAATGCCATTACTTTTTCTTTTATCTATAAAATGTCGCTCTTTAATATAGTAATTCATTTTATTTTATAAAACAAAGTAATGTGATTTTTATGCTGTACTAGATGAAAACACCAAGCATTGTCCGGGTTTTCCTTTTTGCTTCTATTTTTAATTAAACTGGTTGTTATAGAAATCTCGGAAACTCAACTATAGACAACCAAAACGAATTGCCTTTACTAAGTTTTCTCGACCATAAAGTTGAATCTTTACTTCTTTGCCAAATGTCTGCCAGGGTCAACTCAATATAATACAGATGCAGATCAGACACCGAAAAGAACACATTTCATCATGTGCCTTACGATAAACTGTTTTTAATATATATATATATATATATATATATATATATATATATATATTTGTTTGTTTATTTATTTATTTATTTATTCTGACGTACTTAGTTAAGGCCATTAGATCTTCTCTTCCACACCACCAGAAATACAAATAAAATAATAGAAAAAGCCAAACTATAAACAAAGTAAGACCAAACGAACATATATATAGGTTAGAGTCACACAAGATTTAAATGAATTAGCATTGTCTTCAAGTCCTATCTATACGCCTACTAAGGGTTGGCTCAATGTTCTACAGGTCTTACATTTAATATCTGCGTGTCGGGGACCGTTACATTTCAAGTGACTTATCTTATTCATCGGCGTCAGCCTATTAAAAAGTATTACAGCCTTTCTGCCATCTCCTTTCTCCCCATCGCAAATGTGACGTTGTACAGAGACAGAGATAAAGTAATTATAAGATCTGTACATAGATCTGAAGCTGTGCTGACGTAAATGTCACGTAATTTCGTGTCTATGTGTGCTTTCACTTGAAATTCAGAGACAACTTACGATAAATAAGGAATTATCTTGTTCCCAGACTGAACCCATTGGGGTGTCATCGTGAGCCATAATTTATCTCTCTATCGGTCGTATCAAGAATCGGTATATATTGTGAATTTTATTAGTAACAACAATGTAATTTATTCGTCACAACAATAATTCCTTTCTACAATTCGCCTTAAACGCTCTCGTCAACAATTGGATTTTCACTCAACACAGTATTCGTTATAGCACTCCACCGACGACAATGACAATTTACTTGGACTAGTACGAACAACAATGAACTGTTAATCTTAACTAATATTTACAAAGCACTATTTACAAATCAGAACTATCAGTTCTCAGTTCACAGTTCTTCTATCTCAGTCACTCGAGTCCACAGTATCTCGAACCACAGACCTTCAGAGACAGTTCACTGTACTCGAACTCGGGTCCCTCCAACTGCGGTCCACTGCACTCGAACTCAGGTCCCTCCAACTGCGATCCACTGCACTCGAACTCAGGCCTTCGGATGCTGACGCAGATGCGGACGCACACTCGAGTCGAACTCCGGTTGGCTTGACTGGCTTACTTGCTCTGGCTTACTCACTGACTGAATAACTGAAAACTGGAAACTGCTGTCGTTCCTTCGCGTCCGTAATTTATAACCACAGCGACGTAGCCTCGAAGGTTCCACGCGTCTCTAGAGATGGCACTCCAGAAAAATCCCGAGCCCTCTCCTCTCTACCAGCACCAGATGCGCGCGCACTCTCTCTCCACTCTCTCGCCGCGTTGGCCCTTTCCCCTCTTCGCCGCGTGCCATCCCAAAGTGCTCCGCGCGATCTTCTCTCTTGCGGGACGCTGGTCGTGCGTTCGAATCTCATGTCGCTGTCACAATATGTATGTAATTTAATTTATATTGAAAGGCTTTTTTTATCCCTTGACCGCTGTATGCCCGGTTATGTCATACCTGGTTTTTAAAATATGACTTGAGAATTTTGAATATCTCACAAATTAAGATCATATTAATTATATTATTTTTTTTATTTTATAAAGAGAAATAAAAACGTAAAATATAATTTCGCGAGAAGTCATTGTTTGACATAAAGAATAATGTTATACTCGGAATATGACTTGAGAATTTTGAATATCTCACAAATTAAGATCATATTAATTATATTATTTTTTTATTTTATAAAGAGAAATAAAAACGTTAAATATAATTTCGCGAGAAGTCATTGTTTGACATAAAGAATAATGTTATGAGTGACATATATTTGACAAATTAAGATATTGTTCTTTCTGTATATATGAAATTACAGGAAAATGGCTGGACGGATTTTAATGAATGACTCCACATTTTAAAGCTTGTAATCCAAAGATTTGCGGAAAATAGTAGTTTTCAGTGAAACGTCAATTTTCCTACATAATTTTCGTATTTTCCAAAATCCATCTGTCGTCAGTTTTGAGTACTAATAGTTATTCAGCATAAGACAAATACTCTCGTGATATGACCAGAGATGTTAAAGTGAGTATAAATAACAGCAAAAAAAAAAAAAAAAAGACAAACACTAAAATAAACAATATCATGAAGACCACGACTCCAGAATCGCCAACAGATTCTCTCACATAGAGGTCGATCTTCATTTGCAAATCAAGCTTTCAGGAATAACTCCCTGTAAAGTTAATTTGAATAATGTCAAGGGAAAAAGTGTTCCGGGGCCGGGTATCGAACCCGGGACTTTTGGTTAAACGTACCAACGCTCTCCCAACTGACCTACCCGGGAACTCTACCCGACACCGATCCAATTTTTCCCTCTATATCCACAGACCTCAAAGTGGGCTGACAACCGTCAAGCAACCAACATTGAGTGCACACTAACACTGTGTGACTTAAATTGTGGTTTTTTATTACGTACAGTGACGTGTATTATGCAAATCAAGCTTTCAGGAATAACTCCCTGTAAAGTTAATTTGAATAATTTCGAGGGAAAAATTGTTCCGGGGCCGGGTATCGAACCCGGGACCTTTGGTTAAACGTACCAACGCTCTTCCAACTGAGCTACCTGGGAACTCTACCCGACACCGATCCAATTTTTCCCTCTATATCCACAGACCTCAAAGTGGGCTGATAACCGTCAAGCAACCAACATTGAGTGCACACTAACTCTATGTGACTTAAATTGTGGTTTTATGTTACGTACAGTGACGTGTATTATGCAAATCAAGCTTTCAGCCTAGATCATATATGTACCAGATAACTCCTCGCTACGTTAAAATCGGCAGCACTTTGAAGAGAACAACCACCAGGATCGCCACCCATCTGCCGTAAACGAACACGAGATTGCAGCACAGTCGCTAATGCAATTCAAATGGGTATTATGACGTGATTCCTTATGTAACAACTAGATGGCAGCGTAGTAAACCTGACAAAAGTTGTTAACCTCAATTTTTTTTTTATTTTAGTAGGTTATTTTACGACGCTTTATCAACATCTTAGGTTATTTAGCGTCTGAATGATATGAAGGTGATAATGCCGGTGAAATGAGTCCGTGGTCCAGCACCGAAAGTTACCCAGCATTTGCTCATATTGGGTTGAAGGAAAACCCCGGAAAAAAACCTCAACCAGATAACTTGCCCCTACCGGGAATCGAACCCGGGCCACCTGGTTTCGCGGCCAGACGCGCTGACCGTTACTCCACAGGTGTGGACTGTTAACCTCAAAGCCTATAACCCCGACATATCTGTTACATATATGATCTAGGCTTTCAGGAATAACTCCCTGTAAAGTTAATTTGAATAATTTCGAGGGGAAAATTGTTCCGGAGCCGGGTATCGAACCCGGGACCTTTGGTTAAACGTACCAACGCTCTCCCAACTGAGCTACCCGGGAACTCTACCCGACACCGATCCAATTTTTCCCTCTATATCAACAGACCTCAAAGTGGGCTGACAACCGTCAAGCAACCAACATTGAGTGCACACTAACTCTGTGTGACTTAAATTTTTCCCTCGAAATTATTCAAATTAACTTTACAGGGAGTTATTCCTGAAAGCTTGATTTGCATAATACACATCACTGTACATAACAGAAAACCACAATTTAAGTCACACAGAGTTAGTGTGCACTCAATGTTGGTTGCTTGACGATTGTCAGCCCACTTTGAGGTCTGTGGATATAGAGGGAAAAATTGGATCGGTATCGGGTAGAGTTCCCGGGTAGCTCAGTTGGGAGAGCGTTGGTACGTTTAACCAAAGGTCCCGGGTTCGATACCCGGCCCCGGAACAATTTTTCCCTCGAAATTATTCGATCTTCATTTGTCTCTATATTGGTTACTAAAAACCAGTGTTGCTAATTCAGCGGTTTTTCCCCTACATCTAACATTTTTCGGCGCTAGTTTAGCAGGTAAATTTTATGAAATTTGTATTGCTGATATATGGATATAGCGGGTATTTTTAGCGCTCACAGCAGCAAAATAATATAATTTTACGTTGACAATATACGAATTTAGCGGTTTCTGCACGACTTCACAGCGGATTTTTAAGAATCGTGTTGGCCACACTGCTAGAAACTTCAGAAACTTAATACGAATGTTTATCATGGATAAAATTTACAGATCTGATTCTCTGTTGTGTAAAACTGAAGAAGGTTTGTTGACATTATTTTCATTAAAAATGAAATATTACAGGTAATTGTGTATATTTGTCACTAATGATACACATTGATTATTGATGATATGAAAATGAAACCTTTTGAGGTTATGTAAATAAACTATGTACTCGATACATAGATCGTTGTTATGTTTACACAGTGGCTCCCTTCTGAAAAGAATTTTAATAGTTTGTTACTAGATGTGATTCTAGTCAGTTTGTAATATATTTTTGGTCCAGGGAAAATATACATCTTTTATGATTATACAACAATCGCTGACTTCACAGCTTATGTGACGAGTACCGGGTGCTAGGAAACTTCCAAAGTAGAGAATAACTTACATTAAATCTCCATTTCTTTAATTTTCCGAGTAACGGATATGCTACTAAAATCTACAAATCTTACGATTGTTATTAAAAATGAAATACTTTTATAGTTATAAACAAGTGACACTAGTCTTTTTCAGATATTAATGGCGGTGCGATGTAGATATTTATGTGTGATTCGCTAATTATCCTAGGTAGAGGCATTATTAATTAACTGAGTCATGCTTCCGATTCTGCGTCTTTAAGCTATATGAAATTTATATTCCTTTGGTTTAATCGATCAGATTCGTGAACGCTACCAAGTATATCATTTTACTGTACGAAAATAGGAGGCAATTTCATTTCTTTCTGACATGAGTTATTTTATTTCCCACAACAGGCAACGAATAAAACGCTGAAACAATGATTTTCGTTGAATAATTTTATTTAGGTCTACAATTTACAGATTATACGATTCTACAACTCCGCTACAGCATTCGCCTCATTTCCAGCATCTCAACAATGGATTCCTCACAACAGCCTCTACTGTTGAAAATACGTGAGAAAATATTACTCTACCAAAGCGAGTGGAGACGCGGGCATAATGTGAACCGTTGCTTACGGGATTACACAAGCTGGCACATAGCACGATCGAAAGTAGGTCTCTGTGAGTCATGACAATTTCTGCCGCTAGGTTCGCCTCTCTGCCCTATGAAATGATGAATATTACCATTACAAAGCATTGTGCATCGTGAAAATAGTTCGATTAATTGTGCATTACTGATTTAGTACGAATATTATAAATATGCCAAGCATATTACAGTGTTATTTGAAGTTTGTTCAGCTAAGTTATATTCGAAAATTGTCTGTGTTTTGCTATGTGAAGAACTCGGTACCAACAGGTTGTATCTTTATAGGTTAAGGTAAATGTCAAAGTTCTCTCATATAACAAGCAATGCTATGTTAAAAGTGGCGAATTGCATTTTCCGACTCTCGAATGATGTGACCCGAAATGTAAAATAATTTCATGCATTGTTTCACTTACCAGGCATTACTGATATAGGCCTAATGAAAATGTGAATGACGTGATGTAAACATTGAAGATAATGTTGTTACTGTTTTCCCTTTCTCTTTTAGAAAATACCGACAAAAGTAATGAATTATCTTCATGCTGTACTTATTAGGTAATTAATGTGTATTTGTCTGTATTTTAGACCTGTGTATTGTTACGTAATTATCAGTGAATTAGGTTAGAGAACTTAACAAGATTAGTATGAGATTAGGTAATGCACCTCAAACTGTAACTAATAATGGCTGCTGCCGAAATAGGCTGACGTGGTTATCATGTGAAACAAATTATATCTGGAATATCTAGTTTTATTTTATACGGATACGTAAAGTTTTTGTTTTTTTTTTTTTTTGTTTTAGCATGTGTTTGTAATTTTGTGAGGTTATGTCTAGCCTAATTTCTTTTTATTCTTGTATCATTACCAATACATTAATTTATTTTATATTCATTTCAAGTGTTACATCTATGGTGGCAACTCTACTTATGTTAGGATATGAAGTAACAGTATATATTCAACTTCATCATTTGCTAAAAATTAAAGAAAACTGTATGTGTTCGACTCATTCCATCGTCATTTCTTCTTATGTATGTGAACCACGTTCGTTCTAAAAGTGCTACAATAAATGAACACTATAGACAACGTGATGGAACAATTTACAAGTTACTGCTCAATATTTTCAAGTGGTGCTATACCCATTGTTTCAAAATGTACATACATATTTTTACATTTCTATAAGAGGTGTCATAAATTATTTCAGCATATTTGTAATTCTTCAAAATTAATCCTTCTAATTAATACCATAAAGTAATGAAATAATATAGCCTAGGCCTATATGTGATTTTATACTACCGGTATTGATGTTGATCTTGGTAAATTAATCCAATTTCACAGTGTTGTCTTTTGTATTGTGGTTCATAACAATTATCACAGTATGTACGTGGAAATGTTTTTAAAATAATAAATTCTAGCTCATGATTTTAAGTGGTCGTTTCAATGGGAGGTTATATTGGAAAGATGATCACAAATGGATAATTTACTGCAAGATACAAGAACTGAATATAAGTGAGTGTTTCGTTGAAAGTGAAAGTGAAAATTTCGTTTTACAAGAGCTAAGTAGGCGTACACGCACTAAAATACTACAGCGTTTACTATTACTATGCTCACTAGATTAATCAGTAGGCCTATAGAAATGTTTTCACCACTGCAAGAAAAAATCGCGCAATAATTATACTTCTCAGTTATTGTGACGTCCGTATTTTTTTTAAAAAGAGAGGGAAAAGTTAGGCCTTCTTGCAAATGCGTAATTATGAATTCAAGGAAATTAAAGATAATGCAGTACCTTAATTAGTTGCAATATCTTATTTAATAACAATATTAATAATATTAGGTGAAAAGGGTAGGCTATAGTGCGTATATGTAAGATGTCAAGTTAATTTATTTCCGGAAATGTTTGGTGTATGAACTGAAGTACAGAGCAGACAGTCCCTCAGTTTATATGTAATATGTTTTAATATCAAGAATGACAGCCTTTTATTGTAATATAATTGAGGAGTAGAAGTTTGCAAATTACGTCTATTGTCCATAAAATATTGTACGAAGCATTTAATAAGCAATGATGAGTCCTTTAAATGTCCCAAATGTCAATGTCTTTTAAGTGTTCTGCTATGAATATATAGGGCAGAACAGCGCTCCGAGTGGCGGAATTGGCATTACGAGGGAACCACTTCAGACTCGTTTTTCAAGCTCTAAGCGCCAGCTTGTATAATCTCGTAAGCAACGATGTGAACTATCGTGATGATGCTATACGAACGCAGAAGTACAAGTGATGTTCTGGGCTGCAGGACTCCACTGGCCTTGGTCGAATAATACATACATGTAAGTATTCATTACGAGCTTATGGCCAATAAATACGTCATTCATTGAATATTATTATGCTAGCGTTTTAACATGGCCAAAATGATGTCCTGCATTTACTGGTATCTAATACACTTCAAAATGTCATATTGTTGTCAACAAGTTTATAAAAATATCCCATAAACTAATCGAACTCCACCGGAACTATGCAAATATTCACAATGAAAACAGCAGCTCCTATGCAATACCTGAACTCAGCTGCTGAAGAAGCAGGTAGTTGTCAATGTCTCCTGGTCACAGAGTGGAACAGTCGTGCATACTTGCCCCAGGATTATGCACACACATTTTATTCCTGCCTATCGCCTTGCACATATCTGCCTAACAGGCAACTCTTGTTTCCCTCTCATTCTTCCTGCACAGTTGCAAAAGTCTAAACGACATTTTAACTGGCAACTGTTGTTTGCCTCTCATCATTCCTGCACAGTTGCAAAAGTGGAAACAAGCTTAAGAGCTTTCTTGTGTAATTAAAACATTTCATCACAGTATGAACTATTGTCGCATAATGGGATACATAACAAATTAAACTCTGTAACTGTGCATAGTGTACTCGAAGTAAACATTTCATTAAGAAATTAATTTAAATCAACATTTTCTTTCCTTTATATTACCTATCAACTTTCTTTGCCAATACAAAAAAATATTATACAGAGACATTATAACATGAACCAAGAAAATGGCGGGTTACTGACAGTCTGCAATGCACAGGCTGTTAGAGGTGCGGGTAGATCCTCAGTCACCATATGGCATTTACTGTAGTCACAAGTCGAGTTACAAAAGTCTTCATCCCTAAAGTGTAGTGATTATTATGTATTTTAATGCCCACCAAGAAAACTAGACGTAAACTCTGTACAAAGTTTCCAAACACACCTGTTCCTTCTGTCCAAATAATTTCAAAACTCACTGAAAGAAACAGCCTCAGTGAACAATCCAAAATCAAACAGAAAACGTAGTATTTTTAAACTATAAAAATTAGATGAGACTTGTGAAAGATTAGAACTTCAGAGTGTTGTTGATCAGAAGATGTCAGGTGTGTGTGTGTGTGTGTGTGTGTGTGTGTGTGTGTGTGTGTGTGTGTGTGTGTGTGCGCGCGCGCGTGTGTACGTGCGTGCGTGCGTGCGCGTGTCCCACAATGACTGAGCATGAGAAGTCTAAATCATTGAACACATATTGTTAGTACTGTTACATATTATACACAGTTTAGTATATACAGTTGCGAAGCTTGGGATGATTTTTTGCATTTCTCGCGATAGTTGCTAGCCGCTTGGAGCGCTGTGAGTACTAGGAACAATACACTGTGTCATTGCCATCGTGATTTAATGTAGGCAGACCATGTGACTCACGTAACCTGATCACGGAGGGTGGCGTTTCAACCATATAAATTAGTGCAATGCATAAAGAGTAACATATATTTCTATAAAATGTAGTGTAATTGCATTAATAAATTTAAAACAATGATTATGAGACACTTCAGATATAATTTACTTGCAAGTTAAGGTGTAATATTATTTTTGGTGTGAAAATTATGTTGTTTGTATGTGTAATACCTGACTTTATTTGGATTAAATATTGCGAAATTCTTGTGCATTCATTTATGCACGATTCAATGATTTTCAGTTGCACCGCACGGATATTTAGATATGTTGAAATTATAGGTTATGTTTACTGTACCAATACTTCAATATTCGCATTTATACATTATAATTAAGCATAAAGTGATAACTTGTAAATGCAATTTGTCTCTATTTCAGTTGTATTTATTCGTTTCTTACGGTACTCCAATCTGAAGTCTGATTAATGTACTATGTTAGTAGGCTAAACTAAACTAGCGCAGAGGTAGTTCCTTTGTACTCAGATTCCTTGCATATATGGATCTGTGACAGGTTAGGTTTGGTTAGTTTTGGCTTTTATTATGTCTTGCTTATACGATTACCTGCACCTCCACAAAAAATCTCTTATAAATTCAACGATTTTCACTTCAGAAATTGCAAGAACTACCTCAGCGCTAGTTCCACCGCTTTAGGAGTGCTGCCTTATTGGCCTTCGGACACTTGACTATATTGAAATACGGTAACCTCACAGCGCTGTTACTAGAGCAACTAGATTTACAAAGTCTCCAATGCTCTGCCATTACATATGTAGGCCTATGTTATGTCATATGGAAATTATAGGTTATTATTTATATTCCTATATTCGCAATTATACATTATAATTAAGCATAATGTCATGTATGATACGACGCACATTCAGTTTGTCTGTATTTTAATACTACAGCCGAGTACGTACTGAATTATTGTATTAATCTATTTCCTAAGAGACGAAGTAACAATCGTACGTACACTAATTTCATAGGAGTGGTATGGTAAATTTTCTATCTACAATTAAGGAAGGTAGATGTGCTAAATTAAAATTACAATATAAATTCTTTTTTATTAAACCTCAAAATAGCTTCCATTTTAAACTTAAAATGTTGATGCGAATAGATTATGTTAACATGTAAAATTCTCTTCACATTAAAATAACACAGTTTTGTAATTATTTCTGCGACAGATTATGCAATAAGATGTAAACAGAACTTATGGACACATTGCACTAAATAAAACTTAGCAATGGTACGCAATAAAGTTATAATATTTCACTGAGCTCCATACACTGAAATAGAAAACCCGAACATACATTATCATCTGCGCAGGAAAGGGTCTGTGCTGAGGCGATAGTAGCGATCCTGGTGGTCAGCAACCATCTATGTATGCATATTTATTAAGTATTGAGCTTCGCAACTAACTGTGGTATTATAGAAGTGCCGCTGAAATGGTTAGGCAGACTGGAATGAGTTACCCATTATTTTCTCGCATCACATCATAATATCGCTGTAGAATGCATATATTGCATTTTGATTACTTTTAGTTCATTGCAATATTGTTGCTAGTCTTGCACATAAATGTCCGTGCAATGTAACGAGCACCATATGCCTGTGTTTTGTTTTCTCTCATAATACTCACTTCAACTCCATGGTCTTGAAAAAGCAGACATACTCACAGTGCTACAAACAGCTTTTATAGCACTATAACCGAACATGTTTCAATTTGTAAACACGAGTCCGGTCCTAAAATTACACCTTATTCTAATTCCATGTCATTTACACAACAGGGAACTCTTCATACCACTCAACAAATTTCCTCCACTATGGCTGCTGACACTTTGTAACAAAGAAAATAAATCAACTATGTTTTCCAAAAAAAGTATCTACAATTTAAAATGTGTCCCAAAACTGACTGTCGTGTGTTCCATCACTCGTCACTTGTAAACGTAAATCCTAATCCTGATGTTGTCTGGTAATGATTTTCTTCCCAAATAAATATATCCTTCGGAATATACGAGGGGCATCCAGGAAATAACGACCGTTTTGTTGTAATAATTAAAAAAAATATATTTATTTGAAAAAACAAAGTCTGTTACATAACTGAAGTTTCCTTTACTTCTCTACATAATCACCACCTACATTTAAACATTTGTCGTATCTGTTCACTAGCTTTAGAATTCCCGTGTTATACTCCTCTGCCGCCAGTTCATTAAGCCAGGTGTTCACTGTCTTCTTCAACTCTTCATCACTTCCAAAACGCGTACCACCCAGAAAGTCTTTCAGCTTAGTGAAAAGGTAAAAATCGCTAGGAGCAAGGTCTGGACTATAGGGCGGATGATCAAAGATTTCCCAACCGAATTGATCCAGCAATTCTCGAGTTGAAGCAGCAGTGCGTGGGCGGGCATTGTCGTGAAGAAGCACAACTCCACAGATTTTATGGTAGCCAAGATGCTGCAACACATTTTCACCAAGCAAAGAATATGCAATTCGTCGAGTGATGTGTGCCTGTCTTGCAAGATTCTGTCGTTCACTTCAGGCTTCAGGTCTTCTGTGATGAGTGATGGGCGTCTGGGTCGAGTTTCATCGTGGACATTTGTTCACCCATTGTTGAACATTTCGCACCATTTTCTCACATTTCTTTCATTCATTACAGTATCACCATACACTTCTTTCAATTGCCGGTAAATTTCTGCAGGTTTCAAATGTCGGGCATTCAAAAATCGAATCACACTCCTCACCTCACAGTCGGCGGGATTATCAATCACGTCGTTCATTTTGAAGTAACACAAAATGTACAATGGCGACTTGTTGGAACCAGTACTCACAACATTATGAGAACACATATTAAGGAAGCCAGTTGACCTTCAAACATGGAAGGGGAGTCAGCTGCGCGGCGGGTATGCGCAAACGGTCGTTATTTCCTGGATCCCCCTCGTATATATGATAAGACTTTCTTGTGTTAAATTGTAACGTACCTTGTTTACATGTTTCGACCTATTTATGGGTCATCCTCAGAACTGGTCGTTGTTGGTCTTGGCGCTTCTTGTTTTCTTTCCTGTGAGGATTACAGCCACACAAACATATACAAACTCAAATGTAACACCTGCAACAACTTCTACATAGGACAGACAGGCAGACCTTTTCAAACACGTTACAAAGAACACATCACAGCCATAACAAAATTACAAAACACCTCCACATATGCAGAACACATCACAAATGCTAACCACGCCCACAGAGACATCAACACAGACATGGAAATACTACACATCCAACCAAAAAGCCAGAAACTAAACACACTAGAACAATATGAAATATACAGACACACGGAAACACATCCCAACGAAATTCTCAACACACAACTCAATTTCAGAACACACACACTCTTTGACTCTGCATTATACCACATGAACACATCCTCACAGGAAACAAAACAAGAGGCGCCAAGACCAGTTCTGAGGATGACCCATAAATAGGTCGAAACATGTAAACAAGGTAGGTTAGAATTTAACACAAGAAAGTCTTATCATACATATTCCGAAGTGATACAGTATTAAAAGTTGTGTAATCAAGATGTAAAATATATCCTGTTCCTACATTCCTTAATAAACTTATAACACCACTCATGTAATGTTATAGTCACTATACTGAAAGTTATTCATTACACATTGCATCTCCATCAACTATTCCTGCAACACCTTCTCCTTACAAAATACTGGGCCTAATGACGTCAAACATTTAATACTATGAGCCTGCTATTAACACTTGTAACATATTGGATACCGTACTGAAAATCACTGACAATGAAATTAGCTTTTATACAGTTTACAGTATGTCTCTTATTGTTAAGAATTATTTCTCCTCTATTCCTTTAGACACACACACACACACACACACACACACACACACACACACACACACACACTGCCTTCTGATTGAGCTGTGTGCCTCTGACAAAATGGAACTGTGAAGGAAAATATTAGTCTCTAAGAATGACTGAATGGATAGCAAACTCAAGACAAGTGTTGTAAATAGAAATGAGACCTATGTCAATAAATATTGCCATCCAGGAGTATACACTTGAAGGTGTATCCCAATTCAGATACCTTGGAGTTATTATTAATAATAACTGTGATGTGAGTGGTTGTGTCAACGACAGAATACAGGCTGGAAATCGGGCTTATTACGCTAATCTTCCACTGTTTAAAAATCAGTTGTTATCGAGGATGACAAAGATTAAAGTTTATAAAACATTAGTTCGTCCTGTAGTTACCTTTGGTTCAGAGACATGGACATTTACAAAGAAAGAAGAGAACTCCTTAAGAAGTTTTGAACAGAAGATTCTGCGTAGAATCTTTGGCCCAGTCAATGATCATCAAGGATGGAGGATACGCTCCAACAATGAACTTCTTAACCTGATAGGAGGTCAAGATGTTGTAAAATTTATGAGATGGCTGGGACATGTAAACAGTATGCCTGAAACATGCACTCCTATTAAAATGTTAAAGGGTAGACTATATAACAGGAGGAGAAAGGGTAGACCAAAGTTAAGGTGGATGGATGGGGTATCCAAAGATCTTAAAATTATGGGAGTGAGAGGATGGACTAACATGGTAAAGGACAGAGTAAGATGGAAGGCTGTTGTTAAGGAGGCCAAAACCCACCCCGGGCTGTAGCGCTAACTGATGATGATGACCTATGTAAATAATAGATTCTAGGAAGAAGGACATTGCTATTAAATTCATAAAATAAGAATTTATAATAGAAATAGGACGAAGTATAGTAAATAATGGATCAAGGGAAAGTTAATCATAAGTAGGTAATAGCAAAACAACAAAGGTATCAGCAATAGGAATGTAGTGCTTCAATAGAATTTAGAAATGAGTGCATCATTAGTATGAAGTAATAAAGCTAATCTGTGTTAATAATGGAACTATAGTGCTAGATATAAGAAACTTGGTAAAATTACAACGGAGATATAGTACAACATTGCACAGAGTACATATTAGAACGAAGGAACAGAACACGACAAAGCACATTAAATCTAAAGCCTGTCATAAGTAAGACAATTCTCTATAAATCGAAAGATAATACGTAAATTAAGAGACAAATTCTAAGTATAATAAGAATATAATGCATGTAATATTACTTTGTAATGGGGCATGCTGTATAAGAAATTAAAAAAAAAACACACACACACGTAGGCTATTTACAATGCAATTATAAAGTTTAATACATTTCATGCAATAAACTTGTATTTAAATAATTGATTAAATGGCGATCTTACTTGTGTTAATTATATAAGCATGTGTGGCTTACAGCTGTTTCGGTGCTACTTGACACCATCCTCAGAGCCTACTGGATCTTGGCGCTATCTCAACTTCGCTGCCTGTTGTGTGAGTGCGTTCGTGTGATGATATTCAAATAGTGTGTGTGTTCTGAAATTGATCTGTGTGTTGAGAATTTGATTAGGGTGTGTTTTAGTGTGTTTGTATATTTCATATTGTTCTAGTGTGTTGAGTTTTTGGTTTTTGGGTTGTATGTGTAGGATTTCCATGTCTGTATTTATGTTATTGTATGTGTGGTCAGCATTAGTTATATGTTCGGCATATGTAGATGTATTGTGTCCTCTGGTTATTGCTTTAATGTGTTCTTTGTATCGAGTTTGGAATGATCTGCCTGTCTGTCCAATGCAGTAACTGTCGTAACTATTGCATGTGAGTTTGTATACACCTGTGTGGTTGTATTTATTTGTTTGTGTTGTTTGTGTGTTGAGATGTCTTTGTAGTGTGTTTTCTGTTCTGTATGCTATGTTGTATTTCTGTTTTCTGAATGAGGATGCGATCTTGTTTGTGTTTTTGTTTTCATATGTTAGTGTGATATCTTTCTTGTGTTCTTATGTTTGTGTTGTGTTTTGTGTGTTTTTGTGTTTGTTGAGTTTTTGTTTTGTCTTCCTTATGATGTTGTCTATTATGTTTGGGTTGTAACCATTTTCTTGTGCTATGTATTTGATTGTGTTCACTTCTTCATTGTAGTGTTGTTGGCTCATGGGTATGTTGAATAATCTGTGTACCATTGTCCTGAATGCAGCATGTTTGTGTTTTGTGGGATGATTAGATGTATTGTGTATGTGTGTGGTGGTGGTTGGTTTTCTGTATATTTTGAAGGTGTGTTTGTTGTCAACTTTTGTTATTTGAGATAGCGCCGAAATCCAGTAGGCTCTGAGGATGGTGTCAAGTAGCACCGAAACAGCTGTAAGCCACACATGCTTACATAATTAGCACGAGTAAGATCGCCATTTAATCAATTATTTATATTCAAGTGTTAAAAGTTGTGTACGAAAGATTCAACATGGATTATCAAAACTTGTATTATTTAACTAAACCACTCACCCTTTCAACCTTGTCTTCTTCTCACATTGCAACTCTTTACGTGTCTAGCTGTATCATGTAACCAGGACACTGCTGCAAATATGATCACACCAATCTGCGACATGAAGGAAACATCACTGCCAGGCAATCAAGCAACATAATACCATCTACCCAAGGAATCAGCCTGCAAACATAAGCGATGTTATAGCTCCAATATCTGTATGTTTCAAATCAACAATGCAACAAAGATATCAAGAAATACATAACAAGACAAAGCAAATGAAGAATGCCAAAGGAAAAATATTCATAACTAGAAAATCAAACATTACAAAATGAAGAAAAGATGAACAACAGCCAAAGAGAAACATACATGGACAAGGACTGGGAAAAGTGAAATACAAGAGGGTGAAATAATAATAAAAAAAAAAATACGGTACTGAAATGGAGTCTATCATCTTCTATAATTTCATCTTGCTATATGCAGGGCTGGGCAGTATTTGAAATACATTTGTATTTTGTAATTTGTAAGGATTTTCGAAAGTATTTTGTACTTAAATACATAAAATTGATGTATTTTATATTTCAAATACTCAAAATACTTTCTTCTTCTTCTTGTCCTTCAAGTTTTGGATTTGGATTTGAAGAATGAACTTTTGTCTTATTTGTCTACCCATTTCAGATGTGCTACCCATACACTTAGTTTTCTTGCCACAACTGATTACCTTAATGCCATAAAGAAATCTCCAACAGCATCAAGAATCCATCTCCCAACACTTGCTAAATGTTCAGCATTATGGAATGCGTCTAGGAGACTCAAATCCTCAGAAATTATAACAGACATCTTGAAATATTCATTAAAGTTTCCTTGCCCAACTCGATAGAATTCTCTTTATGACTCAGTCTCTCAAAAATTGCAATTCAAACATGATATAAACAGTATATGTGAAAAACTGGGATTGCCAACCTTCAAAGATGTTGAGTTTCAGTACCTTGAAGAATATTGTGCAGTTCTGAAACCCATTGCCGTAGCCCTTGATTTAATGCAAAATGAGAAGACGTGCTATTACTTTTGTCCACATTAATTTCCCTCAAAAATAGATTACATATTCTGTTACCTAGTAATTTATGCCATCTATTCCAAGTAACTCCAATCCTAATAAGTTCATTTTCATCAAGATTTAAAGCGATGCTTGATCTGATCCCAGAAGCTAATTGAGCTATTTTGGCAGCTTGCTTCCACCCATCATTTAAGATGAGATGGCTACCTGACACTGCCTCGCAAAATGATAAGAAGAGGATACAGAATATGTGTGTGAAATCAGCTGAGCAGTTCTCTGCTACACCTTTGGTCAGTTCAGACGATGAAGACGATGAAAACAATTTTTATGTTTTCAATTCAAGTACAACAGACTTTGAAAAGCAAAAAGAAAAGAACTTGTCTACTGTGGAGTATGATCATCATCATCATCATCATCATCATCATCGCTACAGCCCAATTTGAGCCTCGGCCTCCCTTAGAACTCTCTTCCATGTATCTCTGTCCCTGGCAACCAACCACCATCCTTTAATTCCCACTTTCTTTAGATCCTCTAACACTCCATCCATCCATCGCAGTCTTGGTCGTCCTACACTCCTTTTTCCTTCAAATTTATTCCCCATAACATTCTTGGGTATCTCATGATCTGCCATCCTTTGCACATGTCCTGCCCATCTTTATCTTGATATTTTAATGACTGTAACCACATCAGGGGACTTATATAGTTGGTAAAGTTCAAAGTTGTATCTTATTCGCCATTCTCCATTATCACATATTGGGCCATATATCTTCCTTAGAATTTTGGTTTCAAAGGATCTCAATCTTGACATATGAGTCTTTGAGAGGGTCCACGTTTCACTGGCATATGTTAATACAGGTTTTACCAAAACATTATAAATATTGCATTTTGTTTCCCTTGTAAGAAGTCTTGACTTAAAGTGCCTCAATAATCCAAAATATGCTTTATTGGCATTTTGAATTCTTCTATCAATTTCTTCACTAATATCATTAGTGTCATTGATTAAGGAGCCCAGATATACAAAACTAGAGACCCTATGAAATTTATATTGATTAATTTTTAAATGGGTTGTTGTTGTCAAGTCCCTTTTTTGTTTTTTACATCCAACAATCATGTACTTAGTCTTCTGTTCGTTAATTTTCAGCCGCATTTTTTGGGCTGCTGTTTCTAAAGCAGTAAATGTTCTCTTAACATTCTCCACAAATCGACCAATGATATCTATATCATCAGCATAGGCCAGTATTTGGGATGATTTGTAGAGTATTTTACTTCTAGTTTGTATATCTGCATCCCTTATCACTTTTTCAAGGGCAATATTAAATAAAAGACATGCTAATGAGTCGCCCTGTCTTAGACCCTTAGTTGTTTGAAATAAATCTGATAGTTCAGATTGGATCTTTATTTGACACTGACTGTCATCCATGCATGTTTTAACTAGTCTCACCAGCTTCTTCGGAATGTTCAGCTCTACCATCGCCTTATAAAGCTCAGCTCTATTGATGCTGTCATATGCCGTTGAAAAATCAACAAACAAGTGATGAGTTTTAATATTTTGTTCATATGTTTTCTCAATAATTTGTCTTAAAGTAAAAATTTGATCAATTGTCGACTTTCTGCTTCTGAAGCCAGCTTGATATTTTCCTATGGCCCTTTCTGTGTATGGTAATAGCCTGTTGTGCAAGATTCTGGAGAATATCTTATAAGTGGTATTTAATAACGTTATTCCTCTATAATTAGAGCAAATCATCTGGTCACCCTTCTTGTGTAATGGGCATATAACTCCAATTCTCCAATCATCAGGAATCATTTCTTGTGTCCATATGTCCTTAATTAATTTCTGTATGTCTTGAATTAATTCATTACTGCTACTCTGAAGGAGTTCTGATTGGATACTATCCATTCCTGGTGCTTTGTTTTTCTTTAATCCAATTATTACATCTCTTATCTCTTCTTCGGTGGGTTCATCAATATCATTATGATCATTATTCCTATAATCGTTATTATTTATAATACATTGTAGATCATTATGTTCCTTGTTTAAAAGTTCCTTAAAATGTTCGGTCCATCGTTTTAGAATTTCATTCCTTTTTGTTAAAATCATACCTTCATTATCCTTACACATAGTGATTCTAGGTTTAAAGTTTTTCCTATCGGAGTTGACAATTTTATAAAAGTGCTTACTATTGTTTGTCCTTCTGAAGTCTTCTAAGTTTTCCATACGCTGATTCTCATATATCCTCTTCTTTATCCTATGAACTCTTTTCTCCTCTCTCCTTTTAATTCTATATTCTTCTTTAGATTGTCTTGTGCATCCTCTTTGTAGCATTACGGTATAAGCTAAATTCTTCTCTTGTGTAACCAATTCACATTCCTCATCAAACCAGTGATTTCTTTCTGGTTTATCAATTTCTCCTAATACACTTACAGCTGTTCTAGTAATTATATTCTTTATTCCATTCCATTGTTCATTTATTGTCACATTATTTGCTGTCGTGTCATTCTTCCTATTTCTTAGTTGCTCCTCCATTTGCTGCTTGTATAATGTTTCAGTTTTCTCATTTTTTAGCTCTTCAATGTTGAATTTTACGATTTTCCTGCTGTTAACTTGGTGTGTATTTATATTTTTATGATTTGATATTCTTTGTCGAAATTTGGATATAACCATAAAATGATCTGAGTCCATATTAACTCCTCTGTAAGATCTAACATCCATCAAGCTGGATATATGTCTCTTATCTACGAGGGGGATCCAGGAAATAACGACCGTTTTGTTGTAATAATTAAAAAAATATATATTTATTTGAAAAAACAAAGTCTGTTACATAACTGAAGCTTCCTTTACTTCTCTACATAATCACCACCTACATTTAAACATTTGTCGTATCTGTTCACTAGCTTTAGAATTCCCGTGTTATACTCCTCTGCCGCCAGTTCATTAAGCCAGGTGTTCACTGTCTTCTTCAACTCTTCATCACTTCCAAAACGCGTACCACCCAGAAAGTCTTTCAGCTTAGTGAAAAGGTGAGAATCACTAGGAGCAAGGTCTGGACTATAGGGCGGATGATCAAAGATTTCCCAACCGAATTGATCCTGCAATTCTCGAGTTGAAGCAGCAGTGTGCGGGTGGGCACAGATTTTGTGGTAGCCAAGATGTTGCGACACAATTTCACCAAGCAAAGAACGAGAAATGTCAGGAAAGGCAATATGCAATTCGTCGAGTGATGTGCGCCTGTCTTGCAAGATTCTGTTGTTCACTTTAGTCTTCAGGTCTTCTGTGATGAGTGATGGGCGTCCGGGTCGAGTTTCATCGTGGACATTTGTTCGCCCATTGTTGAACATTTCGCACCATTTTCTCACATTTATTTCATTCATTACAGTATCACCATACACTTCTTTCAATTGCCGGTAAATTTCTGCAAATTTAAAATGTCTGGCATTCAAAAATCGAATCACACTCCTCTCCTCACAGTCGGCGGGATTATCAATCACGTCGTCCATTTTGAAGTAACAGAAAATGCACAATGGCGACTTGTTGCAACCAGTACTCACAACATTATGAGAACACATGTTAAGGAAGCCAGTTGACCTTCAAACAAGGAAGGGGAGTCAGCTGCGCGGCGGGTATGCGCGAACGGTCGTTATTTCCTGGATCCCCCTCGTATTAGAATGTGGTCAATCTGGTTCACAGTTACTCCGTCAGGGTGTGTCCAGGTACCTTTGTGGATCTTCTTATGACAAAATATTGTACTTCCTATGACCATTCCTCTAGAGGCTGCAAAATTTATTAGCCTACATCCATTGTCATTACTGACATTGTGGAGGCTATGTTTCCCAATGGTGGTTTGGTATACACTTTCTTTACCAACTTGTGCGTTCAGATCACCTAGTATAATTTTAATGTCGTTCTTGGGACAGGAGTCATAAGCTTTATCTAATTGATAATAAAAACTTTCTATTTCATTATCTTGCTTGTCTTCTGTCGGAGCGTAGACATTAATTAGGCTACAATTGAAGAATTTACCTCTAATTCTAAGGATGCATATTCTATCACTTAAGGGTTTAAAGTCCATGATAATATGCTTGACTCTATTATTTACTACAAATCCTGTACCAAATTGATGTTTATGCTTGTTACAACTATAGAAGACCCTACATTCTTTCTTCTCAGTGACTCCTTCACCTAACCATCTCACTTCCTGTATTGCTGTTATGTCCGCAGTACATATTTTCAATTGTTCAATCAGCATTTTCAATGCTCCTGGTTTGTATAATGTTAGAACGTTCCAAGTACCAATCCGTAGCTCATTTACCTTTTTCAAGCCAGGTTGCCAACGATTAATCCGTCCGTTTACTAACCCTACGCCTAACCTCCCAGCAATCCTGAGGGGACGATGATTTTCTGTCAGGGTTTACTCCCTTAGCTGATAAGTCTCAATTATAGCGTCAAGGACTCGCTTTGTGCCCTCACATGGCTTAGCGTTACCCAGGGACCATGATGTGGACATGCATGTGTAGGACTTGGTAGGATTAAATGGCGTTTCATGAGTTTTAATAGTTCACAACCATCAGCAAATTGTGAACCCTCGAGGCCACATACTACCCCTTTTGCCCCCACTGTGGAGTATGAGCTCATACAATTATTCAATGGCAAAGGGACTAGAGAATTACCCAACAGTGAAAAAAGCTTTTATAAAGTATAATACAAGTTTGTGTTCCTCTGCACCTGTAGAAAGACTGTTCTGTTTTGCAGGATTTATTCATTTATCAGCAAGGGGATCCTTACCGGTATTTGATGAACATTTTAAGAAACTGTTTTTTTTCTTAAGGGAGCAGTAATTATTCAGATGTAGCATAATTTCATTGCTGACTGGGAAAAGGAAGAATGTTCAGTTACAGTCTTTATATGAAATTTCGAGATAAAAATACTTTTAATGTTAATATAATATTTTAGATTTTCAGTAATATTCTTACTTCTTTATATATTGCATCGAGTATTTGAAATACAAATGTATTTTGAGTATTTGAAATACAAATGTATTTTGGTTAATTTTTTAAAAGTATTTTGTATTTGTAATTCAAATACTATTCTTTGAAGTATTTTGTATTTGTATTTGAAATACTTGGATGTCAGTATTTTGCCCAGCCCTGGCTACATGAATATCTAGTATTCGTGGAACTGACAGTGAAGTTTCAACATTCCTTATAATTGGGAAATAGGTAATCAGCTTCAGATCTACAATTCAACCAGATACTGCTGTCATGTGCTTCTGACTCCTTGAGAGGTTACCAGACATAAAGTCCTGGATTATAATGTCCACTTCACTCTGATGTCCAGAACCATAATGTCCATAGCTCTATAATATACACTATATCCATTGTTCAAGGTAGTTATAGTAATCTATGTAAAAATTTTCAAGTACAGTACAAACTGAAATGTTTGAAGATGGAACGAAATCCTCAGTTAGTGCCATCACAGAAGGGTAAGCCACTTCTTTCTTTTTGTGGGTACCTGTACCAACGTTATGACTTTAATAGAGATAGGACAAAAATATATTGGCGATGCAGGGAAAGAAAATTTATAATGCTGCAATGATAACCAACAGCAACCTGCATAACATTTGGGTTTTGTGGGATGGCACAGATAAGCAATTACATAGTGCCGATTTATACAGTGTATAAAGCGCGAAGGAAATGAAATTTGGAGACAAATATTGCAAGAAAGAGGGGGGGCATACACAAATTAAAGAGCCTGTGAATAAAATGTATATGACAAATCAAAGACAAATTCTCCAGATTGTGAGAAACTACAACAGGTACAAATAAAATGGAGAAATTCTCATATAGCTACCTTAAAAGTATTGGTTACCATCTCAAAGTGGTGCTCTGGTTCCCGATGAATAATAATACTTATTTGTACGTGTTATGGAATAAAATTTATTGTGTTCTATTCAAGCAGAATTAGCCTTTGAACTTGGACATTATGGACGTTTGACACTGGACATTTTCACCATATGGACATTTTGACCTTACGGAGGTTTTATCATATGGACGTTCTGTAGTATGGACTATATACGGTGGAAGCCCTTGAGAAATGAGTGGCAATGCGAGCTAATAAGGTAAACTGATATGTCTCTCATAAATAACCACCATTCACTTCCTGCTATTCAACAAAAATCTGCAATATCTCTGTACAATTTATCACTATCCATTCATTTAGGAGGAAAGACCTCCACCAAGATTCGTCCATTTTATTATTCATTGCACTTGTTCCCAATTCTTTCTTATTAACTATTAAGACTATCAACACGAAACCACAGTCTAGTATACACAGTCACGAAGCTCAATACGTAGTAAATATGCATCCATAGATAGTTGCTAACCACTAGGATTGCTACTATCACCTCATTACAGACAATGCGGAATAGTACCGGCACAGTCTATTGTTCCTAGCACCGTCACAACTCAAGCTTCGTGACTGTATATACTAGACTGTGGTACTATGGACTGTGACGAAACTCTGTCAACAAGCCCTCATTACTGCATAACCTGCAATGTCAGTGGCATACATTAATATCAACCACTCCTGGTAAACAAAGGTTAACAGTACATTGCAATGATTCCAAATGGAACAGAAAGTACGTTACATGTGATTCAGACTCTGCAGTTGCAGTGAAAACTACCTATCATAACGAACTCATTCACTATAGACATATGGATGACAGAGCTTATGGCACGAAGAATTTGAAAGCACAAACATTTCTTTTTTTTTTTTAAATGAATAACATTTTGAGCAGACTCCATTCCATTACAAATTGACCTACTCAAAACTCGACTGATTTGGAGAAAAAGAAAAAAAAAAAGGAAGAGAGTCCATACTTTTTGCTCAATGTCTTTATAACTTTGCTGACATGATTCTTTGGAGTAAACTAAGCAATTTTTATTATTCAAATCTGAAAATAGAATTTGCAACCACAAACATAATTTTTTTAATGAATAACATTTTGAACAGACTTCATTCCATTATTAATTGACCTACTGGAAAACTTCTGTTGCGAAAATCATCCTCTACATAGGACAATTTTACATATAATTATTTATCTTCAAAGATTCAAAACATATCCCACATTAGAATATATCTGCATATTCATGGAATTATATAATTATAATCAATTCAAAATAATAATTTTAGTTTGCAACATAGCCACAGTTTTGAGCTTGGTATCTCAATGACATCTTTTGCCCAATTTGAAGTCTACATTTTGTCCGTTGGAAGAATAATAAATGTCAGAAAATGTGAAATAGAAAACAGATAGGGTAAAGTCGGATGAATCGGGTCAGTAACCAAATCGGTCATTTTTAGAAATTTCCTCCTTATCACCAAATAACAAGTACATAAGGAAGTTCTGCCATTTAGCGTCGACCATGAGAACTTCATCTACAAGTTGAAAACAGCAAGGCATCGGAAGTCATGTTCGTTGTTGTGTTATTATTAGTTGAAGATTGTGCTTTTTGAGATAAGGCATGCAAATATTTTACTTTTAAAATACTATTGAAATGATATTCAAATAAGTGATGCAATTCGTTTTTAATTTATTGCGCATTTGTAACATAATACATGCATGTGTTTGAAGTAAGGTTATGGCATTGCCAGCGCTCTATTGTCCTCTTGCATTAGAACCAACCCTCTAAAATGAAATGTTGCGTTTCGGGCGAATAGGGTCACTAAAAAACAGTGAAACGGGTCAATTTTCTGTACTCATTTTTTTTTACATTTTAGTTTATGGATTGTGTTATGATTACAGATGGGGAGGTGTGAAAGAAAAACGACTACTTTGTGGACAGAGGACGATATGAAGAAAGTGATTAAAGCTTTCCGGGAAGGTAGAAGTCAGCGCCATGCAGAGGAATTATTTGGAGTTCCTCATTTCTGCCATCAGAGAAGACTCCAAAGTGGGAAAGATCTTTCAGAAAAATTGAAGGGTGGGCAAACTGTATTTAATAAAGCCAGGAAAAAGAATTTGCTTCTAGAATATTGAGACTCTCTGCTTGTTGTTTTCCATTGGACTCAAACGATGTGCGTAAAGCTGCCTGTGAATCCAATAAAGTAAAGCATAACTTTACTGAAGCAAAGCAAATGGCTGGTAAAGCATGGCTAATAAAATTCATGGAAAGAAACCCACATATTTCTTTGAGAAAAGCGGAAGGACTTTCTTCAGCTCGTTGCAGTGATCTTAATAAAGAAGATGTGATGGAGTATTTTTCATTGTTGAAGACCAATGAAGAATTTGACTTGATGGACAAACTGCAGATGATTAGAATGCGGATGAATCTGGTTTCCCGTTAAACAACAAATCAACAAGGAAGGTATTCGCCGAGAAAGGAAGCAGAATGGTATATGCCCAGACGTGTGTAGAAAAATAAGGGCTTGTCACCATCTTAGCTTGCACTAGTGCCATAGGAAACTTCATTCCTCCTATGGTCATTTTTAAAGGTAAGAAGCATCTACCTGAATTCAGAGATGGTTTGCCGACTGGGTCTCTAGCAACAATGACAGAATCAGGGTGGATCAACGAGGAAAAGTTCCTGATGTGAACCAGAGTTTTGCAAAAGGAAACACCAACAAGAGAATCCAGAATTAACCACATCATCGTCATCACCATGTGAGTAATCAGAATCCAGTGAAGAAGATAATAATAGATCATGTGGACTATGCAAGATCAAATATAGTGATGCTTTATCTGTTCGTCTTGGTGACTGGATTCAGTGCCAAGGAAAAGGAAGGGAATGGTATCAAGAGAAATGTGTTGGGGCAGAGGGAAGGAAGAAATTTGTTTGTTGAAGATGCGTTGTTCTTAAGTGATATGTGTACTTTTCAACTGACCCTATTCAACCACTACTTTTGACCCGATTCACCCAACTAGAGAAAGGCGAATAGGGTCATGCAGAGCTTTACTAAAATGCAGTTTAAAAGACTCTAAATAGTATTTGTGCAATCTTAACTAGTGATACATACAGGTTAAAGTTCATAATTTGTAATTGCGTACAATAAACAACGTTGTGTTTTATAATTAAGAGATTTCTCTTTTCTGACCCGATTCATCCGACTTTACCCTACTGAAGATGGTGTAAGGTATACAAAGTATAGTGCGCTTATTACTATTATAAGTGTCCAAATAATTATAAAATTATTTAGATAATGAGTAAAAATTATATATTCTAAAAAAACTACAACAAAGGAGATTCCAGATGACACAAAAACAACATTATTTGCTAAAATTTTGAAGAAATCTGACATTTCTAAAATCGATATGTAGCTTACATCAAATAACATTCAGAGCCAAGAGGAATTCTCACACTGCAAGTGAAGTACAAAGCACAGCTGAAGTGAACAAGTCTACAAAAAAGTGCACTAGATTTGCTCGACTTTATTGGTGATTATTAGTAAACCTGCGGGAATGCTACAGTGAAAAGGGGGGATCTCTGAGCCCCTTCGTTCTGCTTGTGTAGAGAAAACTTTGTTTTGGAAAGTCAAAATGACCCATTTTTTAATTTTTTCCGGCCTCTACCATCCATATGCCAGGGGACAGAGGGTTCTCCTTTACTCTACAGATAGAGTTCGGGGAGCTCTATTTGCGACACGTATCGCCTTTGTTGTCATTACACATAGCAGAGTTATGGCAGTGAGAATGTTGGCGGAATGGAATAGCCTTGGTATTCTTTTTTAATCATGACTTGAATCAAGTTTCTTCATGGGCAAATAAGTTCGGACTTAGGTTAAATGCTAGTAAGTCACAAGCTATAATAATTGTACATAAGAGACTACTGAACACAATGAACAACAGACATCCCAATTATTACAGTAAATAATGCCACTATTCCGTGCCATTTTGTCATCAGAAACCTCGGCATTTTCTTGGACGAAAATTAAAATTGGGAATGCCGAATAAAGGAAATATCCAAGAGAGTGTGCTATAGCATGCATTCTCTTAACACATTCAGAAACTTCCTCCCACCAGAATTAAAACAGACTTTAATGCAAACCCTTGTGCTACCACTGTTTGACTATTGCGACGTAATACTTACAGACTTGACAACTGACCTTTCGAACAAGCTGCAGCATGTGCACAATATGTGTGTCAGATTCATCAGCAATGCTCACAAATTTGACCATATTACACCCTCGTTCAAATCTTTATCCTGGGTGCAACTTAGTAACCGTAGAACACTTCATTCGCTGTCTCTTCTGTTTCGAGTTCTCCACACTTCTACTCAAAATTATCTTCGTTCCCAGTTTAACTACTTATCCTCCAATCACAATCTAAACACCAGGTCACAGGAGAGCCAAATCCTATAGAACATCCCACTATTCATCCTCTTTTACTGTCTCAGTTCCCTGTGAATGGAATTTTCTACCTCAGAAGATTAGGGGCTGCCAGACAATAACCACTTTCAAGAAAAGGCTAAATGATTTCTTATGGGCGCATTCAAATTTAAGTTATGTTTAATAATTTAATTTAATTTAGGTATGACTATTATTATTATTATTATTATTATTATTATTATTATTATTATTACATAATTATTTTATTGGTGTTGTGAAGATAAAAAGAATTGCCATTGTATTATATTAATTATGTATTATATTGTCTTGTTTAAATTACATAAGTTAGGTGTTCATGAGTGAGATAGTTATATACAATAGAAGTAATTTAATACAGTTATATGAACACTTTTTAATGATTGAATAAAATTAATAAAATCAGTTAAAAACCAGACATGTTTCGGAGGAATGCTCCTCCATCTTCAGTGGTGGTACCACGACGCTGACTGAGTCTTCCTTAAGCTACGTTACGCGGTCGAACATCTGTACCAGCGTCGTGTATTAAATTACTTCTATTGTATATAACTATATTGTCTTGTATTGTAGTATTGTATTGCTTTGAATTGTATTGTATTGTACTGTATTGAATTGTATTGTATTGTATTAATTATGGGTATATTCATAGCAATGTAGTAATTTTCTTGGTTGAGTGAAAGGCTTTAACTCTCAGTTAAAATAAACTATTATTATTATTATTATTATTATTATTATTATTATTATTTTCATCAGCTTGTGGTCGAGATTCATATTTTCATGCTATTGTATCCGAAGCAAGTCAAGGGGGAATACAAGACCCCATCCTGTTCCTCGGTATGGCCATTATTTCCAGAGATTAGAGACTGAAATATTTTAGGTACTAAAAACTAAGTCTATAAAAAAGTGCAATGGATTTGCTCCATTCTCGCCACCATAACTCTGCCGTATGTATAGTGAGAACAAAGCTGATAAGTGCAGTGAATAGAGCTCTTCGAACTCTGTCTGCAGTGTAAAGGGCAACTCTCTGTCCCCAGGCATATGGATGATAGAGGCCGGCAAAATTTGTGCTATTCTGTGTCTTGGTCAATCTATAATTGGGAGTTTATAAATTCGTTCTTGTTCCAATGTAACCATGAACATCATGAATACTCATATAACTAGGTTCTTTAGATGAACATTCTAGTTCAATTTTTATTTTTTATGAGGATATTTAAAATAATGCAGTATTAATGAGCTTGTAGACAAGTGAGTGATTCGTAATTGAATGCATGTTATCATTGTTCTGAATAAAAATTACCTTTAGTAATGTTAACGGTATAAACTATTACCACGTAGTGGCAAATACTTTGTCTACATGTTTTATTCTTTTTTTTTTTTTTTTTTGCAAGAATATTGTTTAAAAATAAAGTAAAGCAGACTAAATAAGTTGTTGTTTTCTAATGCCAGGCGTTTGACAATAAAGTCATTTGACCTCTTGCACTCCAATATTTTTCAAAGATATTATCATGGCCAGCCACTGAAGCACAGATTTTGAGATGTTCCGAATCCATTTCTTGGTTTGAGTTGCACAATGGGCAGTTAGGGGACTGATATATTTCAATTCTATGCAGGTGTTTGGCCAAACAATCATAGCCTGTTGCCAATCTAAATGCAGCTACAGACGATTTTCGTGGTAAATCGGGAATTAACAGAGAGAAGGAAGGGGCTACTCATCAATTAGCACTGGTCAGCTTGATGAGTTAATGACTGATTGTGGTATAATTTTCCTCTATTCAATACCTAATTCCCTCTTTACCCTTTCCTATCCAGTCCTCTGACTGAACTCTTACTTTCTTTGACCCCGATGGCATTAGAGCATTCGAGGCCTAGGGGTTCATTTCCCTATCCTTCCTCCTCTTTCTACTTTTCTGTTCCTAGTGCTGACCTGCTATGGCACTAAAATCGTCCTCCAGTGGCTTAAGAAGGGAAAGCTGGTGATCAACAAGATCTCCCAGCTAGGTCCAATGGACCCGTCGACCAACAACAGGTGTGGTCCTCCAAATATTCTGGGGGTTGTGTGTGAATGAAGTAGCCACCAAAACGTTAAAATATGGCGTTCACTTAAATCGGCTACAACTTGCCATTTTCACTCCTATATGAAATGAGTACCATTAAGGTAAAATTATCCGGAGGTAAAATAGTCCTCCATTATCAGATCTCCAGACGGGGACTACTTTAATGGTAGGTACAGAATCAACTAAACATCTTACAATGGAATGCTGGTGGTATAACATCAACCAAGAAGACTGAAGTAGACTAAATAAGCTAAAAAGAATGATTAGTCTGTTTATGTTCTAAAATTATGTACTGCGAGATAAGAGACAACGAATTAGAGTTGAAATGTCTGTAATAGTTATGTTTGACAATTTTTTTTTTTTGAGGAAATATTGTGCAGTAAAGAATGTAGAAAATTTCATATATACAGTTGACAAATTATTAAGTTCACTTACTAGAAGAACAACATTATTCTGTACTTGAGCAATTAGGCTTTCATAAAAAGTATTTTGGGACAGATTTTGCCTTGCATAATGGTGTTTTTAATAAATGGTAAAATATGTGACTCACAGATATTAAAATAATTCTTAATATGATATTTGTAGAAACAAATATTTCTGTACAAATCAGGACAGCAAGGCACATCCAAGACCAATTTGTTATAGAAATGCCTTTTTCATGACACTTCTATTTCCTCTGGCATAACAGCAATACATCTTCGTAACATGAAGTACAGTCACAAAGTCGTAGGCCTGCTACACTATGGTATGTTATTTTGGGCTTTGTCTATTGTTGCAGGTGGTGAAGCTGAAGGAGATTGCTGTCATAATCACAGGTTTTGTTGGCATCTCCATCTTCCTGCAGTGGATGTCTTGTGGACACTTCCTGGTAGGGAATCTAGTTCACTGGAGAAGATACAGTGAAAGGTATGTTATTTTTGGCTTTGTCTATCGTTGCAGGTGGTGAAGCTAAAGGAGATCGCTGTCATAATCACAGGTTTTGTTGGCATCTCCATCTTCCTGCAGTGGATGTCTTGTGGACACTTCCTGGTAGGGAATCTAGTTCACTGGAGAAGAGACAGTGAAAGGTATGTTATTTTTGGCTTTGTCTATCGTTACAGGTGGTGAAGCTGAAGGAGATCGCTGTCATAATCACAGGTTTTATTGGCATCTCCATCTTCCTGCAGTGGATATCTTGTGGACACTTACTGGTAGGGAATCTAGTTCGCTGGAGAAGAGACAGTGAAAGGTATGTTATTTTTAAGGAGCGGATATTTATGAAATGGCATTATTTTTCTTTTAACTTCTTCTTATCTTCAAGTATTTAGGCTTATCGCCTGTTATGCCTCTATTTGCTGGTCTATCCAGCGTTTCCTTGGACGGCCTAAACTTCTTCTTCCCTTTGGCTTGTTTTCCATTATTTGTTTCGGAATACGGTCATTATTCATTTGAACATGCTGTGACCAAGAACTTCTATATTCTTTTACTTTCTTTGTTAAGTTTTCAGCATTGAGTTCCTTTCTAATATCTGTATTTCTTTTCTATCCGTTAAACTATATTCAACCGTTGCTCTTAGGAATCTCATTTCTGCTGCCTGCAATCTAGATATACCTCTCTTCGTCATGGTCCATGTCTCGCTGCCATACGAGCATGTTGGTATCGCTATCACTGTATAAAACTTCATTATAGTTTCCTTCCTTACTTTTCGTTTAAGTGTTGTGCCGTTCATTTTATTAAATTTTGCAATTTTTCCGTTAATTTCAGTTTCACCATGGTAAGATATATCACATCCCAAGAAAGTGAAGCTGTGAATCTGTTCAATAGGAGTGTTATTAATGACTATCTTGGATCTTACAGGATTTATACCTTTGAATGCCATTACTTTAGTTTTTGATGTCGATATTTTTAAATTATATGTTTCAACTATTTTTTTAAGTTCATGTACCGCTTTCTGTAAATTATTCTCATTATTGGCGATGATTACTTGGTCATCCGCATATAATATAAACATTATACTTTTTCTCCTTATGTCAAAATTCTTTTAACTTTTATGCAATAATTCATTTTATGTTGAAACAAAACGAAATATGTAACATTTGTGTTTAATTTTATTTATTTATTTATTAACAGAGAGGGTTTGGAATTGAATGGGTTACGTCAGCTTCTTGTCTATGCGGTTGATGTGAATATGTTAGGAGAAAATCCACAAACGATTAGGGAAAACACGGGAATTTTACTTGAAGCAAATAAAGAGATAGGTTTAGAAGTAAATCCCGAAAATCTCGTGACGGGAATATTGTACGAAATGGAAATATAAAAATTGAAAATTTATCTTTTGAAGAGGTGGAAAAATTCAAATATCTGGGAGCATCAGTAACAAATATAAATGATACTCGGGAGGAAATTAAACATAGAATAAATATGGGAAATGCCTGTTATTATTCGGTTGAGAATCTTTTATCATCCAGTCTGCTGTCAAAAAATTTGAAAGTTAGAATTTATAAAACAGTTATATTACTGGTTGTTCTCTATAGTTGTGAAACTTGGACTCTCACTTTGAGAGAGGAACATAGGTTAAGGGTGTTTGAGAATAAGGTGCTTCAGAAAATATTTGGGGCTAAGAGGGATGAAGTTACAGGAGAATGGAGAAAGTTACACAACTCAGAACTGCATGCATTGTATTCTTCACCTGACATAATTAGGAACATTAAATCCAGACATTTGAGGGGCAGGGCATGTAGCACGTATGGGCGAATCTAGAAATGCATATAGAGTGTTAGTTGGGAGGCTGGAGGGAAAAAGACCTTTGGGGAGGCCGAGACGTAGATGGGAAGATAATATTAAAATGGATTTGAGGGAGGTGGGATATGATGATAGAGACTGGATTAATGTTGCTCAGGATAGGGACCTATGGCGGGCTTATGTGAGGGCGGCAATGAACCTCCGGGTTCCTTAAAAGCCAGTAAGTAAGTATTTATTTGTTTTTTAAATTTTCCAATAGGTAATTTTTTCATTCTATGGTCCATTAAAAATATTTTTCTTCAGTTCTTATAGATTTTTTATAGAATTTTTTCAAATTTCATTTAATTTTCTTGCAGTCTTACGTACAAATCATAGTTGCTGCTTTTATACTGCAAAAATATTTTATTTGCTAAGGAAACTGACCTTGAGTAGGTGGTGATAATGCTGTGATAAACTGACAAAGAATGTGGCGGTGGTAGATTTTATATGTTAATTTGTTTTCATCAGTAATTTAAAATGGCTCATAATTAAAATTTATATAATAGAAACATCAATACTATATACATAACATGTAGTAATAATATTGTTGGCAAAAGTAGAAAACCTCTGAAATCATAAGAATGTTCTCAGGACTTACAATGTTTTCCACTTTGCCAACAATTATGTTGTACATGCATTGATCCAATACAGTTTATATTCAAATGAAATAAATATTGAAACCATCGATGAAGTTATATCTTATGCCAATGCAAGTAATGAGAAATAACGATTTAAAATCGTATTAAAGCAGGATTTTATCCTTTTTATATATCACCATTTTCACACATACATACCTCAGCCTAAAGAAGAAATAAAAACTTCTATAGAACGTTTTGTGATTTTCGTTACTAGAATAAATACTAGTTTAAAAATGAGGTGCTATTCTATGTTGCAGTATAGGTTACAATCATGATCATCTATAAATTTGTAATAATACAATAAAAACAGACACAAGGTCTTATTTTGATTTCTTTCGTAAACTATATGCTTTTGTTTGTGTTCATTATCACTCCATATATAGTCACTTGCCTGTATTTTATTAACTTTTATGATCATTTTATTAGAAGTTTGGCATTTTAATGTAAATGTAATAACGTTTTTTGGTAATATTATTGTAATTTTAAGGCACTGACATCCAACTTCTACTTATTTTGTATTTATACACAAGTGTGTAGGATCTTTATTTTGCAATTAATTTCTTTCCTTCATTTGATTGTTTCTCATACTTTTCTGCTGTGCCTTCCAGTGTCTCAGTTCCTGGATGAGGAGGTACAAATTGATAAAACCAGTCTGAATTATAAGTGTGGACCATCTTTGACGCTGGGTACGGCACCTTGAACCCTTCAAGCTGGAGGACTTAATCTACACCACATTTGCTCTCATCGGTGGAACAACATATGAAATCTTCCTCATTAGTAAGTGTATAGAGATCTTAAGTACTCTTAGGAAGCCTCCTTTTTAGTTGCTTGGTAACAAGTATTGCTGAACTTGGTACACTTGAGATTTTCCAATTAACTGTTCTCAGATTGCTTATCTCATGTGGACAGCATAAGCCAAGGCTTCTATACATTCAATAGGTTATCTCAGTTTCCATTAGCCAATCAAATAACTAGTTGGCTGATGACGCGCGAAGAGTCCATGCTGATTGGTCCTTTATTTTCAAATTGATCAGCGTACATTTTAAACATAATCACCTCAAATAAAAACATTACATGGGGTATAAACCAAGTGTGTACGTGTCATGAAACAAAATAAATACGTTGAAAGTGTTTATACCGTGTATATAAGCTGTACTTAACTTGTCACTGCATTATTTTTCTGTATTTCTTAACAATTCGTCTGCTCTCAGTGTCTGTCATCCGTTTTCGTCTGCTTGTTTCCAGTCTTGTGTTCACATACTTGAGTCGTATAAAGAACCTAGTTTTGACTGTACAATCAACAATAAAATTTCACGTGGAACGTTATGTACGAACATTGCCACATATTCTTTGGTTCTTTTTATAATATTCCGCCCCTTTTTAATCGTGTTCTTGCCATGATACTCATTGTAGAATTTTTCAGTATTATTGAAACTACTTAGCCATGCTGGTGATGGCATGGTTAAACCTTCAAAAGAAAGAATAATATACTAAAATTAAAGAGGGCCAAGATGGTGGTGTTTTTGTTTTAAATGGATATTTATAAAAAATCTAACATTGATTGATGTTAATACCTCATTCTAAAGTTTGGAAAAAGGCGCATGTACCGGTAATGAAATGTCAACAACACGTTCATTTACAAAAATCATTATAACTCAACAGTGAACTGTCACTGGAGGCTATTATGATTAACCCACTGATTATGGCATAATGACAAAATATCATAAATCGTTAATATAAAATCAATATAATGAGAATTATAGTGAAAAAACATCACTGGTATCAGTCGTTAACCCTCCACCCCTTTGGTATGCAACTGTTAGTATTAGTAGTAGTATTAGTAGTTAGTATTTTTTATATAAGTAGCATGATTACAAAAGAAAGAAAATAATTTGTAGGTTAGCATAGATGAACCATTATATAAAGCTGGTATTAACATAGGCTACTTATATAGACCTATGTGATTTATTTAAACTTGCCTATAAGCTTTAACATTGTCGGTCGTTTCGGCTTTATTTTCATTAAAGCTGCTCAAAAATCAGGAAAAAAATCGTCATGTTTAAAATGATCAGAGCATAATCTGCTTGCATCAGGATTGAATTTATCCTGTCTTTTGCACGCAATTACCCACTTTTTTTTTTTTTTTTTTTTTTCAAATCTCTAAATCTTTAGGAATGGTAAAGAGAGACAACTCTTTATTTTTATCGTTAGAATTGTTGCATACTGCAACAGTACATCTTTGACCTGGCATAATGCATTCAAAACAACATAAACAAGAAAAAACACGAGATACTGCTTTGAATCATTTGAGCTTTGGCGCGCTTAGCTATCTTGTGACGTCAGAAGCGCTCTCCTTTCCCCGTCGATCCCTTGCCAACAAGCTCAATAATAATGCAACCTATGATAAGTTTAGAAGCCTTGATTTGCATTGTTCAAGACGGTATTGTGACGTGTTGAGCGATGAATGCGAATTCCATAGAGAATGAAAAAATGGAATAGCGTCAATTAGTAGAAGCTGTAGACAAGAAAATTGATAGTACTTGTGTTGTAAGTATCTTCGATCTGACTTTAAATGTACAAATAGTCAACGGCCGCAAGGGAGTTTAAATATTCATATTTTATGTTTAGAACGTACTTTCAGGTTTTCTAAAGTAATTGATAAAACTACGTAGCTACATTTTTATGATGCAGTTACGTATTGTGTTAATGTTACTTGATTTTTATCAACAGTAATCTCACTAGAGGTTTGATTTATCTAGAGAAAATCAAAACTCGAGTGGGATTTAATTGACTATTACACGATTAGAAGAAATTATATAAAGATTAGAAGTAACAAAGTACTCTAATACAATAAAATATTGACTTACGAAAATACTGAACTGTCTTCAAATGTATTACTGTACCATTGTATTCCGCTAGATGGCTATAGTGTGTTATGATTAGCTCACCGCCATCTGGATAGCTGTTTTCTTGTTATCAGCCTAGATCTAGGTTATCAGTCGTGTCAACTATAGAATCTTCATTGAACTCTATGGAGATTACTAGTCAAGAATGCTTTGTTGATTCAATTTCACTTTTATTAAAACAGTTAATTCCACTTCAATTATCCGGATCCCAATAATCAACGTCACTTGACAAATGATTTTCAATAAATCTTAGTATTAAACAATCTTCGATAGGTGACTATCCATAGTATCACACAGCAGAAGCTATAACATAACCTAAATATAATAAACAAGTGTGTGAAAAGTTATAATTAGGAATGATGGAATAAGAAAAGTTTTAATAAAGGATGATGAAATAAAAAATAAACATGAATAATTTTAAAAGGAACAATTATTGAAAGCACAATTTTCAAATTTGAATGTTTTAGTGGTTGGTGGTTCAGTTGATGTTACAGTGGACGTGTGCGTAAAAGTGGAACTGGTTGATGTACATGGTGTATTCCTCAACTTACGCAGGATTTCCGAATGGTGCTCTTCATTTATTTGTAAGTAGGGTTTCAGGGAAGATGCATTGCTATGACCAGTGATCTGTATTAATTCTTGTTCTTGAATGCCAATGCGAGTCATATTTGAAACTGCTGTGCATCGACCGGAGTGGTTTGTAATTTTGTGTTTTTTGACGTCCAGACCAGCTTTTTGTGCAGATAACTTAGTCCATTTTGAAATTTCATTTTGCCCAACAGGACAGTTTTTATACCATACCCCAGAAATGTTATATGTAGGATTGGGAGTAAGGAAAAAACGATCAGTTTTTAATATTGCACTGGACTTATGTTTCTCTGTTAATAATTTATAAAGTCTTACAGGACATCTGTCTGTGTTTTCCTTATTGGGAATAAGCCACTTCGTGTCTTCTAACTTGTGGTCACCACCTTGACAAGTTTTTGAAAATATAGAGTTGTAAATGATTCTTCCTGATGGAGTGCCATCGTTTTTCAGTTCTTCCTGGAAATGATGTGTAAGACACTTCACCGCTTTTCCTCCACGCCAAGCCAATTCCAGTGACGCAATGTGAAAAAATTTCATTTCCAAACCCAGTGGAGTATTTTCGTCACAAGTTTCTACAATAGAATTATATTCATCACTTTTTAGTGCTACAGCACTTTTCTTTCTTTTTTCTGGTAGGTTCTGAAGCTGTTTTCTTTTGGTATTTCTGGCATCTCTGGCACACTTAAATTCTATGTCAGAAAATGGGTTGAACTTACGTTTATATCGTTCATAGTAATTTTCTTGCAGAATTTTTGCTGTAACATTCCATATGGTTTTTACAGAGTATTCTTTATACTCTTGTCCGTCTCCCTTTCGCATATTGATGGCCCAGTCTTTCATAATTGTAGCGATCTGTTCAACTGGAGTGTCACCTAACAGTTTATGTTCCCGCTCAATACAAAATTGATTAAACTGGCTCCAAATACTGTTTCTGTTTCTCTTTGTGTTGTTTGGTGTCGTTCTGTCTATCATTTGATCTATTTCACTAATGTTAGCTTCACCAAAACGTTTGAACGGAGCTGCCATTTTCAGTTGACTGTCGATGCTATAAACAAATGGCGATCACAAAGCATGTTTCATAGTACCGTAGAGAATTTGCAGTTTGAAATGTTGGCAAATAAAGAAACAAATGCTAGGGACACGATAAAATTAAACAAATGCTAGGGACGCGATAAAATTGTGCGATAAGCAGCCATGATTGGTTGAAAGACGTCCTTTTGTACCGTTTCATTGGTCAACAGTAGTATGACGTAGTAAGAGTGTAATAGTCAGTATAAAAATCACAAATCTTTACTTTTTCCGAGAATATTAATTTCAAAACTCTTTCGCTTAAACATCATCTTCCTCTTGTTTTTATTAATTCTGTAACTGAAACTTCATTCTATACCTACTATGTTGGCTGCGTTTTTGTAATAGGATTTGAACTTTAATGTTGCGACTGTGTTCTTCCCACGTGTTCGTCTGTGTATTCGGTTTTCAAAAAATTAAATTTCTTTGCTTGTGTTCCCATTTTCTCAGGAACAATTGAAAGTAGGCAGTTTAAATGTCACCATTTTTTATCATGCTACTTGATGTCAGTAATGTAGTAATTAACGTACTAATAGAAAATATAGATCAGAAACTTCTGTATGAGTCAAAAGTTTTTCAAATAGTAATACAAGGGAAATAGGTTAATTCGACATTTGATAATATTCTATGCCACATCAATAAATTTAAGAATGCAGTTATATTGTCAGACTCAAAGCAGCTATTCTATCAATAGTCTCTAACACACACCTTCATCTCAAACAGCAGAAATAACTAAAATGCTCTCTCAATTAATATCACTCAATAAAAGAATTGTATTCCAATGGATACCATCCCATTGTGGAATCCTGGGATACGAGAATGCGGATGCTTTAGCAAAGAAGGGCAGCACTGCTACTTACAGATCTGTTACTAAATCTACGTATTACTCTGTGAAAAGATTTATTAAATCTACATACTTAGACTTCAACAAACAAAATTTGATAACACAAGCTCAAGGGAAAAAATGGAACTCTCTGCATCATAATCCACAGTTAATTCCCGATTTACCACGCAAATCGTCTGTAGCTGCATTTAGATTGGCAACAGGCCATGATTGTTTGGCTAAACACCTGCATAGAATTGGAATATATCAGTCCCCTAACTGCCCATTGTGCAACTCAAACCAAGAAATGGATTCGGAACACCTCGAAATCTGTGTTTCATTGGCTGGCCATGATAATATCTTTGAAAAATACTGGAGTGCAAGAGGTCAAAAGTATTTATTGTCAACCGCCTGGCATTAGAAAACAAAAACAACATTTGATAATTGAATAAATGTCTATTTCCCTAGTAATTACTTTTGAAACTAATGTTGATAATTGACATTGCGTTCCAATTTACGAATCTTAGGCCTACATTTTTGGAAAACTCAATAATACTTTCGTAAATGTCGGTCAAAGCGTGTAGATTTTTATAGAGAAAAAACACGCACGCACACACATACAAATGTTCTGTATTAAGGAAGGCATAGGTGAAATTACTAAATCTTATAGTTTTCAATCTGTTGAGCTGAAATTTTTATCACATGCTACTTTTATATGTCAGTTACATTGTGCAAAATCTCTTTTATCTAGCTTTGATGGTTTTGGAGATATTGTAATCAATTTAATTAATTAATATATAAATGGTTCCACACGTCGAAAATTAAAGAAAATCATGTTGAAAAAAATTCCTGCCATTTATTTCATCTTAATAAGGAAATATGTCATATGTCATTCCATAATGACACGCGTAACATTTTTTAAGTACCTAACTATGATCTTCAAAGGATATTTAATTAAATACTTAGTAGGCCTAATTCATGAAAAAGACATTACTGTCTTTTAACATAAGTATTCCTAAATGTAAACAAAAATTCTTAATGAAAAGGAATAATTAATAATGCAAAAAATATTAAATATTGTATAGTGTGACACACGAACATTTTCTTGCCACTAGATTTATTACCAAAATGGAAAATGTTCATATTATTGTGCCAAATGACGTAAATGCATTCTGTTGATTTCCAAACAATTAAGACACTTGTGTAGTACATATAACTGCTAAATCACGAACTTTAATAGTACATTATGCAACGAGCCTATAATGAAGGTAATTAAGAAGTGAGTATGGATATTTATGAAACGAGTGCAAGCGAGTTTTATAATTTTCATACGAGTTCTTAATTACCATTATAGGCGAGTTTCATACGACTTTTTATGCTCGACCATATTTCTAACTTGATTTTATTAACTTTTGAGCAATGTCCCATATGTTGTGAGATGTGCGCAGACGCGAAAGTATTGATTTTTTCCGAGGAACAGATGTCCACATTGACCTTGCTAGGCCATAAGAACCTACAGAGATAACACTGAAATTAAATTAGGCATTGAAAAACGAGATGACAAATTGAATTTATTTGAATATTATTTACAATTAACGCTAATTATTATAGTAACGGAACATAACCTTCTGCGACAGTATTGGATTTCCAGCCTCCGTGACTTTTCGCTAATTCTCTTTCGATTGCATATCCGAAAATAATCGATACTTGCGGTTTTATAACGGTAGAAAGCTGACCTGTCATTGGCTGAACAGTTGTAACCTGAGTCGTCATTGGCTGAAAGACCTGACCTTTATTGAGTAGGTGTACTTTAATGACATGCATTAAAGGTCTGCTACCAGTTGTATAATTACTACATTTCGGCATGGTCGAGCATAAAAAAAATTAACAGTGCCATTAAAAAACAAAATATTGCAAATGTGTTGTGACATACGAACATTTCTGTCATGTTGGTTACTAATTGTTTTAAATGCACTATAAATACATCACTTCTTGTGGAAGACTTATACACTATGCCTACAGTTCTTATTATACAAAACAACACTAGATTACACTAAAATACACTTTTAAATTGAAATATCCACGGTTGTTTACAACCATATGTGGTGATATTTCCTGTGTAATGTCATGTGACGAATATACCAATATGTCAACCATTTGTAGTACTTCCCTTCCTTGGACATCACAGACACTTTCAATTCTTCGCCACCACAAGATTTTGTAACTTCTTATGTAGCCTATATTTGACGGCTATTTTTACTTGGTCATTTAATGACACTGTATCAATCACTAGGTTATTTAGTGTCAATGGGATTGGTGATAGCAAAATGGTATTTGACGAGATGAGGCCGAGAATTCGCCATTAGATTACCTGACATTCGCATTATGGTTGGAGAAAACCTCGGAAAACCCCAACCAAGTAATCAGCCCAACTTTAATTCTTGAAAATACTATCAAAAAATGTTCAAAATGTATTAATATTTATATCAATAGAAAAACTAATATAGATTTAAAATGGCCTAACTTTTAGAATTGCTAAATGATACCTACGGTAAATTAATTAATGTTATTAAATAAAACGATTTTAAATTAATATCAGAAATTTAGTACCATTTACCTAATGTGCAAATAATTACACCAATTTATTTATACACAGGCCTAGTATGGTGGCTACCTGTTTACGATATAAATGTACTGCTTAAGCTTGTTTTTAATATGAAATAAATTAACATAAACCAATTTTTTAAGTTTTTAATTTAAGGAATTAAAAAAATAATAAATATTTTATACGAACTTTAGGCATAAATTGTCTTATGCTAATTTTAGGCCTACACACTATATTTTTACAACAGTTGTTGTTTAGTCTGTCCAAAGACAGGTGTGAACCTCACAAGTGATACCAAGAAGGCATCACTTATGAGGCAACTAGGCCAGGAGATAATGGGATAGCGTGGCCAGTTCCTTTCCCCCTTATAACAGTGTTATGGAACACATATTTTCAAGAGTGTTTAACTTATAGTTTATGTACATTGAAAAAAACGCACACACAATTATCTAAATCAACAATAAGTATTTGAAATTCCACTACTAATTATGTTTAGACGTAAAGACTTCCAATAACAACAAAATTTGTAACTGGATTTTAGGATAAACTTTAGTGACACACGAACATAACATTTTTGTCATTGTGTTCCGTGTGTCAGTGTTTTTCTTGTAGAATACGTACAGAAATCAAAATGTTGTCCATATAAGAAGTTGATTGTTATGTGATGTTTCTCACTTTTACATTTATGAAACATGAAAAAATTAAATGGTTTTGAAGAAATATAAACAAATGTCCATTTGAGCGTGACACACGAACTCTCAACCTTTCCTTGTAATAATTGCAATAAAGCACGAAATAATCATTGTATTACGGTTTCTGTGCATTGTAATTATTAACAAAGGTCCTCACTTCATTATTAATTGCATTTAACATACAGAAGTAATGTTTTATTTGCCTTAAATATGCATTCAAATATGTGATTTCTAGTAGATAATTTCGCGCTCTTAAACCACAGATTTCTTGGTGCTTTTTCTCCCACATACGTGTTGTTACACAATGAGTGTTTTCAGATTCAAAAAATTCGGATCATAACGAAAAAAATGACATATAACAAGCAGAGATTCGTGAGATTTTTATTTTTCGTGAAAATGTCGCATTTTTGTGGAATGACACTCAAACATAATTTTATTCTGGTATCATTGGTCTTTGAGAATCGCATTTTTGTCACATTTTTGCCAAAATTTCACCTGTGCCTTCCCTTAAGATTTATCGTATTACTTCCATTTTTGTCCATGGATGGGGAGGTAATTACAAATAATTCTCTCCATTTCGTATTGATTTTTATACCATTTTGTAAAGTTTCGTTTTATTTTCCGACAATCTTATACAAATATAATTATTGCTCCTTTCCAGTGCTTAATATTTTCATTACTCACGACACTAACGTTCCTTTGTTGGTTATAGTGATCACATAAGTTGACTAAGAATTTCGTAAGGGTAGATTTTACATGGAAATAGAGTTGAATGCAACCTATTACTATTTTTCAGCCCTCGGCCCACAAGCGCGTAAGAACTCTGCTACTTAAAATTTATTTGCATGGGAGACAGCAAGAAACAAAATAATAATGAGTAATAATTTAAAAGTATATATCTTTATCGCATCGATTCAAAATTATAGATCATAAAAATTTCAGTAATAGAAATATTTATGTACTACATATTATGTGGTAAAAATGAAGTTATGTTGTATATATTCAGTGCAGTTGTATTCAAAATAAAGCATTATTGAAACCATCAATGACGTTATGTTTTATCAAACTCTCAACTGTAACATTCTACAGTTTAAGATAGCCCTAAAGTAGGATTTATTTTTTTCATATCTTTAAACTTCATGCATGCAGTGACCGCCACGTCCCAAAAGAAGAAATAAAAATTGGTATAATACGTTTTGTTATTGTCGTTGCTTTGAATATATGTTAGTTTTATAATTTAAACATCATGTTATTCTGTGTTGCAATACAGCTATGATCATCCATGAATTAAATTTATATTAATTGAGAATCTTTTTAATACGAGAAAACAGAAACAAGTGAGTAACATTCCTTTCTTTTAAGAACCATCCCCTCTGGTGTTTATTACTCGTATTTGCCCATATACAGTCTCTTGCCTTTAATTTATTAACTTTAATTACACTTTTAGGGAATTTTAAAGTAAATGTAAAATATTTTTGGTCATTTTTCTCAGTCATTTCTAGGTCGTCAACATCCGTCCCTTCCTTATTACTAGGATTCGGGTTTCTTTGACGTGTCATATTTTATCCTGATCTATTTTTACAAACCTAAGTTACATTAAACACATTTCTATCATTTCTGAACAGGTTTATTTTTGGTTATATAAATGCATTTTTTTCCATTTTATCATTGTCATAAATGTCCGCCATGTTAGCTCTGTGGTCACGTGTCTGCCTTCAGACTATCCGACCTGGGTTCGATTCCTGGTGAGATCAGAAATTTTCATGTAAAATTTCTACCTCAGGTCTAGAAGAGATGGTGGTGCACAACTTCCAATCACTAAATTGTCCACCAATATGCCTTGGTTAAATCTCAAATCTCTCCACAGTGCATATGAAGAGAAAGCATGTGTCACTGTTGATAGTGATTCGTCCGTCGGACGGGAAAGTTTAGCCTGGCGGCTCCCTTGGTGCTATTCGACAGGAATACGCTACGTGCCAGCAAGGGATTTCACCTTCTCCCTTCCTCACCCATTCCCTACACTACACTTACACATACACTCACTCTAGTACACCACATAACTCTTCAGAAATACTCATCATGTACAGTATGTCCCGCCGAAGTGGTGTGCAAATTGAAAATGGGTCACAGTGCAACCATCTGTCCGCAGTGTGTGGAACCCGAATCATGTAAGTGAAAGGATAGGCATTAGACACATACACATCCCCCATTTCTATACTAGTTCCACAGCTTAAAGCTTCAATGTTAATGTAAGATGTGGGTTTCCTTCCCACTGGTAAGAATGGGAAATATGAGTTGTTGCAATATAAAATAAAATTCACAAGATCAACACGTTATATACAATCCTTTCAGCCTCATCCTATAGGAACCATGCCCACTTGTATCCACATCTTTAAGCTTCGATGTTAGTGTAAGATGTATGGGATGAATTTTTGCTGCGTGGTTTCCTGACAGCTGCTAAAATAAAGAAATGTTAGTAAATTGGACTATATAGGTTAATGCGATATAAAATAAGATTTACAAAATGCAAGATATTCTATACCAGTGATCGTCAGCACTCGCTGAAATGTGCAATGGGTACGCGGTGCCATCCTGTTCGCACTGTCGTGCAACAGGGAGAGATAGAGAGCATACCCGCTAGCAGCTATGAGAGCACTATAGTGCACTGCGTTTTCCGCAGGTAAGAGAGGCTAGCCCCAGAGTGCTCTGTGCTGACGACCCTTGTTCTATACAGTCACTTTCCGTATTATCCTATAGGAACCACGCCCACTTGTTGACCAGTTAATACATGGCGGATATAGGTTCAAATGTTTCAAAGATGGCGGCGCAATCGCCAATCTATATTCTTACTTCTAACTCGTTGGACGCGACGTAATACAATATAGTCATATGGGTTTTCAGCTTTGCGGGCACTGTTAATCTCGCTTTCTCGATTATTGTTCATATCTACTAGAAATGTATGTTTTCCACCGACTATTTCCAGATAAGTAGGCAACAATATAATTTATTGGCATATATGAATACCTTCTAATAAGTATGGTAGAGTAGAAACATCTTTCAAGTTGACAAAAAAAAAAAGACTTCTTCAATTGATAGGGCTTATTTGCACATCATGTTTTAGAAATCAAGTTAATTCTGCCTCTAATACATTCAATGAAATACCTACTGGATTTTATAAGTTTGTACGATAATATGCAGAACGAAATGGAAGTAAAGCAATAGAAATTGCGGGTGAATTCAGATAAAATCATTTCGTAGTATTCTAAGACGATATGCTGTTTTTTGTTCTGTGTGTTAGCAGCTACCTGATTGCGTAACTATCAGAGAGCGAAGTGAGTTTTTTAATTTTTATGTCAGATTATAGAGTAGACGTCAGTGGCGGATCGTACCTGAAAATAATAGAATGCTACAAAATATTGGGAAAACTTTAGTATACGGATACCTCAGTAACAATTATCTTGAAATACTAAAAAGAGCAGATTTGTCTGTGTTTGTCGAATTAACATCATCATATTTCCGAAAAGGCATTTTTCAGTGCCAATAGCTAATTTATTTTGTGTGCACAAGATAGGAATTTTGGAGTAAGAGGGAAAGGAAGGAAGGCATCCGTGTTCTGAAATGTATCCTCTTTTATCTTTGACACCTGTCGTAGAGCATGAATTACCGCTACTGAATAATGGGTAAGGGAAGCAGAACATATTATCCTGTCACTGTTCTCATGAATTTTCTAGTGTACATATAGTTTTTATCATTCTTTGCTTTCTGCACAATATTGAGATCTGGTATTGGCTGCCATAGATATTTAATTATAATTGTATCTTCTAATCATAGGCGGAGAGAGAATCGTTTCCTTGGGGGGGGGGGCAATCAAAGCCATAGAATCCCCATATAACGGGGTTATGGGGGACATCATTTAACTCCTCCCCCCCGTCATAGCTTGACCATGGTACAGTATAATATATCGGAATATGATCATTTAATAAAGGTATTTTCGGGGGGCATGTTTCTTACAGTGTTACAATAATACTGGAAAGCTTGCCTATTTAGTATTGCAAGAGGCGGCGAAAAGTGGCTTGTGCTGCTATCTAGCGGCTTGGATTGTTTATACACTTCTTGCGGCGTGCTAGGTTACGTGAGGAAAAACGGAGAGTTGTTCATTTGATGTCAATAAAAAATGCAAATCAGTAGTTTTATTTAGTAACAAGGTTCACAACATTTTAAATTAATAAGACGTTACAAAGTTATTGGAACAGAAATGAAATGAAACAATTCTCGTATTTTCAAATGTAAGTATGATTTAGTTATGCATGAATTTAGAAACTTTCATAGATTGTTTATTTCGTTTCTTAGCTAATGGTTATCCATTTTATTTTTGATGTAACAATTTATTTTCACACTGAAATATTTGTCAGTGAAGATACCGGCATAGTCGCTGCTTTAGGGATGAAGCCTGTATCTTGTAAGTTATCTTTTACATCAAGCAGATGCGATTTTAAAATTTCTGCAGGCATTGCATCTTTTGATAGAAAATAACATACGTAGTTTCCTTTAAAATTCTGCACATTCCTCGAATAATGAAAACCAGTGCTTGGTTTGCAAATGGCACTTCTAAAATTTTTACGTCAGTTGAAGTTTGTTGATTATGCCTATCTATACCTAATTCAATGAATCCCTCAAAGTGTCTGCTTTAGCATTGTAAGTTATATTTTCCTTCAAATACATTTTATCGTCAACAATAATAGTTACAACCTTTTCATTCAATGGTACAATGTCGTATTTTATTTTTAATAATTGATTGTAAAATGGCGCGACTTATACCGGGCCTATACCAAATTCATAAAGTCAATTTTTGAGAGATCTAACTGTTGGTAAACATAATTTTCTTCTTAGAAATCTTTCGCCCTGAGGTGAACATAAATGGAATGTTGCGGCAAAACTTTTATCGCAACTGGAATATCGTTTCCCCATTTCCTTATTTTTATGCACACTTGTGACTAATGAATACATCATCTTGAACAATTTTAATTAAATTAACATTTGGACTTGCTGTGTTTAGAGCTGTCATTTCCGCTTGAGCCAGTTTTTATCTTTTAGGATTTCTTGCATCGTAAAAAAATGATCTTAATTTAGTGAAATATTAATGCCTTTAAAATATAGGACTAGGCAAATTATTTGTCCGAATAACTACCTGAATCACCTATTATGAAAAAAACATGAGTCCCTTTCTTCACAAAATCAACAATTCACATTTCGTATGTTACATATCCCATGACACACTATTTGGATAAAAAAGTAAAGACTTTCAATTTTTTATACGGAGAAACTATAAAGAAATTGTGTTTTATATGAACAATGTAAAGTAGATTTATACAGTGTAGTAACTGTTTCAGTTAACATAGAGAATATGTCACTGCTAATGCACTATCTAATTACACAATGGAGGAGTATCGTCTGTCATTTCTGTCTAATATCAGAAAACCCGCAGCTTCCTCGATGCAAGATCTAATATGTTTATTTGGGACCTTCGCGATTCTTTTATTGTGCTTTGATTTTGACTCATATTTTCGGAAGAAGGAGCTGTTAAATTCAGTGAAGGAATAACTATTATCTTCAGTCTGTTATTAAAAACAGAGTATTAAAAATTAACAGTCCTATAACTGATTTGAAACTTCGGTATACTTTTCCAATTTATTACACTCTGTTTTTACTTATCCCTAATGTTTCGAATTATGGTTATTGAAATCCGATAATCAAAAGTGATCTGAATATATTTTGTGATTTTTGTACATAATAAGCTATGCTCCATCCCTCTAATTTTAAACGTTTCGTCTACAACTGTTGACAGTGTTTTTAGTTAGTACTCGCATTTTGCTTATGATATTGTTTGTGTTTTGTTTTTTAAAGAAGTTTATATAATGACGCAAATAGCGATAGTAGCTGACGCGCCCTATTAAATCTCATTAACTAATGTCAGTCTGCGTTTATTTACCTGTATGAAAATGGCACACCTAAAAGACAAAAGCAAATAACTGTAGTAGCCTACTGGTAGTAGAAGCAGTAGTAATAATAAAATATAATAATAATAGTAATAATAATAATATTAATAATAATAATAATCATCATCATCATCATCATCATCATCATCATCTTGTAATAGAAAAGTAATATTCTGCAGGTGTTTACATGACTACTCCCAATCTCTATCTTTTGGAAATCTAAAGAAAGGTCTAGCATAATTTGCTAGGCATAGTTTTTAAAAAACATAGAACAAACATTTCCATGTTTAACTGATATTGTGTAGGCTACAACTATAATGAAAATAATCCTTAGGACATCATGAGTTTACTGAAGAACAAAGCTCATATCACAGTTCAACATGCTATTCGTCACTCATCCTCGCTGCCTACAATCCCTGCCGCTAGATAGCACTGGCGAGTCATTCGCCACTTTTACCGTGAACTTTCCAGTATTTTACACCCATATTCGCGATGTTTCGGACCGAGTTGTATAGGGTTTGAACTGTAGATCTACTACAAATTATAATAGGGCATAATTTAATCAATATTCCGAAATTAAAGGACGAGGAAACTAAGCAACATTATCAGGTCGAAATTTCAAATAGGTTTGCCGTATTAGCAAGTTCCGACGAAGTTGAGGAAGAGTTAGATGTCAATAGCATGTGGGAAAATATCCGAGATAATATCAAAATTGCAGCTGAACAAATCATAGGTTATTATGAAACGAAGAAAAAGAAACCGTGGTTTGATGAATATTGTTGCATGGTAGTAGAAAGAAGGAAACAGGCAAAATTGAAATTCTTACAGGACCCAGTTGAGGTGAATAGAGATAATTATTTCAATATGAGACGGGAAGCAAAACGTACACTTAGGAATAAAAAGAGAGAATACTTGAAGGAAAAATTGAATGAGGTAGAAACAAATAGTAAAAATAAAACATTAGAGATTTATATAAGGGCATAAAGGAATTCAAGAATGGATATCAGGCAAGGGTAAACGTGATCAAGATGAGAATGGTGACTTGCTTGCAGACGCTCATTCAATCCTGAACAGATGGAAAAACTATTTTGGACAACTACAATATACATAGGCCAAATAGAAATGATCGGGACGAAATTGAAATACAAACTGCTGAGCCATTTATACCCGAACCCACAGTTTCTGAAGTCGAAATTGCGATAGAAAATCTGAAAAATTATAAGTCTCCAGGTATCGATCAAATTCCAGCAGAATTAATACAAGAGGATGGAAGCGCATTATCTAACGAAATTTATAAGCTTGTACTTGCTATATGGGAAAAGGAAATTGTACCAGAACAATGGATGGAGTCCATTATCGTACCTATCTTTAAGAAGGCGGACAAGACTAACTGTAGTAACTTTCGAGGAATATCACTTTTGTTGACGTACAAAATTTTGTCCAATATTCTTTTGAGAAGATTAACTCCGAACGTAGATGAAATTATTGGGGATCATCAATGTGATTTTAGACGTAATAGATCAACTATTGACCAGATATTTTGTATTCGACAGATAATGGAGAAAAAATGGGAGTATAAGGGTACAGTACATCAGTTATTCATAGATTTTAAAAAGGCATATGACTCGGTTAAGAGAGAAGTTTTGTATGATATTTTTATTGAATTTGGTATTCCCAAGAAACTAGTTCGATTAATTAAAATGTGTCTCAGTGAAATGTACCGCAGAGTTCGTATAGGTCAGTTTCTGTCAGATGCGTTTCCAATTCACTGTGGGCTAAAGCAAGGAGATGCACTATCACCTTTACTTTTTAACTTTGCTCTAGAGTATGCCATTAGGAAAGTCCAGGATAACAGAGAGGGTTTGGAATTGAACGGGTTACATCAGCTGCTTGTCTATGCGGATGACGTGAATATGTTAGGAGAAAATCACAAACGATTAGGGAAAACACGGGAATTTTACTGGAAGCAAGTAAAGAGGTAGGTTTGGAAGTAAATCCCGAAAAGACAAAGTATATGATTATGTCTCATGACCAGAATATTGTACGAAATGGAAATATAAAAACTGGAAATTTATCTTTTGAAGAGGTGGAGAAGTTGAAATATCTTGGAGCAACAGTAACAAATATAAATGATACTCGGGAGGAAATTAAACACAGAATAAATATGGGAAATGTCTGTTATTATTCGGTTGAGAAACTTTTATCATCCAGACTGCTCTCGAAAAATCTGAAAGTTAGAATTTATAAAACAGTTATATTACCGGTTGTTCTGTATGGTTGTGAAACTTGGACTCTCACTTTGAGAGAGGAACATAGGTTAAGGTGTTTGAGAATAAGGTTCTTAGGAAAATATTTGGGGCTAAGCGGGATGAAGTTACAGGAGAATGGAGAAAGTTACACAACACAGAACTGCACGCATTGTATTCTTCACCTGACATAATTAGGAACATTAAATCCAGACGTTTGAGATGGGCAGGGCATGTAGCACGTACAGTATGTGCGAATCCAGAAATGCATATAGAGTGTTAGTTGGGAGGCCAGAGGGAAAATGACCTTTAGGGAGGCCGAGACATAGATGGAAAGGTAATATTAAAATGGATTTAAGGGAGGTGGGATATGATAGAGAATGGATTAATTTTGCTCAGGATAGGGACCAATGGCGGGCTTATGTGAGGGCGGCACTGAGCCTCCGGGTTCCTTAAAAGGGAGTAAGTAAGTACGGTAAGTATAATTTAAAACAATCCCTCTCTTTTTTTCTCTCGTACAGAATAGTTTAATAGTTTATATTACATGTCTAAGAACAATATGTGCAGACAAGGTCAGATAAGCCAAGAACAATTACAAAGACTCTATACGAACAAAAAATTCTTCATCGCATATACTGTACATCAGCATTTCTCAAACGTTTTTGAAGTGGGGACCACTTTTTTAAGTCAGAACAGTTCCACGGACCACCTTACTCTTGTTCCCTTCGAAAGCAAATTTATCATTTTTGTAGCATATTTTAATACCAGTATATTTATATTTTAAGACGGAATTGATTAATTATAATACTTTTCTAATTATATTTTTTGTAGCCAATCACAAGTAACTTATAACAAATTCTGTGCATTGTTGATTCATCGCTTGCTTGTTAGCTGTTTGAAATCCTTCTTATGTGGTACACACAGCAGTTTTCCATGTCTCTGTTAACTACTGCCTATTATAAATACTGGAAAACTGGCTTCGATCCGGATCTTTGAAAAGAAAGGAACATGCTGATACTATTGATTTAGGCAGTGCTAATAGTTCAGAAGCTGAGTGTGAAGAAATATAGTATTATCAGTTAGAGTGCCATTAAAGAAATATCTAGTCAGTATCTAGTCAAAGAAAAAATAATTTCGTAAATATGACTTGGTACTTGAATTTACTTGGTGTGGCAATGAGAGTGAACTAAAACCTCGGTGTGTTGTTTGTTACGAAGTGCTTTCGAATGAGTATATGAAATTCGAGAAATTGAAATGGCGCTTAGAGACGAAACACACAATTGTAAAAAGTAAACCTATCGGATTTTAAAATAGACAGAGTCTAAAATTTCTTATATCATCATCTGGAAGAAAAAATAAAAAAATGAATGCAGAAACATGCCCGATTTTCAACAAGTAAAGATGCAATTTGGCACGTTCTATTATTGGTGTACGACGTACTGTACGTTCCCCATTTCAATGTGCATAATGGGTGTCGGCAAAACTATTAAGAAAGTCAATACATGAAAAGGTTCGGTACTTTGGTCCTCTGTTATGAATTCGGGTGGTCTCTGGCTGGGATACAGGCGTGGCGCCAGAAATTGCATGAAATATCAGTACTGGGAGAAAAAGTGAAAGGCGATTACCGTGTGTCATTTCCAAACTCAGAGATTTTCAGCTATAGTGTGATATGCAATTCCTTTGAATTTTATTTTTTCTTCCGTCTTTTTTGAAGGACCACAAGGGCAGAACTCGAAGACAAGTGGTCCACGGTCCATAGTTTGAGAAATGCTGGCTTTAGGGAATCTTTACTCAGAGGAAATCTGAAGTACAGGGACATCACTTTATTTTTACCAACATTTTTAACATTAACCTGGCTATACTCGGAAACACTGTTACCCCCTTCCATTACAGGAGTTTGGTGTTACTAGTGCAATATGTGAACAAATCATTTTACTAGCTATAGGAGGAGAGTAAAGTAGTGTATCCATTTATGTTATAGAGAAATGCGATATTACGATTTTCAGTTTGTTTATTACTTTTAAGGTATTTTATCAAAATACAGTAGAGTAGTAACAGTTTTTTTTCACAAACTCAACTCTTCAGGCAGTTGTATTCAATATATAATGGCTACTTTATTCAGCATATTACCGTACTTTGGGTAACTCTAATTTCACTTCTGTTCAGTCCACACAGATAAAGTTATTCAGTCATGCTACACACCGTACCTGTGCGAAATAAGCAGGGGCAGGTGTTTATGGAGATTACGAAAATCACGACATAATAAATATACAATAGATTTTTACTAATCTTTACGAATTAAGTGATTCTGATTAATAATATGCGGATAAAATAATCACGACAAATCGCGAAATATAGTTCTAATAGCGAAATATGAACACATTCGCGAATTATTATTATTGTGTCGTTTTATAGCGAATTTCATATTCTGAGTTCTTTTTTCGGACTATTTTTTCTTTTGAATTTGTTATAATATCGAAGTAGGCTACATTGCATGGTATTCCAGGTGTTCTGATTACATTAGTGAACAAAAAAGACTGAGAATTCAACATTTCACTAATAATTTGAAAGTGTTAATTTGAGGGCTGCAAGTTTTTTTTTTTTGTGTTTAATGCATGTGTGTTAAATACAGTCTCAATTCAACAAATATTGTCTATTGGCCATACCGCACCTTTACCAGAATCTAACGAACCTTTAATATTAATTATTTGGAAAGTAATATTCATACTGAGTTAATACTCCAATTTCAAAATAATTGTATTTTTCAAAATTTCCATTAATATCCGTCAAGAGTACAAATCAATCTCCAACAATCTCCGCCGACACCAATATTAAAAAAAAAACAGAAATGATGAAGTTAATCTCCATAAATACCTGCCCCTGGAAATAAGCTTCAATAATATAGGCTCCTTCTTCTATAGAAAACGCAACCATATTTCTGAAATACACTATACTCTGTACTGTTTACTTCACTGCTAGCAGACTTCGAATGCAACAGCGGTCGTAAGTTTGTGTGGCTGACGGGAGCAGGAGCATTAGTGAAAGGGGTGGGAGTCAAGTACATTCAGAAACGCAGGTACAATAAAAATGCAAGTACAAATAAAGTGATGTCCCTGTACAATAGTTTATCTTCTGTAACATAATACGGAATAGAAATTAAAGATTAACTAATCAGTGAAATGTAACATTCCTTCCTTCTTTATCTTTACATCCGTGTGCATTGCTGCAATTAAAAGCAGCACTCGAACGAACATACTTATTCAGCTCAACCAAACAAATGGCCACCCGTCGGCTGTTCAAATTGGGAGCATAACACTAGCGCCAGTGAGCGGTCTAGCGGTTATTTAGTAAGTCTATGCACAATAATGAGCACGGTGTTGTGTGGAAAAGCATGACAAAATATTACGGTTGGGCAAGGTGAAGTGCTGTTCTGCGCATGAGCAGACACTACTAGCCGTGCTGAATTGGGAATCAGCACGTTGGAAACGTTTGAGAGTAAGGATGGATTCCATTGAGTCTGTAACACTAAATTATCAAAATAGTGAACTATTATAGGACTAAGTAGAATTTGTATTGTGTGTGAGTTGTTTTAAATACCATTTCGACGATAATTTTATGGCGTGCTGCAGTACGTTAGTACGTAGGGAGCGCCGTCACCGGTAGACGTAGATTTCTGTGTTGGCGGTCATTCAAGTTGTATTCAGCCTCACCGCCTGCGAAGGTAGACTGCCAGCAGTACTTGTACAGACCTCAATGAGCGATGGTTCTGAGCTCGTTTCCTGGAAATACAGTCGAAGGTGAAAGAACAATTAAAAACTATTGTAATTAGCTAGGATTTTGAAGACAAAACATTTCTAAAAATAATTAATTACTTTTTAGACAGTCATTTCATAATGACAACTTTTCGATCCCCATTTTAGTATCGAAAGTCACTGATTTCTGCATCCATAAACTAGCGTGCTTAAAAGTAAATTTCCGTGCCTGAAAGTACTTTTAAACACGCTAATTAGAAATACTGAAAACATAAATTCCTCCTATTTATTTATTATAAAAATATCCACAACACAATTATTTAAATTGGTAATTACAACATTTGGAGATTTCATACCTACCTTATTCTCTTACGAATCACTCATTTTCGTTCTATATTAAGTATTAAATTACATAATTCTGATTGTTGTCTTATACAGTGTAATTGTCCGGTCCGATTATTAAAGAGTCCTTTGAGGTTAAGTATTTAGGCATAATTTTCGATAATCATTTAAAATGGAACCAACACATTAATTACCTTTGTAATAAATTACGCAAAATAGTATATTATTTTGTTTTATTGAGGAATTACTTGTCAATAAGTTTATTACGCACAATATATTTAACTTTATTTCAATCGGTAATTATGTATGGAATTATAGGATGGGGTAGCTCATTTAAATCCAATTTTAATCCACTTTATTTATTACAGAAGAAAATAATTAAAATATGTCTTCATAAACCTATTGATTTTCCATCTCAAAATTTGTTTTTAAACTTTAATGTACTTAACGTAAGACAAATTTATTATATTGTATTAATAAAATTCATACATAAAAATCGAAATAATTTTGAATTGTATTCTCATAGTTATGAAACAAAAGGAATGAATTATTTAAGATTGTTTGAACCAAAATGCAACACTGTTACAGTATTTAATCATAGTAGTAATTTAGGCCCAAGAATATATAACAAATTTATATTTAAAATATCCTAATCTGGTCACTTCTAATAGTTCTAGTATTAAATTAAATAAGTTATGTATGGATTTTATAAAAATTTAAAACTTGTAAATTTAAATTTATATGATTTATTGCATAGTAGACATACGACAAATTGTATTGTATTAATTTCAATTCAGGAATCCGACCCTGAGCACGAGTTCTCCTCTTTCAGGGGCAAGCTAAAGTTTTTATCTGTATATATTATATATTATGTTATAATTATTAGCAAAATAATAAATAAATGAATAAAATAAATAAATAAGTAAATAATTAAATAAATAAATGAATAAATATATATATATATATATATATATTACAAATTACGTGACAAGCAGAAAACAACTTCCTAATAACAGCAAAAAATCACGATGGTCTGCTACGAATACATACCCGAAGGCCGTGAAATCTCTCTCTTTGCATGCGAATGTAATACTCTTTCGTTTTTAACATGGGAAGTTCGCCATTGCGAGAGAACCAATCAATAATTTTATTCTCTTTCAAATATAAATACATCAGGGATTCTCGAGCGACTATCTATAAAATCTTGTATGAAACATGCGAAACTAGCGTTTTAAGCACTTGCCGTGTTGTCCACCTCCTTTTCGTGTAGGTGAACAATCTTTATTTCTAGTGCTTAAAACGTTCTTATTTCGCAACTTGTTGCATAAATAGCTATTTTAATGTACCGAAGAACATGTGATATTTCCATGCAGATATTCTGCGTCATCATACGATGAAAGAGTAATGGAACGGAGAAAAATTCTCTCTGGCGCAGGGATTTCAACCCAGGTTTTCAGCTCTGCATGCTACGTGATTTAAGACGGTGCTTATTCCGTCGGATCCCGGCCAACAAGTCAATCATAACGAGTGCACCTCAGCACATGTGTGGACTTCAGTCCTGCGTTCATAGACATCTATGACTTAGTGCAGAGGGCGGCCACTAGAGGGAACCCAAGAGTTGGAACTTAAACTGAGACGATTCTGTCCGGTGCCGGGGTGGGTATCCGGTGTGGCTTAGTGGATAAAGCATCAGCACGTAGAGTTGAAAATCCGGGTTCAAATCCCGGCGCCGGAGAGAATTTTTGTCCGTTCCATTACTCTTTCATCGTATGATATTATTATTTCTGATACCATTACCTTTTAAACACATTCACAAATATACATTTTGTAAACATGTCTACATTACACTTTTCATTGGCAATAAATAATTTTGCATAGCCTAATGTTGTTACATTTACGGTATAAGAGTAACTATTTTAACACATTTGTTAATAGTAAATCAGTTTAAGTAATGGCTATTTTGCAACGCTGTTACAAGATGCGTACTCACCTTAGAGCTGAGCACCGCGGGGACAGGGTGTAAGGGCAGTCTCCTCGTGACTGCCATAAGTGCAGCAGGGAAGAGTGTTTCCGTCTGTTGGCAAGTGCTACTGAATTTACTGCGATGTAGCAATTTTTTCTGGAAATGAAATCGATTTCTTATTAAATAAAAAGAACAAATGGCGAAGGAATATTCTGTTCCTTTTACCTTAAGGATTTAGTGTGAGAAGTTACAGTTATTGAACACTCTATACATTTTCTTACCACCTTTTACAGTTGAGATGCAGCTCTTTGCTTGTTTCATTTTCTATGAACTGAAACAACCCAGAACTCACCACGAGGAGGTGGCTGCATGTCGAGTTCCGCCCTGCCCAACCCAACCTCCCTTCCATATATGGGCAGTGCGTTATTCTTTGTCAATTTCAAATAATCTTCATTCTCTTCCACTTGAATCAACATTTATGTTTCCAATTCATATCTTTTCTCAACTTATAAAAGTTAGATTATTAAGATACTCCAGTACAATATAATCAATCAATGCATGTCAGTGCAACGAAATATATGAAGAAATGCTTGCTGTCATTCTTTTTGTCTGTTGTAGACTATACGTTTTTTTTTCTTTTGTAGGACGCTTCATATAGGTCTAGATGTATATACGATAGCAAAAATGTAAGACAACTTTCGGTACGATGGATGAATCGCTCATAGATAAGTTATAATAAATAAATATATTTGTATTTTTTAAACTGTTTTGCTAAAGAAGCAAGCACGAGTCTTGAGAAAAGTGGAAATATAATGTAAGAGGAATTGAAAAAAAACATGGTTATGGTGTTAGTGTTGTGGGTACTACTGTAGCCTATATACAAAGTTAAATTTTCCGCGGTTTCGTGAGCGAGTGTGCATAAAGATCGCGTTGTGTGCATTAATTATTTTCTCTACTGTTCTTAGTTATTGCTTTAATTATTAGGACTATTTTAAATAATTAAGATTAATATTTGTTGATAAAATCAGTGTGCTTTAGGGATTTGGGCTCTTTATAAACAAATTTGTCCGCGTAAAGAGGTTTTTCTTACATGATTCGCATTAAAAACTATTTGCGTAGTTGCATGTCACAACAAAGACTCTCGTCAATCGCAAATATTTCCATGCAGAAACAAAATGAGCAAAAAATTATAAAAAAAATCAGCCTTTCCACAACGATATTACTGACAAATTCGATGACATGAACAGAAGGATTCAACTTGTCTTCAAAATATTGGTACCGGTATGATTATTTATTACCATTAATTTATATTATTATTATTATTATTATTATTATTATTATTATTATTATTATTGTCATCACCATCAATGTCACGTATTTTAAATATACCGCTATTTAATATACATAAGCCTATACATGTTTTTTGTTATAAAATTAGAAGTCGACCTAAGACTGCTTCACGCTCCTACGTCACGAGCAGCCACTTTGCACTACGTAGATGATGCAAAGACCTGAATATCTTTAATATTTGCTCTGATAGCCAGGCTACACAGGGTGTGCTAAGTGCGCGTCTGAATGAGAAGAACGTGATAATGCCGGTGAAATGAGTCCGGAGTCCAGCATTGAAAATTACCCAGCATTTGCTCATATTAGCTTGAAGGAAAACCCTGGAAAAAACCACATCAGGTAACTTTCCCCGACCGGCAATTGAATCCGGGCCACCTGGTTTCGCGACCAGACGCGCTAACCTTTACTCCACAGATGTGGACGCTTTCCTTGATATGCTGGCAATTATTACATTTATATAATATATAATTTTACAGATTTGTTCTGTCTGTCCTAGAGGTGTACATTTTTACTACCGTAATAATTTCTCCTACATCCAAACATGATATTTTCGTTTCCTTTTAAAGTATGCTTCATGTTCTGTGGCATTTCCTATTACATTCTGTTGTCACTTTTCACCATTGTTCTTGTTACTCATTCAGATCATCATACAATACAATATCGTCCTCATCATAATAATATCAGGAGTTATTTTCACAGTCTGGTATATTGAGGCGATGGAGATCTCTTTCCATGCAGTTCTCGCTATTTGGCAATATGAATAGCCTAAGGCGACTGCTTGTCTTCTTGTTTTACGACTATCTTCCATCCAGAAGTCACTTGTCCTCTATTTCAAGTCACTTTTTCGTTACATATCATTGCAGTTTAGTCCCACTTCGGTTTTGTTGCACGTTTGATAAAGTCTTGTGAGTTTTCTGTTACAGCAGAAGAATCGACGTTTTTGATTGCAAACATAAAAATTCGAATGATTTTCCAGTGTTAGATGTTGTAACTTTCTTAAATAACTGAAATGATGCAAATTTTCAAAAACGAATATTCTGAAGTCTGTTTTTGTATTTAAAATTCCTACTTTGTTGTAGCATAACAGTTGTTGAATATGCAGACAATAGTAAAATTTATTGTTATTTTAGAAATTACGATTTAATCCTTCATTCTGGTGTTGCAATATCAAAGTATTAAGTTTTTTAGCTACGGTGTAAGTCAAGAAATTATCAACTGTTTAATATTTCACCGTTGTATATATTGTGAAGTCTATGTCTCTGTTGAATACAATTTCAATTCTGTTTCTTATTTTAATTCCCGTTATTATGTTCATATATTTGTTCAGTACGTGTTCACAAATAATGTAGTGTCAAAGCAGGCAATCTTGGCAATAAATTATATAGGCATCATTCCAATGAACACGATGGGAACATTAAAAGTATTTTAAATAAATTCACCATTTTGTGTTTGTTTACAGATGAACTGATCTGAATGCCAACTACCGGTATTGGAACACAGTTCTCATGTTCGACATTTGATAACACATAATCTGATATCAAGCAAACAGCCTTGAAAAATAATTGCATAGCTATTAGTAGTGAAAACGATAGAGACAGCAAAAATTTGTGAAGTGAGTGCACATATATTCAATAGTTGATCACACATTCAATGAATTGAAAAAAAAAAAATTTTTTTTTTTTTGAAAACAATTCACATATTCAATACTTGCAGACTAATAACACTGTACAACATGAAAAATTCCCTTTACATGAAAACATGTGTTTCTTGTATATTTATGGCTGGAAATAACGAATCTGTACTCTGTTTTTGCCTAAGATGAACCATTTTCCAAAAAATCCACAATTTAGTATTTTATGTATTTCCTCGAAGATATTGCTATGTTTCCTTAATTTAAATTATTTTTCGAATATCCTGCTTCTTCTATCAAACATTTTCAGTGCAGGGATAGATTTAGACACATTTAGAAATATATATCTACATCAGTCATTCACTGCGAGGTTGTGTTGATCATACCTTAATTCCAGCATTTTAAATGTAATTTTTTGTTTACTTTCAAATGTTTCCATTCTCCACGTCATACTGCTCATGGAAAGTGCTTTTTGTGGAGTGTTGTTACGTGTGAAGTACTAATGTTTTAAGGCCTAAGGACACAGTGAACTACATTCAATGCATTATGTGTCGTCAGTGTAAAAATAAGCCTGACTTATTTTGTTATGTGTGTGGCGAAGTTACATTCAAGACTCAACAATGTAGCTTGTCGCCATTGGTTAGAAAGGCATATGAATTGTACTTTGGATGCAGAGTTGGAGATCAGGATAAGTCTTGGGCTCCACATATATGCTGCAATTCATGCTCCAGGAATCTGAGAAAGTGGTTACAAGGAAAACTTAGCGCAATGAAATTTGGTGTACCTATGGTTTGGCGCGAACCAAAAGACCACATAACGGATTGTTACTTTTGTTTAACAGATGTTTAGGGGTTCACGCCCAAATCCTAACACTCTATGCGGTATCCAAACATACCCTCCGCTATGCGACCAGTTTCTCATTCTGAAGACCTTCCTGTACCTACAGCTCCAGATAAATATACTCTTGATTCAGAGGAAGACACTTCAGATGCCCGATGCGGTCAAGATACAGATTTTCAACCCTCTCCATCTATGACATGTGTACATCATGAAATAAAACAGGGAGAGCTTAACGATCTTGTGCGGGACTTAAAACTCTTTCAAACATATGCAGAATTACTGGGTTCTAGGCTGCAAGGTTGGAATCTGTTAGATAAAGATGTAAAAATTACTTCATTTAGAAGACGACAAAGCAATTTTGGGCACTATTTTGCGGAGAAAGAATGCATTATTTATTGCTGTGATGTGAATGGGTTATTTCAGGCATTGGGACATGAACACATTGTAGGAGACTGGCGCCTGTTTATTGACTCTTCCAAACGTAGTCTAAAGGCAGTACTCCTCCATATAGGCAATGTTTTCCCCTCTGTTCCTATAGCATATAATGCTGTAAATACCAAGGAAACATATGAGGTAATGAGTGCTATATTGAAATTAATTGACTACTCTACATTCAAATGGCACATTTGCGGAGACTTAAAAGTTATTGGGATATTAACAGGCATGCAACAATGATACACTAAATTCTGCTGCTTCCTATGTAAATAGGATATTCGTGACAGAAAAAGTCACTACATCCGTAAACAGTGGCCTCCACGATAAAACTACATTCCTGGCAACAAAAACATATCTCATGAACCACTTGTGAATCCGCAATATGTCTTTCTTCCACCATTGCACATTAAACTTGGTTTAATGAAAATGTTTGTAAAAGCGCTGGACAGAGAAGGGTTAGCCTTCTTGTATCTCAGAAACAAATTCAAAAGTTTAAGTGAGGTAAAGGTAAAAGTAGGGCTTTTTATTGGCCCACAAATTAAATCAGTCATGCACGACGAAGACTTTGAAAATAAACTATCAGAAGGAGAAAAAGCAGCCTGGCAGGTATTTAAATCAGTATGTTCAAGTTTCCTTGGAAACGAGAAAGCTGAAAACTATGAAGATCTTGTTCGTGACATGGTGAAATGCTTTCGTGTTATAGGCTGCAATATGTCTTTAAAACTACACTTTTTGGACTCACATCTAGATTTTTTCCCTCAAAACCTGGATGCAGTTAGTGATGGGCATGGCAAAAGATTCCACCAGGACATTGCTATGTTTGAAAAGCACTTCAGTGGACAATGGAATGGAAGTATGCTAGCTGAATATTGTTGGTCTACTATCAGGGACACTCCACCAGATGCCTACAAGCGGAAACGGCCAAAAAATCATTTTAGTGTATGTGTTTTCCGTAATGAGTGTCGCTGTTAATTTTCTCTCTGACCAATTTGTATAAATATGAAAAGCGGGTCTCCTAAAAAAACGGTACGTGATGGACCAATTTGGTTTTCAGATATGAATCAAGCACCGTTTGTTTATACAGAATCATATACTTTCATCTAAAGGGCAGACACAAAGTTCAAATTTGTTGTACAGTGTAATCTGATATGAAAGAAATAGCATTGAAAACAAAATACATATCCATTACTAGTTGAACTGATATAAAAGGAAACACATTTTGAAATAAATTCGCATATTCAGTACTTCTTGAAAAATTTTTCAAAACAGTTCATATATTGATTATTTGCTAACAATTAGTCTGTCTGGAATGAAGCAAACATTTTTGAAAACAAATTATTATTTAAACTTTTACAAATTCCAAACAAATTTTGAAATATATTGATATTATCACTCCTTGTTAAGAATTAACTGATCTGAAAGAAGGTTTTTTTTTAACAGTTCACATAATATTTCTTAACAAATAGTCTGAAGGAAACATTCTTGAAAACAAATTATTAGTTAAATAATGTTATATTATACTCCTAAATGCCAAACAAATTTTTAAATAAATTCACATTATCATGACTTGTTAAAAATTAACTGATTTATGAAAAAGTACTTTTCAAAGGAAATCATATATTCAGTACTGGCTAACAATAATCTGATATGAAGCAACACTCTTGAAATGAAATTACACAACCATTATAATAAGAAGATATACAGATCAAACACTTTTTGATATAAATTAACATATTCTGATCTTATCTTATCTTAATCTGTATCTTTATCTTTATCTTTTTGTTTATCTTTATCCTTGTCCTTGTCCTCATCCTCATCCTCATCACTATCACTATCCTTATCCTTATCCTTATCCGTATCCTTGTCCTTGTCCTCGTCGTCGTCCTCATCCTCGTCCTTATCACTATCCTTATCCTTATCCTTGTCCGTATCCTTATCACTATCCTTATCCTGATCCTTATCCTTATCCTTCTCCTTGTCCTTGTCCTCATCTTCGTCCTTATCACTATCCTCATCCTTATCCGTATCACTATCCTTATCCATATCCTTGTCCTTATCCTTGTCCTTGTCCTTATCCTAATCCTTGTCCTGATCCTTGTCCGTATCCTTGTCCTTATCCTCATCCTTAACCTTGTCATCGTCCTCATCCTCGTCCTTATCACTATCCTTATCCGTATCCTTATCACAAGCCTTATCCTTATCCTTGTCCGTATCCTTGTCCTTATCCTTATCTTTATCCTTGTCCTTGTCCTCGTCCTCATCCTCGTCCTTATCACTATCCTTATCCTTATCACTAGCCTTAGCCTTATCCTTATCCTTGTCCGTATCCTTGTCCTTATCATTATCTTTATCCTTATACTTGTCCTTGTCCTCGTCCTCATCCTCGTCCTTATCACTATCCTTATCCTTATCACTAGCTTTATCCTTATCCTTATCACTAGCCTTATCCTTATCCTTGTCCGTATCCTTGTCCTTATCATTGTCCGTATCCTTGTCCTTATCCTTATCTTTATCCTTATCCTTGTCCTTGTCCTCGTCCTCTTCCTCGTCCTTATCCTTATCCTTATCCTTATCCGTATCCTTATCACTAGCTTTATCCTTATCCTTATCCTTATCACTAGCCATATCCTTATCCTTATCCTTGTCCGTATCCTTGTCCTTATCCTTATCTTTATCCTTATCCTTGTCCTTGTCCTAATCCTCGTCCTTATCACTATCCTTATCACTATCCTTATCCTTATCCTAATCACTAGCTTTATCCTTATCCTTATCACTAGCCTTATCCTTATCCCTATCCTTATCACTTGCCTTATCCTTATCCTTATCCTTGTCCGTATCCTTGTCCTTATCCTTTTCCGTATCCTTGTCCTTATCCTTATCTTTATCCTTATCCTTGTCCTTGTCCTCATCCTCGTCCTTATCACTATCTTTATCCATATCCGTATCCTCACTAGCTTTATCCTTATCCTTATCCCTATCCTTATTACTAGCCTTATCCTTATCCTTATCCTTATCCTTATCACTAGCCTTATCCTTATCCTTATCCTCATCCTTATCCTTATCCTTACCCTTATCCTTGTCCTTGTCCTTGTCCTTATCTTTATCCTTGTCCTTGTACTCGTCCTCATCCTCGTCCTTATCACTATCCTTATCCTTATCCGTATCACTAGCTTTATCCTTATCCTTATCTTTATCCTTATCACTAGCCTTATCCTTATCCTTAACCTTATGCTTATTCTTATCCTTATCCTTGTCCTTATCTTTGTCCGTATCCTTGTCCTTATCCTTATCTTTATCCTTATCCTTGTCCTCGTCCTCATCCTCGTCCTTATCCTTATCCGTATCCTTATCACTAGCTTTATACTTATCCTTATCCTTATCACTATCCTTATCCTTATCACTGGCCTTATCCTTATCCTTGTCCGTATCGTTGTCCTTATCCTTATCCTTATCCGTATCCTTATCACTAGCTTTATCCTTATCCTTATCACTATCCTTATCCTTATCCGTATCCTTATCACTAGCTTTATCCTTATCCTTATCACTAGCCTTATCCTTATCCTTATCACTAGGCTCATCCTTATCCTTATCCTTACCCTTATCACTAGCCTTATCCTTATCCTTATCACTAGCCTTATCCTTATCCTTATTCTTACCCTTATCCCTATCCTTGTCCTTATCTTTATCCTTATCCTTGTCCTTGTCCTCATCCTCGTCCTTATCACTATCCTTATCCTTATCCGTATCCTTATCACTAGCTTTATCCTTATCCTTATCACTAGCCTTATCCTTATCCTTATCGTTATCCTTGTCCGTATCCTTGTCCGTATCCTTGTCCTTATCTTTGTCCGTATCTTTTCCTTATCCTTATCTTTATCCTTATCCTTGTCCTTGTCCTCATCCTCGTCCTTATCACTATCCTTATCACTATCCTTATCCTTATCCGTGTCCTTATCACTAGCTTTTTCCTTATCCTTATCACTAGCCTTATCCTTATCCTTATCACTAGCCTTATCCTTATCCTTGTCCGTATCCTTGCCCTTATCCTTATCTTTATCCTTATCCTTGTCCTCGTCCTCATCCTCGTCCGTATCACTATCCTTATCCTTATCCGTATACTTATCACTAGCTTTATCCTTATCCTTATCACTAGCCTTATCCTTATCCTTATCCTTATCACTAGCCTTATCCTTATCCTTTTCCGTATCCTTGTCCTTATCCTTGTCCGTATCCTTGTCCTTATCCTTATCTTTATCCTTGGCCTCGTCCTCATCCTCGTCCTTATCACTATCCTTATCACTATCCTTATCCTTATCCTTATCACTAGCTTTATCCTTATCCTTATCATTATCCTTATCCTTATCACTAGCCTTATCCTTATTCTTATCACTAGCCTTATCCTTATCCTTGTCCGTATCCTTGTCCTTATCCTTGTCCGTATCCTTGTCCTTATCCTGATCTTTATCCTTGTCCTTGTCCTCGTCCTCATCCTCGTCCTTATCACTATCCTTATCACTATCCTTGTCCTTATCCGTATCCTTATCACTAGCTTTATCCTTATCCTTGTCCTGATCCTTGTCCGTATCCTTATCTTTATCCTTATCCTTGTCCTCATCCTCGTCCTTATCACTATCCTTATCACTAGCCTTATCATTATCCTTGTTCGTATCCTTGTCCTTATCCTTGTCCTTGTCCTCGTCCTCATCCTCGTCCTTATCAATATCCTTATCATTATCACTAGCCTTATCCTTATCCTTGTCCGTATCCTTGTCATTATCCTTATCTTTATCCTTATACTTGTCCTTGTCCTCGTCCTCATCCTCGTCCTTATCACTATCCTTATCACTATCCTTATCCTTATCCGTATCCTTATCACTAGCTTTATCCTTATCCTTACCCTTATCCTTATCCTTATCACTAGCCTTATCCTTGTCCTTATCCGTATCCTTGTCCTTATCCTTGTCCGTATCCTTGTCCTTATCCTTATCTTTATCCTTGTCCTTGCCCTCGTCCTCATCCTCGTCCTTATCACTATCCTTATCCTTCTCCGTATACTTATCACTAGCCTTATCCTTATCCTTATCCTTATCACTAGCCTTATGCTTATCCTTGTCCGAATCCTTGTCCGTATCCTTGTCCTTGTCCTTATCATTATCCTTATCCTTGTCCTTGTCCTTATCACTATCCTTATCCTTATCACTAGCTTTATCCTTATCCTTATCACTAGCCTTATCCTTATCCTTATCACTAGCCTTATCCTTATCCTTATCACTAGCCTTATCCTTATCCTTGTGCGTATCCTTGTCCGTATCCTTGTCCTTATCCTTATCTTTATCCTTATCCTTGTCCTTGTCCTCGTCCTCATCCTCGTCCTTATCACTATCCTTATCCTTATCCGTATCCTTATCACTAGCTTTATCCTTATCCTTATCCTTATCACTAGCCTTATCCTTATCCTTATCACTAGCCTTATCCTTATCCTCATCCTTATCCTTATCTTTATCCTTACCCTTATCATAATCCTTGTCCTTGTCCTCGTCCTCATCGTCGTCCTTATCACTATCCTTTTCACTATCCTTATCCTTATCCGTATCCGTATCCTTATCACTAGCTTTATCCTTATCCTGATCCTTATCTTTATCCTTATCACTAGCCTTATCCTTAACCTTATCCTTATCCTTATCCTTGTCCTTATCTTTGTCCGTATCCTTGTCCTTATCATTATCTTTATCCTTATCCTTGTCCTTGTCCTCATCCTCGTCCTTATCACTATCCTTATCCTTCTCCGTATCCTTATCACTAGCTTTATACTTATCCTTATCACTAGCCTTATCCTTATCCTTGTCACTAGCCTTATCCTTATCCTTGTCCGTATCCTTGTCCTTATCTTTATCCTTATCCTCGTCCTCATCCTCGTCCTTATCACTATCCTTATCCGTATCCTTATCACTAGCTTTATCCTTATCCTTGTCCTCGTCCTCATCCTCGTCCTTATCACTATCCTTATCCGTATCCTTATCACTAGCTTTATCCTTATCACTAGCCTTATCCTTATCCTTATCACTAGCCTTATCCTTATCCTTACCCTTATCCTTGTCCTTGTCTTTATCCTTATCCTTGTCCTCGTCCTCATCCTCGTCCTTATCACTATCCTTATCCTTATCCGTATCCTTATCACTAGCTTTATCCTTATCCTTATCTTTATCCTTATCACTAGCCTTATCCTTATCCTTAACCTTATCCTTGTCCTTGTCCGTATCCTTGTCCTTATCTTTGTCCGTATCCTTGTCCTTATCCTTATCTTTATCCTTATCCTTGTCCTCATCCTCGTCCTTATCACTATCCTTATCACTATCCTTATCCTTATCCGTATCCTTATCACTAGCTTTATCCTTATCCTTATCACTAGCCTTATCCTTATCCTTATCCTTATCACTAGCCTTATCCTTTTCCTTGTCTGTATCCTTGCCGTTATCCTTATCTTTATCCTTATCCTTGTCCTCGTCCTCATCCTCGTCCTTATCACTATCCTTATCCTTATCCGTATCCTTATCACTAGCTTTATCCTTATCCTTATCCTTATCACTAGCCTTATCCTTATCCTTATCACTAGCCTTATCCTTATCCTTATCCTTGTCCGTATCCTTGTCCTTATCCTTGTCCGTATCCTTGTCCTTATCCTTATCTTTATCCTTGTCCTCGTCCTCGTCCTTATCCTTATCCTTATCCTTATCCTTATCCTTGCCCTTGTCCTTGTCCTTAGTATTGAATCTATGATTTCTTTTGAAAAAGACTTTTTTTCAAATCAGTTAATTCTTAACAAGTAGGGTGGTAATGTGAATATATTTCAAAGTTTTCTGGGCATTTACGCATATAATATAACAATTTAACTAATAATTTGTTTTGAAGAATGTTGCCTTCATGCCAGATCAGATCCTGATCCTGATCCTGATCTGAACTGATCTGATTTACTTACGCTTACTCTTACGTTTACGCTTAAGCTTAAGCTTACGCCTAAAAAAGCGGCAAACCCCAGAACATATATATACGAATTGGGACCAGCAACCATTCTTCGTTGTGCTCTCCTCATCTGCTTCTTCTACTGCTGATAGCTTGATGGATAGTGCTGACATGGGTTCTAGCATGTGTTCTGCCATGGGAGGTTGCATGGAATCAGGCATGTGATCAGCTGGGATGGGAACTGGCATGTGATCAGTCATGGGCTCTGGCTTGTGATCTGGGATGACAGTTGGGATGGAATCTGACATGTTATCTGGGATGACTGGTGGGGTGGAGTCGGGCATGATATCTGGAATTTGATCTTGGATGACATGTGGGGCGGAATCTGTCATGGGATCTGGCATGTGACTTGGGATGACTGGTGGGGTGGAATCTGGGATGTGATGTGGGATGGGAACTGGCATTGAAGTTGCAATGTGATCTGGCATGCGTATTTCCCATGGTGATATGATAGTTGGCATGGATTCTGATTCCATCATGGCATCTTGCATGTCTGTGATGCTAGGCATTGGCTCTGCAAGAAATGAAATAAACTTGATCGTTAAGCAGGTTCGTTGCATTCACAGGCTTTCAGTGAATGGCGTATTAATAGGGCTAGGATTCATATGGAGATGCATATTTTTACTGTCCATTTGCAAGTCATGAAAAATCATTTTATAGAATCCAAGATCTACTAATCTGTGAAGCGAAGAAGTAATAAAAATTGGGATGAGAATTACTTCAGTAAGAGTAATTATATTTAAACATTACACACAATGAAGCAACAGGTCTCGACCCGCCCGCTCGTTGCTGCAGCAGCGACTGATATTTTCTATCCTTATCTGTTGTCTCTGTCTTCCACGTCTTGTGCACCGTGTGACAACGTCATACTGCTACTATACCTGGTAAGGTTTATATTGTCTCAGTAGCAATAAAACCAAGTCTCTTCAAATGGGGGTGGAGATTATAGGAGTGTTGTAAATTTTCAGGATTCCTTTCAAAACCTTGTTATTGTACAGGCTACCGGAAGTCAGTTTCTTGAAAGACAAGCTCAGTGACGGAACTATATAGTACGAAGAGAGATAATTTGTTACTTTATTTTGCGCTACAGAATGTATCAACTAGTCCCTTCCACCACTGGCATCGCTTCACTCTCCCCATCGCAGTATCAACACAGACGAGGTAAGACATATCTCCTTTCTCTCTCTGTTCACTGTGAGACAAGATTCATCACACAGGCTTTAACACTCGATTGGCTTAGGTCATATGCCTTCTTATTCTGAAACCGCTTTAGTGAAGTAGTTTGTGTGGGATGTGCCAATGTAAGGGGCATAGATATGAGCATTACGACGAAGTGAAGTGAAACGACTAGAAACATTTGAAATGTGAATATGGAGAAGAATGGAGAGTGTGAAATGTACTGACAATGACTGGGTGAAGGAAGAATAGTGCTGAAACTGATCAGGAAAGGAAAAAGGAATTGGCTGGGTCACTGGCTGAGAAGAAACTGCTTACTGAAGGATGTACTGAAAGCAGTGGTGAACAGTAGAAAATTTTGATTAAAGTATGGTTTATTTAACGACGCTCGCAACTGCAGAGGTTATATCAGCTCCGCCGGTGTGCCGGAATTTTGTTCTGCAGGAGTTCTTTTACATACCAGTAAATGTACTGACATGAGTTTGTCGCATTTAAACACACTTAAATGCCATCGACCTCGGCCGGGATGGAACTCGCAACCTCGAGCATAGAAAGCCAGCGCTACACCAACTACGCTACTGAGGGCGATCAGTTGATATATAACATTAAGATATAGGTTATGGATCATATGCAGAGACTCAGAGAAGAGCGGAAAATAGGGAAGATTGGAGAATGTTAGATTTGCAGTGAAGTGTCTGTCCTAGGACATTTGTGAAGATGTGTACACCGCGCACCTCTTAGCTTTACAAACCACTCACTATTGCTGGTGTAGTGTGGATTTGTACGAAACCGGTCTTTCACCTCGCATCCGTCGTTTGTTCAAAAACAAGCTTTGATAGACTTGATGGAACGCTCTCACATTTCAGTGCACTACACTGATTTCTGTCTGAGATTTAGACTCAAACATAAGCGCAGCTTAAATGATACTGACTAAACCTACCCAGTAATCATCAACCATTTTGAATTGTGAATATTTTTAATAAAATAAATAAGCTATTTCATTCATGTGGAATAAAAAATTGAGGGAGGACTACCCTATTAAAAGAGGAAAACGAAGTATCTTAGTAACGTGCTTAATAGTGTATTTTCTACTTATAATATTTTTATTTTTTTTAAATTGTGTTTTTGAATAATAAACAAAGGTTCATTGTAGTGTATGCGATATTAGCACTCAAAGGAAAAGGAGTATTGGTAGACGATTGCAAAATAATTGGAGATGGCTTTCAAACCTTCAAGCATAATATTCACGGGCGAGTTCAAAAGGGAAGCAAATCAAAATTTAAAGTTTTGAGAAAACTGAAATTCAAAACTTTATGTTGCTGTGGAAATCCAATTAGCAAAACATGATTTCAGTTTGGATTAATTGCAACCCGTGCATACTCAGAATTTTTTTAAATGGGGGAGGCGTTATTAAAATTGTTTACAATTTGCATATCGGTATTTATATTTTGTGTATTGTTATTATTATTATATGAATTGGACGACTGCACAGTGGGACGGATTGCGATTCTAGCCAGAACAAAATCTAATATTGATAAATTCCTTTCGAATCGTTGAAAATAGCAAAATGAACGTAAATTATTATGACGTTTGATTAAATATTTGTATGAGAATTATTATTTTAGTATAGAATGCCTAATTATTAAAAAAGAATTGCACAGTAATAGAAATTGCATACAACTAATGCAAATAAAAAATTAAAAATAAACCGAAATTTTTTTACAGACTGCTATGAAGAGAAAAGTAATATATGTAGTAAATTTTATGACTCCTGTTTAGAAATCTGAAGCATCTGTTGTACCTCCAGAAGTGTCGGATCCGCTAGCGCTACTGTCGTCCTCATCTTGGGGTTGCAGTTGAGCAGTGCTGTTGTTGGCACTCGCAGCTGGTACTTGTAGCAGTTTAATTACCTCAACTTATAGTTTTGATTTTCTTGTACAGTAGAACCGCGATTATCCGTCACCCTATTAACCGACTGGCGGATTATCCGACTGTCTTTCTCGCTCTTTTTTTTTCTTCTTCATAAATAAATAACTTATATGAAGATCTGTATTGTACATAATATTAGTAGGTTCTACATATGTTTTTGCTAGAGAGTGTTATTACAAGCCTTTATCGTTATATAACATTGTCTGCTGTTCGAATTGGCGTTCTATAATATAACTTGTAGGCTTAATTAATTGATGAACTAGTGGACTTACTCGTGTTAAATATGTAATATTTTCCGGCTTACAGCTGTTTCAGTGCATCACGCACCATCATCAGAGCCTACTAGATCGCGGCGTCATCTCGAACTTCTCTGCCTGTTAGGAGGGTGTGTTTTATTTTTGGAATGTGTTGGATTGTGTAGTCGAATAGTGTGTGTGTACTGAAATTGATCTTTGTGTTGAGGATTTGATCGGGGTGTGTTTTAGTGTGTTTGTATATTTCATATTGTTCTACGTAGTGTGTTGAGTTTTTGGTTCTTGGGTTGTGTGTGTAGGATTTCCATGTCCGTATTTATGTTATTGTATGTATGGTTGGCATTGGTTATGTGATCGGCGTATGTAGATGTATTGTGTCCTCTGGTTATAGCTTTAATGTGTTCTTTGTAGCGAGTTTGGAATGATCTGCCTGTCTGTCCTATGTAGAACTTGTCGCAACTATTACATGTGAGTTTGTATACACCTGTGTGGTCGTATTTATTTGTTTGTGTTTTTTGTGTGTTGAGATGTCTTTGTAGTGTGTTTTCTGTTCTGTATGTTATATTGTATTTCTGTTTTCTGAATGAAGATGCGATCTTATGTGTGCTTTTGTTTTCATATGTTAGTGTGATGTATTTCTTGTGTTCTTGTGCTCAACACACAGATCAATTTCAGTACACACACACTATTCGACTACACAATCCAACACATTCTAACAATAAAACACACCCTCCTAACAGGCAGAGAAGTTCGAGATGACGCCGCGATCTAGTAGGCTCTGATGATGGTGCGTGATGGACTGAAACAGCTATAAGCTGGAAAATATTACATATTTAACACGAGTAAGTCCACTAGTTCATCAATTAATTATATTCAAGTGTTGAAAGTGGTCTACGCAAGATTCAAAATGAACTTGTAGACCGATATAAGATGTCTTCCACGAGTGTTAACAGAAAACGTGTTGTGCTAACAATCGAAGAAAAATGGAAATAATTTAATGGTTTGAGAAAGAGAAACTGTGGCTCATCTTGCGGCAGAATACGAGATTGGAGTTACAACTGCGCGAATTAATAGAAAAGAACAAGGATAAAGTGTAAAAAGTATGTAAATCTGCAACATGAGGGCTCATTTATTCCTATCTTTCCTGAGACAGTCATTACAAAAAGCTTTCTTCTCCCTTAAAAACCCGCACTTGACAACCAGTCTTAAATTAGTGAACTTCTGATCCACTACATAGAGAGTTAAATACAAGACAATGGCAGAAATTACAAAATCTTTCATGGTACGGATTATCCGATTTTTTCGATTAACCGTTCAGTCCATCCCCTTCATTACCACGGATAATAGACGTTCTACGACAGTCTACTATATACAGTCGTGAAGCTCAATATGTAGTAAAAATGCAAACAGGGGTAGTTGCCCACCACTAGGATCGCTACTATCGCCTCATCATCGCAGATCTCTCTCCTAGCTGCCGACAAAATATGTTACACTTTCGTTGTGTTCTTTTGGAAAAATTAACACCTTCCTTCCATTATTGAAATATTAAATGCATAAAGTTAATTTATTATTTTAATGAAGTATATTAAATTCCACTGTAAACTCGAAGATACGTGCAAGAAATAAGTTAATATAATTTTTGTTTGTGCAAAACAAACTGAAATTTACTGTAATAGCTTCACTCATTCAAGATTATAGCGATAATTAACTATGAATTGAAACCAATAAATATTAATTTGCATTTCTCTTTACAACAATAATAATGGGAATATGAATTAATGGAGTAACTTACGTGTACCGGTACTTGTAGTGTAGGCTTACGTAGTTAACAAAATGGGATGAGGTTAAGCAATAATAATCACACCAGAATTGGAAATAAAACGTGATCAATACATTTTATTGTAACAGACTTTTTCTACGTCTCTAGTAAAGCAACAAATAAAAATAACAACAAAATTAACAGCTATAATTAAAAACATATCCTTTGAAGAAAAAATTAGGCCTAAGCAATAATAATCCCACCAGAATTGAAAATAAAACGTGATCAGTGAAGTTCATTAAAACAAATTTAATTTTTCTACGTCTTTAGTAAAATAACACATAAAAATAATAACAAAATTAATAGCTACAATTAAAAATATATCCTCTGAAAAAAAAGTAGACCTAACCTTTATTTCTCTGGAAATTTAGCAGCCTAAGTGACAGAACTTTGACCGGTATCTAATGTCCTTTCGGTTAGACTGAAACATTTCATTGTGAAATTTAAGGATATGTATTCTAACAGTCACAAAGAACTTCAAATTAACAGTTTTGTTTCTGCACAGCATTCTTGTGGAAACCCAGGAACCTTTTTGAATCTTTCGAAAATCGGAAAAAGGAAAACTCTGGCCTCTTTCTCTTACTGTTGCTACAATTTATAGCACTACAAACGTCTCCTCCTTGTCCCATATTATTATTCCAATTATTATATTTTAGCCATTAACATTTTCATTATAACCAATAACGAACATTTCACAAGCATCAATGTGAAATACGCAACGAGCTAGCACTCGATAGAAATACGACACAGTCCAAAGTCGACCATGGACAGTCTAGTGTTTCTAGTTGCTAACCGCTTGGAGCGCTTTATCACGAGATTTGCAAAAAAACACCTCAAGCTTCGCGACTGTATATAGTAGACTGTATTTGGATGTCGATTGATCTGGGATATGTTGGGATCAGAAGATACTAACAACATGTGTAGGACATCTAAGTTTCTCTGACAAGTACACTTCGTAGCGTGGTCTAACCTGTACTTTTGTAAATGTTTGTGTCTTGCCTCTTGAGCATCTTCAGATAACATCCCAATAGGAAGTATCGCAGTTTCTGCAATTTTTCCTCCATGTATCAGTAAATTATGCACGCTGGATGGCATGTATTACCATGGATATATCTATTGTACATATAAATGGGCTGCATCATTGGTGTAGTTCTCAAACGCTTTAATATATTGTATATTGAATATCCACATGAAATGGTGCATAAAATTACAGAAAATCTGTGAATGAGGTCTTACTAATGCCCGTTATATTGGCTGTAATTTGTGGGTTTTCAAAAAAACCAACGTGGTATAATGTCATCATTTGGTGTCCCAGGGCCACCAGATTTCGGTTTGTCAATAAGAAGACCTAATTGAGAGCGAAATCCAGAAATAATCCCCTGTTTTCTAGCTTCAAAAATATCTTTGTTGTTGCCTCTGACCTGCCAAGAACAATGTTTTTTAGAAAATAATCCTTTTTACGGTGACACTGCATCCAATGTCTGTTAAAATAACTTCGAATATTTATCAAAATAGTATGAATGCACTTCTCACTATTAGAATCACATGTTTCAATACATAATTTGTTCAAAACATATCTATATAGTTCATCCAAGTCGCCACTTTTATTGGCAAGTATTGGAAATAGATCACGGCGCGAAATCACCGGTAGCGGTTCTGAGTCTGAAAAAAATTAACCACATGCAGAGCGGTCAGTAGGAGCAAATGAAACTAGGTTAGTCTTAAAGTGCACACTTAAACCTACATTCTGACATAAAAATAAATGTGACTCTATGTGACTCTGCTGTTATAAGTCAACGTTTACTTTGATAAATAGTTTTAAAAAATCGCATTTCCCACCGTTAAGTTAACACACCGTTTCTAAAAATTTAAAGTTATTATGAACATCAAATTTACATAATAATTATCTACCAACCTTGTTCTTCATTTTCCATTTCAGAATCACGAAATGTTTCACTCCGAGAACACAGAAAACAAGCTTGCTTCTTACACTATTTCAGCGTGGCTGAGCAATAAAACTGGTTATGGAGTGGAATCCTCGTCAACATCATTGTGTGACGTCCGTATGTTTAGTGTCAAAGCTTCTTTCTCGTAGATAAGCATTCTGTGATTCATTAGCAACAATTTGAGGTAGGAAACGCATAAAAATGAGAACATGTGAAAATTGAATTTGTTCCGGCTAGAATCGCAATCCGACCCACTGTGGACTGGTGAGAATGACACCACTGGATAAAACCCTATTCGCTACCAGTCATCGTGTCCTCCTTTCCGAAGGTCGATTCCAAATATGCCTCCATTCGTCTCTATCTTTCCAAGCTTTATTCCTCTATATTTTATTTTTTTCAGTTATTTAACGACGCTGTATCAACTACAAGGTTATTTAGCGTCGATGAGATTGGTGATTGCGAGATGGTATTTGCGAGATAAGGCCGAGGATTCGCCATAGATTACCTGGCATTCACATTACGGTTGGGGAAAACCTCGGAAAAAACCCAAACAAGTAATCAGCCCAAGCGGGGATCGAACCTGCGCCCGAGCGCAACTTCAGACCGGCAGGCAACCCCCTTAACTGACTGAGCCACGCCGGTGGCCTTTTCCTGTTTATTTCATCCCACTTGTATCCCTGTTCTTTTAAGTTCTTCTGAATTTGATCCATCCATCTTTCCCGTGGTCTTCCCATTGGTCGTCTTCCTTTCACTTTTAAATTTAATATTCTCTTTGAAAACTTTCCCTGTCCATTCTTTTAAGGTGTCCAAACCATTTTAAGCTCTTATTTTCTAATTTCCAAGGCGTAATTGTACGACTAATAATTCAAATGCAGTAGCAGACGGGGGGTTTGAAAGTTGAAGCCAAGACGTGAATGATGAGAATATAAAAATATAAGGCCCGTGACGTCCTCATTACCATGCGCAGAATTTATAGATTTTAAGAAATTAAAATTAGGTTTTCCGATTTATGTTTTAGGATTTTAAATCTTATGTTTAGGAATTTACATGATTTTAGGGGAAAAAAAAATATATATATATATAAACAACATACTGTTAATATTTTACAACGGCCTGGTAAAGATTGCCATTCTTTGGGACACATTAAGTCCTAACCTACGAATTAGGTCTTTTTAGGTCATATTACATTTAATAATGTTATTCTTTGCTACATAAAACCAACAAGAAAAACAATATTTCGAGAGTAACGAGATAGCAACAAAATTGGTTCGAACCTAAGAATCCGGGTCTTGCTCATTACTATTACATAGCCTAATTTTACAGCAAATTAACTGGACGTTCCTCTTTCTTCGCAAACCGATCAAATAGGCCACAACATACTGAATAACTGCTACTACAAGAAGCTAGAGACAAATCTGCATTTGTTTCTAAACTCTCGATATATTTAAAATACTTTATACCTAAGTAAATACATCTCGTAACACAAAAGAATAAAATAACAAGAACAACCGCAAACAAGAGAAAATCTAACAACATAAATGAAAACTTTTACGCAGGGAGAGAAAACTAACAACACGTTACTCAATTTTCTAAAACCAAGAAGAGAGAAAGAGAGACAGAGAGAGAGCTTCCGAATAGAGCCGAAACCGGCCGTGACTAAGCAGTACAGTTCTCAGCGGTGGCTAGGACGCCTCCAAATCGCTACCTTCGCGCGTTCTAGTCAAGTTTAAACACTCTTCTAACCAGCTATCTTATTGGTTGAACTGATGTTGTCATGGTTACCGGGGAGTAGCGTCATGTAGCCGACTCCTCTCTCCCGCTCTCACATAGACACTGCTGGCTGCTTGATGTCGACTATACAGAGTCCGTGGATATACCAAAGTAGCGCAATCACCCAGTTGGCCGCCATTGTTATTCCTTTCGAACACGCTTGGGATAGGAATATTTAAAGTAAAACTCAGATATTTTTAATTTGAAGGGCGAAAACTTCTAAAGGATCTTCTTGCAGTTTAGAACATTATTGTCAGTCAACATACCAATGTATAAAAACTCCATTTAATAATTATTATAGCATAAATACGCATTTAAGTGTTCAATACACTCCTTCATAAACATCACAGTTAAGGGTATTACAACAACATGAACTTAATAAATTACAAGTAACAAATGAAAACAACAATGTTGCAAATAAAATAATAATAATCTAAACATTTCCAACTGCATCCGGCTTCCGCATATAAGGGGACACTATACTGAAATTAGTTTTAAGAGTTTACAATAGCGGAATCAATAACTACCACACTTACGAAGCTAGATTCACCAAGTTTTGATTACTGGTGTATCTGCTTAATAGCAACAAATATATAAAATTTCATCTGCCTATGATAAGTGATTTGCATTTCATTAACATTTTATTGAAATATTGAACCGCTTTATATAAAAAGTCGCTTGCATTACAATTGACATTATTGACATTCACTTATATGGATCCTTACATACATGGAATCAAAGCTTACTATAGGGGTTTGCTGTAAAATTAATCAGTAAATTACTAGAATTTTTTATCATAAAATAAAAAATAAAATTAATAGCCTTAAAGATTCCTACTAATTTACCCATTCACTGTACAGAAAATTCCAATAGTAATGTTTGTTCCAATATATATAAAGAATCATATAAGTGAATATCAATTAAAAATAATGTAAATTGTGGCGCAAGGGACTTTTTATATAAAGCAATACAATATTTTATTAAGTCATTAATAAAATGCAAACCACTTACCATAGACGGACAAAATTTTGTACGTGTGTTATTATTAACCAGATATACTAGTGATAAACATTTTGTGAATTTAGCTTTAAAAATATGGAAGTTAGTAATTTCAGTACCGGTATAGACTAATGTCCCCAAGGACACACTGATGTGAGATTTGGTCAAAAAAATCGTTTCTTTGTTTTTATCTTTAAAAATTTGTTTGTGGTCTAAAGATGCCCTTTTCATGGCCATACGACCGGTCTGTCAGCTGTTTAGAGTCACATTTTTGAAAGGCTGAGGGCTCTGACTGTTAATTTAAATGCTCCGTCCACGCCCTCCACTCTGAATTCTGCGACCATTTTGGAAATTACGCTGCATTTCATACATTATTTATTATATTAGATTTCCGATTGATCTTCTCGACTTCTCGAAATATTTCTTCATACTGTAGAATCCAACAGATGTTAGGCCTACTTCCAAGGCTGCTTTCCTTTGAAACATATTCAGTTACAAAGGAGAGCACAACTCTTGTCTAGAGGAAAATTGCACTTGTTGCTAATAGCAACGAGTTAGAAAGAGAGAGATTCTTCTCTTTCTAACTCATTGGCTAATAGCCATAACAACGTGTTTTCCATGCTTGGGTTTTGTTTGTGATACAAGAAATATTTGCAAGTTTCTAACAGTTTTATTATTAGTGTTATAATACCGTCTACAGTCTATAGTGATAGTGATTTGTAAATAATATTTATCTAGTATAGCGTTTTCATAAGTTTACATAGATTTTTTTTCAGTCGTCATCTTTATTTACTAGTGTAGGTTAGGTGTGCACAATGGTAGTGTATATAAGGGTTTGTTCTGCATATAATATGCTAGGTCTATAGGCTAAGTTTCAAAATGCCTAGATTCATTATTATCAGCCCAAACTTTGAAGTCAATTTTCTCCACTTTAATTTTCTGTAAATTTGCATTGCTATAAATGCTGCTCTTTCTACAGATTTTGACTACATGCATGATTTTTTGTAAATGTTTTTGAATATGTTTTTAACAAAATTTACCATCAGGATTATACCCAACACTCATATTTTTTGTTGTTGTTTAGTCAACTGTCCGAAGACAGGTTTGAACCTCATAAGTAACACCAAAAAGGCATCACTCATGAGACAACTAGGCCAGGAGATAATGGGGTAGGGTGGCCAGTTCCTTTCTCCCTCCAATGCATACTTCGCCGATTAGCTACATAATCCACTAATCAGACTTCAGATGCATACAAACAATTGTTCTTCCTCTGACACATATCATCAAGTGAGATGTACTGCCTGATTATATATATATATATATATATATATATATATATATATATATAAGCCAGAATATGAATAAGAGATATTTTTAATACTAATTGTTTTACGCTAGAGTTTATTTTTTTTCTGTTTTTTACACTTCAGTGCGTCAAATATTTTTAATTATTTTTTTAGTAAAATAAAAAGGAAAATTGTATAGTAAGTTTTGTTTCTGAAGGTCTGACACGTATCTAGACAAAAATTCTGGACAAAATGTAGTAATTTTTGAAAACCTTAATTTACACAATTTAAAATTTAAAATAAAAAAGTACAAAATTTCATAGATCTACCTAGAATAGTTGAGAAAATTGAAATTTCACATCAGTCTAACCTTAATAGGGTTTCTAGTTTCTACGGTCTTTGTATTTTCCAATCGAGCCAAACAATACAATCTTGTCTCAAGAATGAATTTAGAACTTCACAAAATAATATATTATGTCATTCTTGCAAATAGCAAATAGGATTAAATTCAGAAATTCTTGACTCGAAAGGGAGAAGATGGTAAAAATTTGACACCGATCCTTATTGGTACGTGATTTTCATTTGTTTCGTGTAGAAATATCATTGCTGAAGCAACTTGAATTCTAGATTATTTTTATAAAAATATTTTGGGGCCCAAATTTTGAAAAAATAAATATCAAAATACAGTCATTCATTAATCTCACAATGTATGCTCGCTTAGGTAGCGAATCGTTCCTTTTCATATTTATAGTCACTTCTTTCCTTTTTCCTTATTTCTTTCACCTTGTCACAGAGAAAACAAATGTGCGCTTTTTTCATTTCTCTGTGAACAGTTCTGAACAAAGCAGCACTGCATTTTTTCGCATTTAAATTACATTCTTTCCCTATACAACTGTATACTGCATAGCGCGCGCTGGACTACCAATGGCGGATTTGTCGGCATTTGCCGGCTCAAACAATTGCGGTACTCTGGATATCCACGGACTCTGGACTATACAGGTTACAGCGCTATCTGTTATTTTTCAGTACGAATTATTTGTACTATGTACAGTATAGAGAGCGGGCATCACCAACAGAATGTGGTCGACTTTACGTAACTTACATCTTAGTCGTAGTGAATAATAAAATTAATATAAAAGGAAAAATGTTCGTCATTTGCTGTAACTTGTCTGTGATCTTAATTCAGCTGGAATTATTACTGCCATATTGGGTTCGATCCCAGGTGGTGACAGGATTTTTTCTCGTTGCCAAACTTTCAGAACGGCCCCGAGGTTCACTCAGCCTCCTATAAAATTGAGTACCGGGTCTTTCCCGGGGGTAAAAGGCGGTCAGAGCGTGGTGCCGACCACACCACCTCATTCTAGTGCCGAGGTCATGGAAAGCATGGGGCTCTATCTCCATGCCCCCCAAGTGCCTTCATGGCATGTTACGGGGATACCTTTACCTTTTTTTATTGTGTTCTGGTAAAATATTAGGGGAGGCTCGGCCTCCCTTGCGTACCCTGAAAATCCGCCGCTGTTCAAATGTCCTGAACTTGTGCATAGCTGAAAGCGCCACTACTTCAGAATATAAACAATTAGCTACTGTACCTTCCCATGTATCATTTAGGCCGTCTTCGAAGGATGTATGGTGCTGGGCGTGGAACCTCCATCTGTCATATGCGTAGTCCTCGGAGTCGTCGCTCCCGCTGCTTTCTGTTGTTTCTTCATATCCATCTAAAAGACAACGTAATTCTGAGTTGAAATCTTCATAATACACTGTTTGATGACTACGAAGAGGATAAATAGGTATAGCTTATTTTATTTCATGGAGTGCAGTTTCATAGAAGGACTTTGCCGACAGACCTTCTACTGCCCACTATCATAAATAAATGTCTTGCTGACGGAAATCTTATCTTCTCTTGTTAGTAACCAATCACAACCCTCGTTCAGAAGAATTGATAGGCTCCCGTCAAATCCACGTGGAGGCAGAGTTGTCGCATCTTTTCCGAATTCCAAGAATCCCGTCAGTCTCACTGTCTCATTTCGAGGGTCACCAGGATTTTGGCATCTGTGCAATGTTAGGACGAGAGGACAGGATGGAATTGTCGGAGGTGTTTGTGTATGAAGTCATAAATCTGTAAGTGGGTGTTCAAAGGAGCCACCGAACTGCACTCCTTGAAATAAAATGGAGTATACTGTCACTTTTAAATTTAATATTCTCATTGACAGACTTGCCCTGTCCATTCTTTTAAGGTGTCCAAACCATTGTAAGCTCTTATTTTCTAATTTCCGAGCCATACTTGTACCATTAATAATTCAAATCTCCTGAACTTGTGCATAGCTGAAAGCGCCACTACTTCAGGATATAAACAATTAGCTACTTACCTTCTATTTGATAACGTTGTCTTTGCTCCAACTCATTAATCGCTCTCATTTTCAGCACCCATGCTCTGACGTTTCTGTTAAATGTCGCCAAAGGGTCATACTCGTTGCTCTCGTTGTCCTCTTCAGTGTGTGCGGTAGCCGTTGTCTCAGGAAATTCACTGGATGTTTCTTGTTCAGCTAGAAGACAATGTAATTCTGAGTTGAAACCTTCATAATACACTGTTTGCTAACTATGAAAAGGATAAATAGGTATAGTCCGGATCAGCTTACTTCAAACCCTAAGGGTGAAACCTAACCATTTTCCCCCCATTACTACATAGACTAATGAATTATGGTGATTTTCTAGTTTGGAGGTTGAATTTTCTTTTGCCAACTTCGTTTCGAATTTCGATACTAACAAATACTACAAATGATAGTGATTTTGTAACTGGTATGTTGGCAGCTGAGAAAACTATCTACAATATTTCTCTGTACTGGAGTTCGATGAAATTAAAATTGTGCTAGATTTCTGAATCGGTTACTGGAAGCTAGTGAAATTTGAACATACTAATAATTAATTAATATCATTATTAATATTAATACATATTAGTTATTTTATGTGTTGCGTTTTGGTTATAATTCAAGATTATAGTCAAGTAAGTTTTCGAAGTTAGTACTAATAATTTTCACGTGGTCAAACAAAATATATTTTTAGGTTAGGTCTCGTGAGCCAATTATTTAGGCAAACTAATGAATTTCGTATTTGCCAGGCAAAATACTTCCCATATAGGTTGCCTATGAAAATATGTTACAAAATATTGTATTATTTAGAATAACCTTCCAACATAAAGTATGGTAAGTACATAAGTAATTTAGTACGTAGGATCATGTGATATCTGATAACAGTTGGCAACACTGACAAGACGGCAATATTTGCTGTTTAGGAACTGTTCTTATGTGACCCTCACTATACTGTCCGGCCGAATGGTTATGTTGCATCCCGGTTTGCACCGCTCGTTTCTCCTGTCCTCTCTGAAAGGGCTAGTGCCTGAGTTGTTAGGCTCTTCTCTGCAAATATTTTCTGTATGGGACTGGAAGTTTGCGCAGCATTATACAGCTGTTTAAAGTAATTAAAAAAAAAGGTCCTAGTAAGTAAGTAAATGTCATGTGATTTCCCCCGTTTTGACGACCATGTGACAACCACTCGGATGGACAATAGCATGACAACATGTACGTCAGCAAACTGTTAACAGTAAGTGAATTATAAAAATAAAGTCTGAAAAGAAATCAAAAGATGAAGCACATATCTACGGTTACTTCTAATATAGTTATAACCTCAAAGAAAAATAAATTCAGGGAGCTGAAATAAAGAAAGTTTAGACTTTAATTACAAATGAAGTTAATTTATCCATATTCTTTTATTTACAGATGGCTCCTAAATGTTGTATGTCTGTGTGTATCAGCAATTACCAGAGTGCTATAAATGAGTGTTATGTTACAGTTCTCAAATTTCCAACTGAAAAGGATAAGTTATGTGGCTAGAAGCTACTCGTATACCACGAATGTCTTCACGTTAACAAAGCATTCAGTTGTGTTTATTAAACACTTAGGAGTAAAAGAATTAGAGACGGATCTTTATTTAGTCGTATCCCCTATTATAATAACATCACCATGGCATACAAGAAACAATAAAAATTCCAAGCAAGAAAATAATAAGCTCATTTTTAAAGTAGATCCATTGAGAGATAGTAGTATTCAATGGTTTTATGAATGTAAACGACATTTCATACAAGTTGAGAGGATGCGAAGGCATTTCTTTCCCCTTCTACTTGCCCTGAGTCCGTCAGTGACAGACTGGTAGCTGTTACCTCTTATACTTGCACCCCTCAAGCTGTACACACTAGCAAATAAAACATTAAATATAGTACATAAGTGCATATAAAATAGTGTCACAGTTATTTGATAATTACTTGTTACAGTATATTTTAGTATCGTTCTTACAATATTTTCAACTAATAATTAATTAGGTTAAGGAATGTTAGTTTGTATTATGAAGTCAGGGGAAGCGACACAGTGCAGGTTTTCCCAATGTGTATGCTGTAGATTAGCAACTAGCGGTGGAGAAAACATTTATCTTCTGTTGTCAGTATACTTCGCACCAGGGATTTTGGCAGATGGATTTTCTTAATGTGAACTGGAGAGCGAGTTCCTCACCGCTGCAAGATCGGCTGTTATCTCTGTCGCAGTGGAATGGGTAGGACTTAAGAGTAAACATGCACGTCCGAGTATTTATGCACTCTGGACAGTCACCTCCAAAACCTAACAAATATTACAGTAGTCTATATGTGTCTTTGGTATTCCCAAGAAACTTGTTCGATTAATTAAAATGTGTCTCAATGAAACTTACAGCAGAGTCCTTATAGGCCAGTTTCTATCTGATGCTTTTCCAATTCACTGCGGGCTAAAGCAAGGAGATGCACTATCACCTTTACTTTTTAACTTCGCTCTAGAATATGCCATTAGGATAGTTCAGGATAACAGAGAGGGTTTGGAATTGAACGGGTTACATCAGCTTTTTGTCTATGCGGATGACGTGAATATGTTAGGAAAAGTCGACCTGGTTGGCGAGTTGGTATAGCGCTGGCCTTCTATGCCCAAGGTTGCGGGTTCGATCCCGGGCTAGGTCGATGGCATTTAAGTGTGCTTAAATGCGACAGGCTCATGTCAGTAGATTTACTGGCATGTAAAAGAACTCCTGCGGGACAAAATTCCGGCACATCCAGCGACGCTGATGTAACCTCTGCAGTTGCGAGCGTCGTTAAATAAACCATAACATCTTTTTTTTTTGTTAGGAAAAACTCCACAAACGATTAGGGAAAACACGGAAATTTTACTTGAAGCAAATAAAGCGATAGGTTTGGTAGTAAATCCCGAAAAGACAAAGTATATGATTATGTCTCGTGACCAGAATATTGTACGAAATGGAAATATAATCTGTTATAATATGGAAATATATATGTATATGGAAATATGTTAATCCTTAGTCAATAGATAAGACTGAGTTTTACGAAATACGAACATTAAGGGATGGAAAATGGGAAGCAGTAATGATCAAAATAATTATACCGATTTTTTTTTTTTTAACCAGCAGACGTGCAAAGATTCACTCATAAAATTGGGTTAGACTATTCATCTCATCATCTCTCAAAATTGTTTCTAAAATGTATAAGGAAAGTAAAAAAATTCAATTTCATGTAGGCTATTCCCTTGAAATAACTTCAGGTTTTTTTTTTTTTTTCTTACTTCCGAGCAGAGACGAGAGAGAAAGAAGTCGACGATTTTAAAAATTCACTAAACTATATTTAACTACAGACGTAAAATTTAAAATCAAGATTACTCTCTACAATATTGGTTAAACATTCTTAGATTTCTTAAATGCCATATCCTAAGGTACTGATGAAAAGGGAGAAGGGAGTGAGAAATCTCATGTCATCTGATCTCGATGAAAGTCGATATCTGGGGATCTTTGCGATCACAGAATACGAATAAGGTATTATTTAGTCCGACTTTGTCCCTAAAGTGGTGGAGTGGGACAAAAATGGGTGAAAAATTAAATAGATATATTAGAGGTTTTCGAGACGAAAATTACGAATAATACAATTTGTGCGAATTCAATATGGCAGTTTCAGCACTATGAATTATATTTAAAAAAATTAAACATCGGATATCGCACAGATAGCACATCTACAGCATTTAAGGCGGTATGTAACACCTTTCGATAGTAGGCCTATACATTTAGTAAAATCCAAAGTGTGATTTCTACATATTCTGAATGAATGTTGTGCTGGAATTTAGTATAGTCATCAGCCAATACCTCTAGATTAATAAACAACTTTTTAGAATCCATAAAATACAGTATTTATTGTGAATGGTAATTATATTTTTCAATTGGTGCAATTTGTGCAGGGAAAATTGGTTTCTCCGATATTTTGTACGATTTCGAATATTTTAAAATGCTTTCTTCTCTGTTCTATTCACAATGTGCGCGTGAAGAAATTATTGCCCTTGTAATATCCATTACAATCCTGTTTATTATACTCTTATATAAATCTAACTTCCGCAGCATGCAATTTTACCCAGTTAACCAAATTATATTTTGATTATTAAGAAGAATCGTAATTTTATTAACTTGAATTGTCGCACCACCAATATAAGATCCCTAGATTATTACTGGACAAATCTTGTATATTGATCTGGTAAGGGTAGGATTATATATATATATATATATATATATATGCGCAATGCAATGCTTTTTCCTTTTAATTAAGAATTAATTTAATTTAGAAAATGTAGGAGACGTATTGTAAAATCATTGCGAACGGAAGTCATTTACGTTTATTAAAGGTATTCTTTGAGTAGGTCTGTACCGTGGTGTGTTTCATAATAAGGATAATTGATATGAGCTGCTGTTATGAAAATATGAACGACTCAGAATGTTATCGCATCTCATTCTCGCAGCTTACACAAACAATATTTGCTCGCCTACTGGAAATGTCATCGAGGTCATCTGCAAAAATCGGTGCCTCCGACTATAACTTTTAATGTGCCTGTTAATATAAACAGCAATAAATTCAATATAAACGCTTAGTATGGGCTTTCAAAATATAGGCTAGAGTACCGGTAAACACTTTCAGAAATAAAATTTGTCACTACGTAGAAAGTTAATTAGTCGAACGTTTGTAAGATGGACAGTAGCACCTTTCTCTGTGTGAGTAAAGGGGGAAGCCTATCAACCAAACTAAAATGGGGTTTAGAATAAAGGAACACTTTCAAGAAATCAAAATTTAGATAACATGGAAGAAGAATGGAAGACCTTAACAGACATTTTAATAAAGATTGCATTTGAAAATATTGGCCTAAAAATTCTAGGCAAAAGAGAAAATGAGGGATATGGGATGAAGATATCAAAAAGGTGATAAATGATAAACGAGAAGGATATCTCCGATTTTTACAGTTCGTGCATAATAAAATTATGTGTATAATTTAAAATGCTAAGTCTCGTCACGAAGATGGGAGTAAACTAAAACATCATCTGGGCACTGGATCGACATAAGAGCGCTACAACTCACTACAAAAGTATCATATCTTATCGTATCATATATCATATCATACCTATATATCGTGTCATGTCATGTCATGTCATGTCATGTCATGTCACAGCATATCAATAGTATAAGTAAAATAACCTATTAAGTCACGATTTAGTGTTTTTACAGGACAGCAAGTTAAAAGTTTCAAGATCCATTATATTGTATTATCTTTGGTTGCGTGGCTGCAAAAGGGTATCTGTCGGATACAGATGGGAGAGCCATCAATCCTTCCCATTTAAGGCTTTAAGGAACCAACCTGGACAAATACCCAATGTCCCATCCCTACCTTCCCGTGGTGCAGCTGTTAGTAAGCATAATTTTACAAGCTGAACTAAAGGGAGGGGCTACTCATCAATTAGCACTGGTCAGCTTGATGAGTTAATGACTGAATTTGGTATAATTTTCCTCTATCCAATACCTAATTCCCTCATTACCCTTTCCTATCCAGTCCTCTGACTGAACTCTTACTTTCTTCGACCCTGACGGCATTAGAGCATTCGAAGTCTAGGGGTTCATTTCATTTTCCTTCCTCCTCTTTCTACTCTTCTGTTCCTAGTGCTGACCTGCTATGGCACTAAAATCATCCTCCAGTGGCTTAAGGAGGGAAAGCTGGTGATCAACAAGATCTCCCAGCTAGGTCCAATGGACTCGTCAACCAACAGCAGGTGTGGTCCTCCAGACATTCTGGGGGTTGTGTGTGAATGAAGTAGCCACCAAAACGTTAAAATATGGTGTTCACTTAAATCGGCTACAACTTGCCATTTTCACTCTGTGCTTCAGTGGCTGGCCATGATAATATCTTTGAAAAATATTGGAGTGCAAGAGGTCAAATGACTTTATTGTCAAACGCCTGGCATTAGAAAACAACAGTAACATCTTTGGTTGCGTGAGTGAGTTGTTGAAATTTAAAGAAAACTGAACTAGAGGTGGCCTACTCTGCAGTTGTTTGTGAACTACTAACAATTCCTACAACTACTATCGGTGACTCAGGAGAAGACGAGAGCGGACTGAGGAGGAAGGATGTGAACAGATAACGTACGACAACACGTGCAATATTTGTATTGCAGTAAGCGGAAACATTAGGTCTTCTTCTGTTCAACTTAGCTTTAATTTCCATACGCATTGTTACTCATGTTTCCTGTACGAGTAATAATCTGTCTACTGGGATGCTTATCTGAGCGATGTTTGTAATAATCAACAGCGATAGTCAAGAAGGTCACATTCTTTCCGCTCGTCTTCTCCTGAGTTACAGACTATACTTCCTCCCTATTTGCAAGGGGGTAAAGACATTTGTGAGAAACTCTATACGCGAAGAGCGAATGTCACGGTCGGCAGTTTTGAAAATGAAAAACCTTTTATTAAGGAACTGTCCCAACAATTTCGATTTTACGATGTCGTCATAGACGAGTTTCACAATCTAAACGGGAAGGTCATTCTGCATTTTAAATTATAGATGAGTAGTTAATTTTTTTTTTCTAAATGTTCATTGTATTTAGTTACTGCTTTCCTACTTTGAAATATTACTACGCGGCACTGTTGTGAACAATAACTTACCTGCAGGAGGAGCCTGAGTAGATGGTGTTGTCGTAGTAGATGATATGGTCTGCGTCACTGCATGGTTCTTTCCGATCATCTTGGTTACCTGTGTTGCTGCGTCCGTCTTCTTCTTCGTCACTGCTGTTTCTATGAGAAAAAAAAAGTAATAGGCCCTTGAATATTCTAATTTCCAGATTCAATAAACTGCGCATACTTAGAGACATAAAGCATAGGTCACAAGCTATCGCTAAGGGAATTATTTAAATTCGTTCTATTTCGAGTGTTGTCGTATACCGTTCTGAAATGCACTTGAGAAAATACGAAGAAAATGGATTTGTTGTATAAGTGATATAAACGACCCAGTTGAGAAGGACAGAACTGAAAATTTAAAGTTTTGAGGAAACTACATTTTATAGCAATATGTTGCTGTGAGAAACCAAAGGATCGTTGAAATTACTCCAGAATTCTGTTAATAATGTTTCATATAGCTATACTATAAGTTTCAATTAATTAAAATGTCTTAAATGGATTTCAAAGAGATGCGCTATCACCTTTACTTTTTAACTTTGCTCTAGAGCAGGCATGTCAAACCCTGCACATTTTTGCACTGGTCTGCGACAGGGCTGTGCAGTACCTGTAGTAGCAGATCAGCAGATCAGCTTTTGTTTCAGTAACACTGATCAGTACGGGTCTCATTGAGCTGTGATTGTGAATGCGTTATGGAAAATAAAGTGAGGAGTCCACAGATATAACGAAGAAGGGAAATCACGAATCATATAACGTAACTGTTATGATGTTTTCCTCAGCCAATAGTAATTATTTTAAAATGAAAGGCTTTCATCATATCATGTAGACCTAATAGTGATATGAGAATTTAAATCATATTAATAAAGTTCTCAAAATATGATATTCGCCTGCTCTTATTTCTTAATTAGTACTCTCACGGCAAGACAAACATGAAAATGATGTTGTTTTGGAGTCTGTACTAACACAGCCATCAATGATTAGACGACTTATAACTTTTATTTGATAAGCTGATAAGTGATGAGAATATAGTGAGTAATACATGTCAGGCTCTTGAGGTTGTAAGAGAAGGAAGAAAGCAACTATTTGTAAGGCGGAAAATTTTTCTGGATAAATAATACATAATGGCGAATTTTCCACCTCACATTACTATATTATCTAATATACTTACGTTAATAAATCTTTAAACCTGACATAAACAAAATGTCCTCGCTTCACAGCTAGTGAAGTACTCTTTTAACTCAATTCAGTAACGCTCCCAACTTGTTAATACTTGCTCTCAACGTTTTACAAATAAACTATATATAAATTTAAATTCAAGCTTAATTTATCCACTTTATTAATAATAATAATAATAATAATAATAATAATAATAATAATAATAATAATAATAATAATAATAATAATATACAGCAAGGAAATGATTCCAGTGTAAAAGCGTCACAATGTCCTATTGCATGTAATTGGGAGTAAAATATTTTCTTTCTTAGCATTTGTGCACCAATGGTCCCAATAATGCTTGAGGAACAATGAAAGAGTATTACCTTGAAATAATCAGTATCTACTACGTAAGATGAAATATTTTGTGTTCGTTTTTGATGTTTCGAAATTACTGCAATATTTATATTTTCTTCAAATACTGTATATAAATCATGTAAATAAATTCTTCTTTACAAACGACTGCATTGTGAATTGTAACTAAGTAAGTCTGTTGTTTCTTGTGTTACAATTATTGTCAAATATAGACACTGACAATAATTGTGTTTTTTCCTTCTGCTAAGTATGTTTATAATGTCTAAATGTCAATTTAATTGAACACTAGAAGTGCAGAATAGATTCTTGTATATGATTATGTCTCGTGACCAGAATATTGTACGAAATGGAAATATAAAAATTGGAAATTTATCCTTCAAAGAGGTGGAAAAATTCGAATATCTTGGAGCAACAGTAACAAATATAAATGACACTCGGGAGGAATTTAAACGCAGAATAAATATGGGAAATGCGTGTTATTATTCGGGTGAGAAGCTCTTATCATCCAGTCTGCTGTCCAAAAACCTGAAAGTTAGAATTTATAAAACAGTTATATTACAGGTTGTTCTGTATGGTTGTGAAACTTGGACTCCCACTCTGAGAGAGGAACATAGGTTAAGGGTGTTTGAGAATAAGGTGCTTAGGAAAATATTTGGGGCTAAGCGGGATGAAGTTACAGGAGAATGGAGAAAGTTACACAACACAGAACTGCACGCATTGTATTCTTCACCTGACATAATTAGGAACTTAAAATCCTGACGTTTGAGATGGGCAGGGCATGTAGCATGTATGGGCGAATCCAGAAATGCATATAGAGTGTTAGTTGGGAGACCGGAGGGAAAGAGACTTTAGGGAGGCCGAGACGTAGATGGAAGGATAATATTAAAATGGATTTGAGGGAGGTGGGGTATGATGATAGACTGGATTAATCTTGCACAGGATAGGGACCGATGGCGGGCTTATGTGAGGGCGGCAATGAACCTTCGGGTTCCTTAAAAGCCATTTGTAAGTAAATAAGGACATCCCTCCCGCTAAGAACTGGTAAGAGCAACACGTGAATGACGCAATCTTCACTGACCGGTGTTCCGCGCACATACACTGCACTTTCAGTGTCTGATTTTTGACATGCCTGCTCTAGAGTATGCTATTAGGAAAGTCCAGGATAACAGAGAGGGTTTGGAATTGAACGGGTTACATCAGCTGCTTGTCTATGCGTATGACGTGAATATGTTAGGAGAAAATCCACAAACGATTTGGGAAAATACGGGAATTTTGCTTGAAGCTAGTAAAGAGGTACGTTTGGAAGTAAATCCCGAAAAGAGAAAGTAGGCTATATGATTATGACTCGTGATGAAAATATTGTACGAAATGGAAATATAAAAATAGGAAATTTATCCTTTGAAGAGGTGGAAAAATTCAAATACATGGGAGTAACAGTAACAATATAAATTATACTCGGGAGGAAATTTAACACAGAATAAATATGGGAAATGCCTGTTATTATTCGGTTGAGAAGCTTTTATCATCCATTCTGCTGTCAAAAAAATCTGAAAGTTAGTATTTATAAAAGAGTTATATTACCGGTTCTTCTTTATGGTTGTGAAACTTGGACTCTCACTTTGAGAAAGGAACATAGGTTAAGGGTGATTGAGAATAAGATGCTTTGGAAAATATTTGGTGCTAAGAGGGATGAAGTTACTGGAGAATGGAGAAAGTTACATAACACAGAACTGCACGCATTGTATTCTTCATCTGACATAATTAAGAACATGAAATCCAGACCTTTGAGATGGGCAGCGCATGTAGCACATATGGGCGAATCCAGAAATGCATATAGAGTGTTAGTTGGGAGGCCGGAGGGAAAAAGACCTTTGGGGAGGCCGAGACGTAGATGGAAGGATAATATTAAAAGGATTTGAAGGATGTGAGATATGATAGAGACTGGATTAATCTTGCTCAGGATACGGACCGATGGCGGGCTTATGTGAGGGCGGCAATGAACCTCCGGGTTCCTTAAAAGCCAGTAAGTATGTAAGTAAATATTTATGCATTTAGTTACTACTTTCCTACTTTGAAATATTACTACGCGGCACTGTTGTGAACAATAACTTACCTGCAGGAGCAGTAGTTGGTGTTGTCTGCGTCCCTGCGTTGGTCGTCATCATCACCTCGGGCAGCTGTGTTGCTGCATCCCTCTTCCCCTTCCTCACTGCTGTTTGTATAAGAAAAAAGTAATAGGCCCTTGAATATTCTAATTTCCAGATACATTAAACTGCGCATGGTCAGAGACATAGGGCATAGATCACAAGCTATCGCTAAGGGACTTAGGCCTACTGAAATTCGTTCTGTTTCGAGTGCTGTATTATATCGTTCTGAAATGCAGTAGAGAAAATACGAAGAAAATGGATTTGTTGAATAAGTGATATAAATGACCCATTTGAGAAGGAAATAACTGACAATTTAAAGTTTTGAGGAAACTACATTTTAAAGCTATATGTTTCTGTGAGAAACCAAAGGATCGTTGAAATTACTCCAGAATTCTGTTAATATTTCATATAGCTATATTATAAGTTTCAATTAAGTAAAATGTGTTAATTGAATTTCAAGGAGATGTACTATCACCTTTACTTATTAACTTTGCTCTAGAGCAGCGGTCATCAAAACACTGCACGCTCGGGCTAGCGTCGCTTACCCGCGGACAAGACACAGCCCTAGCGTGCAATCGTCGCTGCTGGCGGGTATGCTGTCTCTCTATCTCTTCTGCACGACGGAGCAGAGTTCCTTACCCTCTACCCATTTCAGCGAATGCTGACGACCACTGCTCTAGAGTATGCCATTAGAAAAGTCCAGGATAACAGAGAGGGTTTGGAATTGAACGGGTGACATCAGCTGCTTGTCTATGCGGATGACGTGAATATGTTAGGCGAAAATCCACAAACGATTAGGAAAAATACGGGAATTTTACTTAAAGGAAGTAAAGAGATAGGTCTGGAAGTAAATCCCGAAATGACAAAGTAGGCTATAGGCCTATGGTTATGTCTCGTAACTATACTTCGCACGAAAACATGACGACCTTCCCTCATCCCCTTCACCAGTTAACTGCAGGCACGCGCAAGGGATAAACCCTTAGCCGAGTTGCCAATTCTTGAAGTCATTGTGATTTGCGAACGTTTTTCAAACTCTGTTCCGTGAAACCGCGATTTTCAGCGAGACTATATTATCTTTGTAAATATACCTTCATTTATAAATTACTAAAACAAAATTGGTATAAAAATGAACAAACTTATTTTAAAAATACTTTATATTTATATTTTCACTAACATGCTTTGCCTAAATAAACAAAGAAATGCAGAATTATATAATAAATGTTAAATTCTCATGTTATTGAAGTTCCAGAATGTTATACTTAATTAAGGATGTTACGCTGGTAAAATTTTCGGAAACTGTGATCATTGAATAGCAATTTATAGTACAAGATAGTAAAATTAGATTTTATCCACTTCGCCTTGGGTGCTAATTTCCACAAGCAATTAAAATGTTTACTCTAGTGTGCTATACAATATTTTGTTCATTACTGGTATGTAAATTTAATTTTAAATTGTATGTCTTTTCTTTGTAATGTGTTGTTGGCAAAGAAGTTCGTATATATTCATTTTAATTAATGCTAATATGTTGGTTGTCATATAGAGAGTAATTTAAAAACATTTAATTCACTGCTGTAAGTTAGAAAACTTTTAAGCACTTCTGTGAATAATGTCATTATTTAAGTTGCTAAGGACGGTGAAATAAAGACCAGTTTAGATACCAGTCATGGATAAATGTATTCCTTTTAGATCATTTTTTCATAACACGAAAATCATATTAAAGCACAAAAAAGAATATATTTGTTTCTCTGCCAGTTTAGTTGCTGATTCGATGCAAATTTTCTGTAGGCCTAAGGAACGTTATAAGATACGTAATATGATTGAATTAATTAAGGATGCATATACACTTCTTATACCTTAAAATTCTGTTATGTAAAACATAGGCGTAATATAAAATTTAAATTTCTACACCGACTATTGAAGTTCATTCAGGTAAAACAACCTGTATTAGTTTTTTTAGTTATTTAACGACATTGTATCAATTACTAAGTTATTTAGTGTCGATGGGATTGGTGATAGCAAAATGGTATTTGGCGAGATGAGGTCGAGGATTCGCTATAGATTACCTGACATTCGCCTTACTGTTGAGAAAAACCTCGAAAAAAACCTAATCAGATAAATCAGTCAAAGGGGGAACTGAATCCACGCCCGAGTGCAACTTCGGATCGGTAGTAAACTCAGCCAACTGAGCTACGCCAGTGGCTCTGTATTAGTTCTGAAGTTATGATTTTTAATGTAAAGTGCGGCATTGGCTATAATAGCTGTTAAGTGGAAAACGGCATGAGCTTTTTTTCCTCTTTGCAAACTATATTCCTTAAAAACACTTTTCCTGGTAATTCCGAAAGTGCTGGATAGAATCGAATGAAATTTTTTCTGTATTCTTAAACATAATGTACAAATCAGGCCAGAATATTTCCGTAAGTTTATTTGCTATTGGCGATATCTTTTTCGCGTACTGTTCACATACTGTTCGACGAAGTAAATCACGTATAAAATCGTCTATCTTACCGAATTCTGTTTTAGTTTATTTTCTCTTCAGTTGGTGAATAGTAATTCTTAATTTCTATGCCCCATATATAATTTTTTTATCAACTCCGCCGGTTGCTTCCGATGTTAAGTGATTAAGATTTGTACTTATCAAACTGCCTTAACTTTCGATTACAATATGGATAGAATTTCTAACGTTAGAATAATTTTAACACTTTGTTTTTTTAGCTACGCTCCTCTACAAATGAGATATTCTGTTTTCTTCGACGGTGTTATTTGTTCTTGTGATGGTCCTGGATCTTCAGGTGAATCAGGAGGCCTGGCTGCGGATCATCTGCTACAACACTCATTAATCATGGCCGGAATAAATAGACATATTGAAGCGCACAACGGTATAAAACAACACGTCGACAAATGTCTAAAAAGATAATGAAAACGGGTGAAACCGAACAGGTAGAGGCAATGACTGCTACATTTGGCAATGCTGGGATCTATTATATTTCTGCCATGCGGCTAGGGGTTGAGTAGAGGATGGGGGTTTATGAGGGATTACCAATTCCAAGAAGAGAGGCCGTCATGTTTTCGAGTCAAGTATAGAATATTATACGAAATGGAAGTATAAAAATTGGAAATTTATCCTTTGAATAGGTGGAAAATTGAAATTCCTGGGAGCAACAGTAACAAATATAAATTATACTGGTGAAGAAATTAAACACAGAATAAATATGGAAAATGCCTGTTATTATTCGGTTGAGAAGGTTTTTATCATCCAGTCTGCAGTCAAAAAATCTGAAAGTTAGCATTTATAAACAGTTATATTACCGGTTGTTCTTTATGGTTGTGAAACTTGGACTCTCACTTTGAGAGAGCAACATAGGTTAAGGGTATTTGAGAATAAGGTTCTTAGGAAAATATTTGGTGCTAAGAGGCATGAAGTTACAGGAGAATGGAGAAAGTTACACAACACAGAACTGCACGCATTGTATTCTTCACCTGACATAATTAGGAACATTAAATCCAGACGTTTGAGATGGGCAGGGCATGTAGCACATATGGGCGAATCCAGAAATGCATATAGAGTGTTAGTTGGGAGGCCGGAGGGAAAAACACCTTTGGGGAGGCCGAGACGTAGATGGGAGGATAATATTAAATTGGATTTGAAGGAGGTGGTGTATGATAATAGAGACTGAATTAATCTTGCTCAGGATAGGGGCCGATGGCGGGCTTATGTCAGGACGGCAATAAACCTGCGGGTTACTTAAAATCCAGTAAGTAAGTAAAATCATTGTATTTAGATACTGCTTCCCTACTTTGAAATATTACTACGCGGCACTGATGTGAACAATAGGCTAACTTACCTTTAGGAGCAGTAGTTGGTATTGTCTGCGTCCCGGGTTTGGTGGTCATCATTACTTCGGGCACCTGTGTTGATGCGTCAGTTTTCTCCTTCTTCTTCACTGCTGTTTCTATAAAAAAAAAAGTAATAGGCCCTTGATTATTCTAATTTCCAGATACAATAAACTGCGCATGCTCAGAGACATAGAGCATAGATACACAAGCTATCGCTAAGGGACTTATTGAAATTCGTTCTGTTTCGAGTGTTGTCGTATACTGTTCTGAAATGCACTAGAGAAAATACGAACAAAGTGGATTTGTTTTATAAATGATATAAAGGACCTATTTGAGGAAGAAACTACTGAAAGTTTAAAGTTTTGAGGAAACTACATTTTAAAGCAATATGTTGCTGTGAGAAAGCAAAGGATCGTTGAAATTACTCCAGAATTCTGTTAATAATGTTTCATTTAGTTATACTATAAGTTTGAATTAAGTAAAATGTGTTAATTGGATTTTTCACAGCAACATGAAGCTTAAAATTAAGGTTTATCATAAGTAAAACGAACCATTACTTGGGAGATAGTTTGTCTTCTTTAAACAAAATAAAAATGATACAAAAACGGATGTGAAAAAAATGTTCTCTAAAACTTAATCTCAATGGTACTCTCCTCGTAAACTAATCTGACCAGCGTACTTGTTAATAACATTTACTAAAAATGACCATTAAACAATACAAGGCAAAAAATGCAAATAAATGCAAAATAAAAGTAAACATAGACTATATTGGTTCGTGTTAAAATGAAACGAGTTTATATTGGGTATCCTGCATTGTCTGTGATCTCAGAAAAAATTATATTTTATCAATTTCCAGCCCTAATCATCACTCATTAACTCTCTACTATTTTCCTACGTCCTTTCCGATATTCCCATCACATCCACTCTGTTTCTTCTCATTGCTTCAAGTTTTCCATCTTACCTCGTAGCCCAGAGGTACTGGCATTCGTCGTCGATCCTCCTTGTTGCTGTCCATTGTTGTACGTCATGACGGGTCCTTCCCCAGTATCCCCCACCCGGACATCCGATTGGGGGGATAGTTTACGTCCGGAGTTTTTTACCAGGGAAAGATCCATCATGCAATTTTACTCGATACATTCTTCTTGGGATAGATGGATGAATGCGGAAGCCTCCCATTGCTTTCCGCACACCACTCTCTCTTTCGCATCTTAAAAGATCCCAGGGGGCCCCGGCGTGGAGGTGAGGAGAGTGGATTTGACTAATTAGACCCTCCGGACTTCACCGAAATTCACCGCAAGGGTTAAATATCAGTTCCATCAGGGTTTTTGACCCGATCAGAGACCGGGAAATCCTAATTAGCCTTTGCCCCCCTAAGTCTAAAGCACTACAAAGATGTTAAATGTTATGTTTTATTTAACGACGCTCGCAAATGCAGAGGTTATATCAGCGTCGCCGGATGTGCCGGAATTTTGTCTCGCAGGAGTTCTTTTACATGCCAGAAAATCTACTGACATGAGCCTGTCGCATTTAGGCACACTTAAATGCCATCGACCTGGCCCGCGATCGAACCCGCAGCCTTGGGCATAGAAGGCCAGCGCTATGCCAACTCCCAGTCAGCAACTAGATTTCAAGCCGTGTGGACGTACTGTCGTGCGAGGAATTGCAGAATCAACATAGAGAGAGCCATGCTCTAAGCTAAAGTAAAAAGAGTCGTCGGGCAACAGGAACAGCAGTAGACGAAAGTAAAATGGGTGTGGATTTATATGTGTATAGATCAAGAATTGGAATGTTTAGCATAAGAAGAGTTAAAGAAGAGAGAAGATGGGAGAGTGGGAAGAAGAAAGAACTAAAATGGGCGATTGGAGCAGTCATAGTGATGATATTAATAATGGGAGGAATTGAAGTGAATCCGGGGCCAAAGAGTGTGAAGAACGAAGAGTTGAGAGAGTTAATTAAAGAAGAAATGAAGTTAGGATTCATAAAAATTAATCAGGAAATAAAACTACAGCTACAAGATTTCAGTCAGACAATCACAAATTTGAAGACAAACATGGAGAATAACAACAAAAGAATTGAAGAGCTTCACCAGTTAAATAGGCAGTTGGAAAAGAAGATTAGTGATTTAGAAAATAGCCAGAGGAAGAAGAATTTGTTAATTTTTGGTATAAATGAGGACGAAAGAGAGTGTGGAGAGGAAACTTACACTGCAGTCCGGCGAGTGTGTTGGGAGCTTTTCGAAGTAGATATAGATGGCCATATAGAAGAAGTTTATAGAGTGGGGAAGGGAAAATTTCGGCCAATTTTGCTGAAATTTCAAAATTTAAGGACAAAAGAAATGATTATGAACAGAGTGAAAAATGCGAGGGGAACAAAATTTAGCTTTGTAAATGATCTTAGTTACGAAGTAAGAAGAAGAAGAAAATTATTGTTACCATATCTGAAAACAGCGAGAAGTAAAGGACATTTTGCGATCATGATCGATGATAAATTGAAAATCAATGATAAAGTGTACGTTCTCGAATACTGTGAAAAGAATTGTGACAAACCAGAGTTTTGGACTGAAATCGAGCAAAACCAGGTGAATCAAGGAGCAGTGAAACGGAGGTTCAATGAACGTTAAAATATGCGTACGTCAAGGCAGCACGCTAGGAAGAATGAAAAAATGCAAATGACACAAAACTTCAATGTCAATGAAACGAGAGATGTACAATGTCGATATCTGATGCCTACTTCGAGTACGAAACAGCTGACCAGAATAAACCAAGGAGGAAAACAAAACGTGAGGCAGATACAAAATACTGCGGACGAAGGATTAGGGAAACAGCTGGAAGTGTCTGAGGTCAGGAGCATAGACAAGACTAATGGAGGAAATGCAAGAGAAGACATGTGAAGAACGAGTGAAGGAATGAAGCGACTACCAGATATTAGTGATTGTGAGGACAGAATAGATAGGGCCTTGGAGGGGTTATTAGCGAAGAAAAAGAGTGTTAAAAAGTGAGTGCAAGAAAGTTAGGGGTGGCAAAAGTGTAAGAAAAGGAAGAGAGAAAAAAGTGTTAAGTGTAAGAAGATAGTGTAAGAGTGTAATAAGAGACTATCAAACAATGAATACAAGAGAATTAAAGTGAAAAAAAAACATCTGAACAAATGTGAAGTGGAATGAGAGAGAAATTGGAAGTGTAATTAAGTGAATTAGATATTTGATGTTTTTCAATGTTATGGGTTGAGAGTAGTATGAGGGGTACTATAACTGTAGGAGTATTATAGAAATAAATATATGGAAAGAGGAATAAAATAGGAAATTTAGGAGTGAAGCGAAGAGAAAGGGATCAATACGTAAATAAACAGACGGTAGGAAAAAAAAGTGATGTAAGTGTTGTAAAATAGAGTAAACGAAAAAGTTAGCAAGTAATGTAGGAGAAAATAGCTGGAAAACAATGATTAAGAGTAGGTGGGATTTGAGGGTAGAGAAGAAACTAAATAAATAACGCAAATTATTAAGGAAGGAATATCCAATATTTAATAGGTGAGCGAGAAATGGAAGGGAGAGAGTCTAGGTAGGAGGGAGAGAATAGAAGAGGATATAGAGGGAAGGACATATAGCAATTCAGTCTTAATAGAACATTAAAAAGTAATCAAGAAATTCTCGGCAAAGAATACACTAATAGAAAAGAGTTGTATGTATTAAAGGGATGGTGGATCGAAAAACAGAAATGTGAAGGCCCACCATAACTGTGAATTGTAAAGTTGACTGACAAATAAATATATCATATCATATCATATACCAACTCCCCAACCAGGTCGACCATTACAAAGAACATCATTGTTAAAATGACCAACTAAGATCCTTATCGAAGATGACACCAAGAAAGTTAGTCTTCAAGGATGATTTAAGATTAAAGTTATGTCATTGAAATACTTATTTACTTACAAATGACTTTTAAGGAACCCGAAGGTTCATTGCCGCCATCACATAAGCCCGCCATTGGTCCCTATCCTGTGCAAGATTAATCCACTCTCTATCATGTCATTGAAATACTAGACATTTAAAATTAACATTATTACTAAGAAATAAACATGAAGTTTTGTCTACATTAATAATAAAGTTATTAGAACGACACCATTTTTAAAATCAAAATAGTACATTATACAACGAGCCTATAATGATAGTAATTAAGACGCGAGTATGTTTGTTTATGAAACGAGCGCGAGTTTCATAATTTTCATACGAGCGTCTTAATTACCATTATAGGCAAGTTTCATACGACTTTTTATGCTCGACCATATTTCTATTTTCACATGGGGGAAAAAGCCAAGTCTGTACTTTTATCCATTTTCAATTTATCATGGAACACCTCAATTCCTGCAGCTTGGAAAAAAGAAATCATTGTACCAATTCACAAAAAAGGGAAACCTGCTCATGATGTTAATAGTTATCGAGCAATAGCACTATTAAGCATGATAGCAAAAACGATGGAGTCCATGATCTCCAACAGATTAACTTGGCATTTAGAATCCCAAAATCTTTTATCACCAAGACAAGCCGGCTTTCGACAACTGCACTCTACCAATGAACAAGTCATACGCCTCGGCCAAGAAATAAAAGACAGTTTTAACAAGAAAGAAGATATCTTGGCAATATTTATTGACTTTCAGTTAGCATGTGACTCTGTATGGAGAAATAAATTATTACTAAAACTCCAGTAATTAGGTATCTCCAGCAATATGTTCAGATGGATATCAGAATTCCTTAGTCAACGATTCATTGCCACTAAATTCAATAACTCACTTTCTAGTTACAGACAAACATATCGAGGACTACCTCAGGGCGCTGTCCTCAGCACAACTTTATTCAATATTTATATAAATGACTTACCCTTCCTATTAGAGGAATCAAACATGAAAATAGCACTATTTGCAGATGATATAGTTTTGTGGATTTCCGGATCTTACAGACATAGAGACAAAATTCAAAATTCTGCTCTTAAAGCTCTAAATCAACTACATGAATGGAATACATCAAATTTGATGACACTCAATTTAAGCAAAAGTAACTACCAAATATTTTCACTCGGTAAAAAAGAAAGAGAATTCAATATCCAATACAATGGCCAACACCTTCCTAGGACTTATGAATCCAAATATCATGGAGTTATTTTCGATAGTAAGTTAACATGGAGCAACCATTTGAAATACATTTCTGAAAAAGCTCATAAAAGATTCTCCCTTCTAAAAAGACTAGCAGGAAAGAAATGGGGATGTTCTAGGAATACTTTGAACACTACATACAAAATGTTTATACAGCCAGTGCTGACATACTGCGGAGATATTTTAATTACTTCACCTTTCATAAACGACATAGAATATGTTCAAAACCAAGTTCTCAGACTCATTACTGGTGGAATCAAAACAACTCCAATAGAGTCTATGAGATTCCTCACTAACATTAACAGCATCAAAATGACAATAGAAGAAAAAGCACTGATTCAATATGAAAAACTTATCAGATTACCAGGAAACAATTGGCATTCATAGAGTCCTCTCTGTAGATTGAAAACTCAAAAAAGTTTAATATCCATTATTCAAGAATTAAAACGGAAAATCAATATCCCGAATTTAAAAGAAAACTTACAAATTAAACCAAACCCTTTAACTCTATTAAATATAGAATATAATCTAAATTTAACAGAAGAAATACTGAAATCAGAAGTAAACACTGACATACTGAAACAATTGTCTTTAGAGACAATTAATATTAGGTACCCTCCACAAAACTGGCTTCATTTATACACCGACGGATCCTTGATCTCCAGAGAACAAAGTGCCGGTGCAGGTGTTACGTGCTGTCTCTTCTCACTTTATAGATCTCTTGGATATGGAACAACAGGTTTTGATGGTGAAATCATTGCAATAAGGGAAAATCTCAGGAATCTTCTATGCCATATCAATAAATTTAAGAATGCAGTTACATTGTCAGACTCCAAAGCAGCTATTCTATCAATAGTCTCTAAACACACACCTTCATCTCAAACAGCAGAAATAACTAAAATGCTCTCTCAATTAATATCACTCAATAAAAGAATTGTATTCCAATGGATACCATCCCATTGCGGAATCCTGGGAAATGAGAATGCGGACGCTTTAGCAAAGAAGGGCAGCACTGCTACTTACAGACCTGTTACTAAATCTACGTGTTACTCTGTGGAAAGATTTATTAAATCTACATACTTAGACTTCAACAAACAATCCCAGGTGAAAAAAATTGAACTTTCTGCATCAAAATCCACAGTTAATTCCCGATTTACCACGAAAATCGTCTGTAGCTGCATTTAGATTGGCAACAGGCCATGATTGTTTGGGCAAACACCTGCATAGAATTGGAATATATCAGTCCCATAACTGTCCATTGTGCAACTCAAACCAAGAAATGGATTCGGAACATCTCAAATTCTGTGCTTCAGTGGCTGGTCATGATAATATCTTTGAAAAATATTGGAGTGCAAGAGGTCAAATGACTTCATTGTCAAATGCCTGGCATTAGAAAACAACAACATATTTCTAACTTGAAATTATTCAGAAGTATTCATTTTAGTTGTATCTGACTGAAGATCGGAAGTGACCTTGTGCGTAGCTCGTAAATTATGAGATGTGCGCAGAGGCGAAAGTATTGAATTTTTCCGAGGAACAATAATGTCATTGACCTTGATGTAATGTAGAGAATAACATGAACTAATTTTGATATAACCTGGAAATTGAATTAGAATTGAAAAACAAGATGACAAATTGAATTTATTTGAATATTATTTACAATTAACGATAATTATTATAGTAACAGAACATAACCTTCTGCGACAGTATTGGATTTCCAGCCTCTGTGACGTTTTCCTCGTTGTCTTTCGATTGCATATCCGAGAATAATCGAAAACCTAAACTTTATAGAATAGGTGTACCGTAATGACATGCATTAAAGGATTGATACCAGATATATAATTACTACATTTTCGGCATGGTCGAGCATAAATATCATTAATTAATTTTCAGTTTGCGCAATACTTAGATGTTAAACAGGAACAAGTTGAAGTGATTTTTTTTCCTTATCTGTATATACTTGTAGATCTGTGGCTGATACTTTTGTACGCAGTTTGGAACTGCTATGTTGCCTAAATCCCAAAAGTAACAAAACCCTACATACTGTTTTATCGTCGTTAAAATCTACATATTTTCACACATTCGACCGCGCAAGCTATAAGAAAATCCGTATAAACTAATTTCAAGAAGTAAGGAGAATTGCCCGTTCAAGACTTTATGAAAATACAACAATTTAACATGAATATTCTCAAAGAAAAAGTCTTATATTTCTAGGTAAGTGATCCCAAACCCTCATTTTCTTGCTACTGCAATGCGGACTAGGAATACTGCTGGACTAATAGTTCATGCTAATTCAATTATGTGACGTAAAAGAGAAGATGAAAGCCGCAATATCTTACCTTGATGGCGAAACGTTTAACACACCATCTTAATTCCGATGGGTATCCCATTCCTTTGTCTGGTATCCTGATATAGCCAGATGTTCGGCTGGGTTAGTTGCAGCATCCCACTCGATGGGCTGCATGAAACATTTTAGAGTTCTTTCTTTGAAAATTCTCTCTGTCGCAGGTGCAGGCGATGTCTTTGTAGACCTACAATAATGCAAGAAACTTCGATGATCTAATCAATTAATTACATGTAGATTCCTGGAATTGTTTCGAAAGTTCTGAAAGAATTACAAAGACGCGTAAAATTTGCAGAGCCCTTGGAATGTAATTTAACACAGCTAGTGATAACCGGCGTAGATGGGGTAGGGAAAGGGTCTAGTGTGCTGTGGATGTGAGTTTGATTACACTCCGGCTGTAATTATATAAAATCCGGTACTTAATTATTCTGCTCGGTGGGATGAATATGTTCCTTTTTAATTGCTACAAATTTGTTATAATTATCTAGTTTTAGAGCGGAATTCTGTAGCTTCTTTTCTGCTTCTGCATTTAGCCTATTTCGATCATTTGTTTTCATGGATAAATACGCAGAGAATTCAGATATGAAACTGATTAAGATTATAAAATAGAATAGAATGTTTTATTTTCGCTGGCAGTTAAGGGCATAAGGCCTTCTCTTCCACTCAACCAGCTTTAATCAATACAATACATATTTAAATTACGAATATTTACACTACACTTAAAATATTTTAAAATATTCTCCAGCAATATTCTTCAGTTAAGTTTTAACGACTAGTACACGTTTATTTAAACTTAGATGAACCTACAAGATAAAGTAGTAGCGCTAACGTAATTTATGAGCTAATTTAATTCAATCAATTATAATTAATTTGAAATAGCTAGTAAAATGGTGAGAATTGATTTAATATAAGTTTACTAGAACTATGTTATAGGGAGAAAAAATATATGAATGAATTTAAATACTATTATAATCACAATCATGCCATGGTATGAAAGAATATTTACACTACGTTTAAAATATATCTAAAATATATTTATATAATGAGAATATTGATGTAAGGAAATTTTGCCATTAGAGTGTTGTAATCTATTTAGAGAAATTAATGATAATAATAATAAGAATGGACAGATGTTAGTTTCCATTATAACTAACAAATATTAATCAGTCATTACTCTGTTAAGTAAGAATTTATGTAATTTTAACCTAAATGAAGTTTATTGTCCAACAACCCCTTACATCACCAAATTTTAGCAACTGAAACTGTATAAGATGAAGAATACAAAGATGTCTTGTGGTAGGGTATAATTGTTATGATGAGTAAATTGTTACGATGAGACCTGGTACTTAGCTGATGATATGCGGATAAATATATATTACATTCTTTTTTAGATCTTTAGTAGTATTAATAATAATGAAATATTATTATTAATATCTATTTTGTAATATTAGGATTACATTATAATAATTATTATTTGTGATGTTTCATATTTTTAGTGATTCGTATTTTCGTGACTTTGTATACACTTTGCAGTAGGCTTAATCTCCAAATTTAAAATACTATTTAAATATAATTTACGATTCACCGAATTCCACTCTTTCAGAAGCGCTGCATTATACCATTTATTTTGTACATATTTATTGATAAGGAAGGATGGTCATAAAACAATGTAGGCCTAATGTATTAAAAACATAAAACTTCATTGTCCTGAGTAATTTTTAAATTATGTCGCGATTTCGGTAGTGTTTTTAAATGTTCTTGTCTAATCGAGGCTTAATTATCAGTCTCCAATGTACACATGTTTTATTTCTAGAATTGCTATTGACGCTACAAAACGTAAAAGCTTTTATTCCCTACTTATTGTTGCAGTTTTCAAACAGCAATCTTAATATAACTTAGTAAGCTTACCTCAATGGGAAGAAGTTCATCCTGGTTGTCCCGTGGAAATCGAACCCAGCTCCTCAATTCACATTACGCTCCATAAAACGTCATCTTAGCTTGCTTTAATCGAAATCAAAACTCAAAATGGCGATTCAATATGTCATTTGCATTGTTGAAGACGGCATTGTTCCACGTTGAGAGATGAACGCCAATTACATAGAGAATGAAAAAATGGAACTAGCGTCAGTGACTAGGAGCTGTAGACAAGAAAAACGATAGTACTTGTGTTATAAGCAACGAGATAGAAAGATTCTAACTCTTTGGGTGTAAGAGTAGTTATCCGGTCGCAAAGGAGTTTAAATATTCTCGTGTTCATATTTTATGTTTAAAACGTATTTTTAAGTTTTCTAAAGTAATCGATATAAAAACGTAGCTACATTTTATGATGCAGTTACGTATTATATTAATGTTACTTGATTTTTATCAGTATAAAAATCACAAATCTTTACTTTTTGCAAGAATATTAATTTCAATACTCTTTAGCTTAGAGATCTTCTTTCTCTTCTTTTATTAATTCTGTAACTGAAACTTATTCTGTAGCTACTATGTTGGCTGCGTTTGTAATAGGATTTGAACTTTAATGTTGCGATTGTGTTCTTCCCACGTGTTCGTCTGTGTATTCAGTTTTCAAAAAATTAAATATCTTTGCTTGTGTTCCCATTTTCTCAGGAACAATTGAAAGTAGACATTTTAAATATCACAGTTTTTTATCATGCTACTTGTTGTCAGTAATGTGGTAATTAACGTACTGATAGAAAATATAGATCAGTAACTTCTGTAGGAGTCAAACGTTTTTCAAATAGTAATAAAATAGAAATAGGTTATTTCGACTTTTGATAATTAGAATAACTGTCTATTTCCCTAGTAATTACTGTTGAAACTAATGTTGATAATTGGTATTGCACTCCAATTTACGAATCTTAGGCCCACATTTTTGGAAAACTCAATAATTATTTTGTAAATGTCGGTCAAAGCGTGTAGATTTGTATAGGCCTAGAGAAAAATACACGAACGCACACACACAAACATTTTCTATATTAAGATTTTTTGTATTACTTCCATTTTTGTCCATGGATAGGGAGGTAGTTAGAAATCATTCTCTCCATTTCGTATTGATTTTTGTACCATTTTGTAAAGTTTCGTTTTATTTTCCGACAATCTTATACAAATATCATAATTACTCCTTTCCAGTGCTTAGTATTTTCCATTACTCACGACACTAGCCTTCCTTTGTTGGTCATAGTGATCGCGTAAGGTGACTAAAAATTTGCTAAGGGTAGATTTTACACGGAAATAGTTGAATGCAACCTAGCCTATTACTATTTTTCAGCTCTCGGCCCACAAGCGCGTAAGAAATCCGCTACTTAAAATTTATTTGCGTGGGGGACGGCAAGAAACAAAAAAATAATGAGTAATAATTTTAAAATATATATCTTTATCTCATCCATTCAAAATCATTTATCATAAAAATTTGAGTAATAGAAATATTTATGTACTACATATTGTGTGGTAAAAATGAAGTTATGTTGTAGTATATCCAGTGCAGTTGTATTCAAAAGAAAGCATTATTGAAACCATCAATGACGTTATATTTTATCAAACTCTCAACTGTAACATTCTTCAGTTTTAAGACAGCCCTAAAGTGGGATTTATTTTTTCATATCTTTAAACTTCATTCATGACATAACCGCCACGTCCCAAAACAAGAAATAAAAATTTATATAATACGTTTTGTTATTTTCGTTGTTTTGAATATATGTTAGTTTTATAGTTTAAACATCATGTTATTCTGTGTTGCAATAGAGCCATGGTCATCCATGAATTAAATTTGTATTGTTTGATAATCTTTTTAATACAAGAAAATAGGAACAATGGAGTAACACTCATTTCTTTTAAGAACCGTCCCCTCTAGTGTTTATTATTTGCCCATATGCAGTCCCTTGTCTTTAATTTATTAACTTTAATTACACTTTTAGGGAATTTTAAAGTAAATGTAAGATATTTTTGGTCTTTTCTTCAGTTATTTCTAGGTCGTCAACATCCGTCCCTTCCTTATTACTAGAGTTCGGGTTTCTTTGACGTGTCTTATTTTATCCTGATCTCTTTTTACAAACCCAAGTTACATTAAACACATTTCTAACATTTCTGAACAGGGTTATTATTGTTTATATAAATGTATTTTTGGATAAATTGCAATACAGTGAACGCCAGTAGAGGAAGTTATCCCCACCTACACTCGCCTATCACGTAGAGTGTCTGATGAGCTAGTAGGGGAAAAGTGCAAGGGTCGTGGGCGGAGCTTCTACGTTCGCTATATTGCGAACCATTTTATCATTGTCATAAATGTCCGCCATGTTAGCTCTGTGATCGCGTCTGCCTTCAGACTACCGGGCCTGGGTTCGATTCCCGCGAGATCAAAAATTTCCATGTAAAATTTCTACCTCGGGACTAGAAGAGATGGCGGTGCACAACTTCCAATCACTAAATTGTGCACCAATATGCCTTGGTTATATCCCAAACCTCTCCGCAGTGCATATGAAGAGAAAGCATGTGTCACTGTTGATAGTGATTCGTCCGTCGGACGGGAAAGTTTAGCCTCGAGGCCCCCTTGGTGCTATTCGACAGGAATACGCTACGTGCCGGCAAGGGGTTTCCCCTTCTCCCTTCCTCACCCATTCCCTACACTACACTTACACATACAGTCACTCTAGTACACCACATAACTCTTCACAAATACTCATCATGTACGGTATGTCCCGCTGAAGTGGTGTGCAAATTGAAAATGGGTCACAGTTTAGCCATCTGTCCGCAATGTGCGGAACCCGAATCACGTAAGTGAAATCGATAGTCATTAGACACACACACACCTCCCACTTCTGTACTTGTTCCACCTCTTAAAGCTTCAGTGTCTATGTAAGATGTATAGAATAAAATGTTGCGTGGGTTTCCTTCCCACTCGTAAGAATGGGATATATGAGTTGTTGCAATATAAAATAAAATTCACAATATGGAACACGTTATATACAGTCCTTTCAACCTCATCCTATAGGAACCATGCCCACTTGTATCCACATCTTTAAGCTTAGATGTTAACGTAAAATGTATAGGATAAATTTTTGCTGCGTGGTTTCCTGACAGCTGTGAAAATAAAGAAATGTTAGTAAATTGGACTATATGGGTTAATGCGATATAAGATAAGATTTACAAGATGCAACATATTCTATACAGTCACTTTCCGTATTATCCTATAGGAACCACGCCCACTTGTTGACCAGTTATTACATGGCGGATACGAGCCCCTACCACGCCGTAGCGGAGAAGTGAGAAACATGTTCCCAAATTGAAGCAGCAGAAAGCCGCCATTTGTTTGGAAAAAAACGCGCGGGATTTCGAAACCGTTATTTGAATACGCGTTGTACTGCGTATCCGAAAGCTAAATGGTTTTGTTTAAAGGAACAATACTTCCTCTGTGATACCTTCAATACCGTGTTTCTGCTGTCAGCAGAGTTGCTAGGTTTTCTGCGAGGGAAGTCGGGATATTAGAAGCTAACCTAAGACATTAGACCAGACATGGGCATCAGTAGTACATGTCGAACGGAGTCGAACGCAAGGACGTGATCTCCCTCCCTCCACACCCCTAGCTGGGGTACCTGTCCGACCGGTTGAAGCACTGGCGGTCGGCGGTGGATTTTACTAAAAAAAATGTCGCTCACTAAGGAAGCTCCTGAAGTAAAAAGGTCCAAAAATATTATTTCCACAAAGAATGGGAAAATGAATTCTTTTGTTGCGAAGAAGGGGAAAGCGTTAGGTGCTTATTATACTACAAAATTTTACTAGCACGTTGAGCGGCATTATGAAAAGACTCGTTTTAATGGAACAAATTATTTTATTTTATTTTTTATAATAATAGTAGACATAGTAGTAGTAGTAATATAGTAGACAGGGCGGCCGGGTAGCTCAGTTGGTAGAGCAGCTGGCTACGGACTGGAAGATCCGGGGTTCGATCCCAGGTGGTGACAGGATTTTTTCTCGTTGCCAAACTTTCAGAACGGCCCCGAGGTTCACTCAGCCTCCTATAAAATTGAGTACCGGGTCTTTCCCGGGGGTAAAAGGCGGTCAGAGCGTGGTGCCGACCACACCACCTCATTCTAGTGCCGAGGTCATGGAAAGCATGGGGCTCTACCTCCATGCCCCCCAAGTGCCTTCATGGCAAATTACGGGGATACCTTTACCTTTTAATAGTAGACAAGCCCACACCTGTGGAGTAACGGTTAGCGCGTCTGGCCGCGAAACCCCAAGTGCAAGTGCACAAATATGGCTAGTTTAGATGTATATAAGCTTAAACAACTTTGCAAAGTAAAATATTCACATCTTCGGAGTTTTGTTATGAAAATTGCTTCTATGTTTGGCTCAAACTTTATTTGTGGAAGTTTTTTTTTTCTCAGTTGGCCATTGTAAAAACCAAATCAAGATCACGCATTTCAGACGAAAATTTATTCTATCAGCTCACAATTGCAATGTCTGACATAAGTCCCAATTTTGAAACACTTGCTGATTTACGTGACGAAGAAGAATAAACGAATCCTTTCTTTTAAGGGCGTGAGTCAATTGACGTAAATTGACAAAAACAACAAAGAACTACAGTAAGAAGTTTAAAAAATAGCCTAATTGTTGTTTTTCTGTTTTTTAGCAATCTGCTTGATATTTTGTTAAGAATCTATTTTTCCTTAGTTTCTTAATTTTATTTTGAAAGGATGCAAATTAGTGACTGATGCTCTTTCGAAACAAATAGGTTCAGATTATGGCGTTACTTTTTAACTGTTGTGGAATTGTACGTTTTATATCATTTTATAAGGTTTTTACAGTAATTGATTAGAAATACAGTTATGTTTCAGCTTTTTGTAAAATAGTTTGTATTTGTTTTGGAAAATTTGTTTTCTTTCATTGTCATTATTCATAAAAATAACATTTGTAGAAAACTGTGCAGGTGATGCGTGTTGCAGCAATCAGAGTAGTACGGCGCATCTCTTTAAATGCCCACGTCTGCTAGACTTATCAACAATTATTTATCACTAGCCGTACCCGTGCGCTCCGCTGCACCCGTTAGAAATAAATATAAAGTAATTACATAATTAAAATAGGACATTTGATCCAGGGAACTTTCGTGTTGGATAGAAGGATAAATCGTTTAATATGTTACTTAATTTAAATTGTATTTAAAATATTAAAATGCGATCATTCTGATCCGGAGACCACTCATTTGGTGCAATGACAATTCCTTTAACATGTTCTTAATTGTTATTACCAATTATTTTTGGAAAAGCGAAAATTAACAGAAAAATTTTGGCTACAGATTTATTATTATGTTTATATTGTATTATATTATGAAAAAGTGTGTTGATAACGGATTTACTCGAATTAGAAAGTTTTTAATTTGTTGTGGGAGCTCTTGAATCTCAGGAGGAACAACTTTTACAACAGCGCAACATAATCTGCTTGGCTCATTACCCAATTTTTTTGCATTGCATTTATTGCATATGTATTTTAACACGATTCAATTGAGCATAGTCAAAATTTGAATTATAAAATAATGGATTGCTAAGCTAACGTACTATTACTGCATACTAAATCAATACACTCTCGTTGTTCGTTAATTCTCTGAGATAAAAATGAATATGTTCATAAACATTATTATAATAAATACAGGAAATGAATATACAGAATAACCTATCAAGTTTTCTGTGCATAAGAAGCTATTTTAATCTTACCTGTCCTCAATTCACTCACAAGATACCGTAATAACATTATAGCATTATATCCATCCAGAGAAACTACACTTTCTAATGATGAAATAATAATTAATTATACAAATCGGTTAATTTAGCTTCAGATATTACTTCATACAAACACATAAACATTGTCTGTAGGCTATGTTTCATAGCTTTCGATTGTTGTGTCCAAGGCCCCTTATAGACGAAGTCATTTGTTTTTTATTTCAATACACCGCCTTAGATGGCAGTTATTTTAATTTTAAAACTCATTCATCTCATTAAATATCAGTCCTATCAAAATTTTTCACGAAATAAAACTTATCGCAAATGATCTTTAAAGAAACTTTTGTTATGTAGCATATTTCACAAAAATCAGTAATAAGCGAGATGTTTCGATTTATTTAATTCAGGCCCCCTTATAACCCGCTTTTAAATAACGTATTTTGAATGCCATATAGCCTATAATCTAAGTTACAACGAACTTAATTTATATTCCAATTTTTATCGAAATCGGTTCAGCCATTATCGCGTGAAAAGGTAACAAACATACAGACAGACAGACAGACAGACATACAAAGAAAAATAAAAAAAAGCGATTTTCGGTTTCAGGGTGGTTAATTATATATGTTAGGACTAATTATTTTTGGAAAATCGAAAATTACCAGAAAAATTTCGGCTACAGATTTATTATTAGTATAGATAAGATTTATAGCAGTTTTCTGCACAGTGTTCACGTGCTTTTTAGTGTAATAGGCCTATTCGCCTCCGTGAGAAACACTAAAGTACGAAGGACACACAGTACAGTGAACACTACAATAATTTTTTCTCTTACTAACCGCGAATAGCCTATGTTTTAACAAGTTGCTAATAAATTAATTTTGGAACCGCTACTGCAACAGTTTCACTATCTGACGATGAATCCATGTTTAAACATAGTTCACTACGCAACATTGTATGTCTCTGTTATTAGTGTAAAGTACGATATCAAAACACTATCTTTCTTGCCAGTCAACGCACAATGTTTACTAATTGCGAGAACAGCGACTAGGGACCGGAACGGAATAATCAACAATGCTGTAGAACTAGAAGTATTTTTTTTTTGTGAGTTTAGTTGCCTTACGGCAATCAGCTGGACTACGTCATAGACTTACTAAATATCCGCAGGTTGTCTCTGTGCTTACAATGTTAGCTACCATTTGAGTCAATATAGCCTATAAATAAAAATATCAGATAATAGAAAATACAGAATAATTTGCTTAAATATGTTCAAGGCTAATATCTGTAAAATCTGGATTTTTGTCAATCCCTACTCCCTTTAATCGGGAGTCAACCAGGAAATTGGGAGAATCTCGCCTAAATTGGGATACCCGACAACCTTGGCTGTCAGACATAGGTACTCTGGTCAGACTTGCATCATTTTCATAGGAACTCTGAATGTGAACATTCATAACCACGGTTAATAAAAGAATTAATATGTCAAATTTTTAATTCAATCTGTAGGTTAAACTGCTGTATGAAGTCAAAAAAGTAGTCGCAGCAGTAGCAGGAATAGTAGGCCTAGTAGTACTAATAGCAGTAGCAGCAGCAATAGCATAAGAAAAGGTTCCATTTATCCACAACTTAGACAGGAATTACTTTCAATCATTTATATTAAAAATATATATATATTTTTATAATTTATGCAGTTTCTGTATGTTTAAGTTCTGTGAATAATTTTAATATTCATGTATGCACTGAAACAACAGCTGTTTGAAGAAAATGAATGATATAGAGTGAGTGAAGGACAATAACAGTGTATAATAACGTAGTTTGAAAGGTAATTACTATCTTCGAAATGAGTTGAACACACTGAATGATTCAATGTAGGGTAGAAATTCTCTCTGCGGATTACACCTATCCACTTTCGGTTAAGGGAATCTTTACTCAGAGGAAACTTGAGGCATAAAGAGTCACATGGCAAGTACAATAGTTTGTCTTCTGTAACATAATATGGAGAAAAAATCGTCGTAGAAATTAAGGATTAACTAACCAGTGAAATGTAACATTCCTTCCTTCTTTATCGTTACATCCATGTGCATTGCTGCAATAAAAAGCAGCACACGGAAGAACCATACTTATACAGCTCTACCAAACAAATGGCCGCTCGTCGGCTGTTCAATTTTGGAACATAACACTAGCGCCAATGAGCGGTCTAGCGGTTATTTAGTAGTCTATGGGCGGTTCAAATGTTTGAAATATGGCGGCCCGATCGCCAATCTATATTCTTACTTCTAACTCGTTGGACGCGACGTAATACAACATTGTCATGCGGGTTTTCGGCTTTGCGGGCGCTATTAGTCTCGCTTTCTCGATCGTTGTTCATCTCTACTAGAAATGTATGTTTTTCCGCCGACTATTTCCAGATAATTAGGAGAACAATAGAATTTCTTGGCACATATGAATACCTTTCAATAAGTATGGTAGAGTAGAAACATTTTTCAAGTTGACAAAAAAAGACTCTTCTTCAGTTGATAGGGCCTATTTGCATAGTATCATGTTTTAGAAATCAAATTAATTCTGACTCTAATACATTCAATGAAATACCCACTGGATTTTATAAGTTTGTACGATAATATGCAGAACGGAATGGAAGTAAAGCAATAGAAATTACGGGTGAATTTAGATAAAATCATTTCGTAGTATTCTAAGACGACATGCTGTTTTTTGTTCTATGTGTTAGCAGCTATCTGATTGCGTAGCTATCAGAGAGCGAAGTGAGTTTTAATATTTATTTTAGATTATAGAGTAGACTATTTAACTTCGCTGTAGAATATGCCATTAGGAAAGTTCAGGATAACACAGAGGGTTTGGAATTGAACGGGTTACATCAGCTACTTGTCCATGCGGATCACGTGAATATGTTAGGAGAAAATCCACAAACGATTAGGGGAAACGCGAAAATTCTAGTTGAAGCAAGTAAACCGATTGGATTGGAAGTAAATCCCGAAAAGACTAAGTATATGATTATATCTCGTGACCAGAATATAGTACGAAATGGAACTATAAAAATTGGAGATTTATCCTTCGAAGCGGTGAAAAAATTCAAATATCTTGGAGCAACAGTAACAAATATAAATGACACTCGGGAGGAAATTAAACGCAGAATAAATATGGGAAATGCCTGTTATTATTCGGTTGAGAAGTTTTGTCATCTAGTCTTCTGTAAAAAAATCTCAAAGTTAGAATTTATAAAACAGTTAGGCCTATATTACCGCTTGTTCTGTATGGTTGTGAAACTTGGACTCTCACTTTGAGAGAGGAACAGAGATTAAGGGTGTTTGAGAATAATGTTCTTAGGAAAATATTTGGGGCTAAGAGGGATGAAGTTACAGGAGAATGGAGAAAGTTACACAACACAGAGCTGCACGCATTGTATACTTCACCTGACATAATTAGGACCATAAAATCCAGACGTTTGAGATGGGCAGGACATGTAGCACGTATGGGCAAATCCAGAAATGCATATGGAGTGTTAGTTGGGAGGCCGGAGGGCAAAAGACCTTTGGGGAGGCCGAGACGTAGATGGGAACTTACTGACTTACTTACTTACTTACTTACTTACTTACTGGCTTTTAAGGAACCCATAGGTTCATTGCCGCCCTCACATAAGCCCGCCATTGGTCCCTATCCTGTGCAAGATCAATCCAGTCTCAACATTCATATCCCACCTCCCTCAAATCCATCCTAATATTATCCTCCCATCTACGTCTCGGCCTCCCCAAAGGTCTTTTTCCCCTCCGGCTTCCCAACTAACACTCTATATGCATTTCTGAATTCGCCCATACGTGCTACATGTCCTGCCCATCTCAGACGTCTGGATTTTATGTTCTTAATTATGTCAGGTGAAGTATACAGATGGGAACATAATATTAAAATGGATTTGAGGGAGGTAGAATATGATGATAGAGACTGGATTAATCTTGCTCAGGATAGGGACCAATGGCGGGCTTATGCGAGGGCGACAATGAACCTCCGGGTTCCTTAAAAGCCAGTAAGTAAGTAAGAGTAAACGTCAGTGGTGGCTCGTACCTGAAAATAATAGAATGCTACACAATATTGGGAAATCTTTAGTATACGGATACCTCAGTAACAATTATCTTGAAGAACTAAACAGAGCAGATTTGTCTGTGTTTGTCGAATTAGCATAATCAAATTTCCGAAAAGACATTTTTCAGTGCCAATAGCTTATTTATTTTGTGTGCACAAGATTGAAATTTTGGGGTAAGAGGGAAAGGAAGGTATCTGTGTTCTGAAATTTATCCTCTTTTATCTTTGACACCTGTCGTAGATCGTGAATTACCGCTACTGAATAATGGGTAAGGGAAGCAGAACATATTATCCTGCCACTGTTCTCATGAATTTTCTAGTGTACATATAGTTTTTACCATTCTTTGCTTTCTGCACAGTATTGAGATCTGGTATTGGCTGCCCTGGATATTTAATTCTAATTGTATCTTCTAATCAGAGGCGGAGAGAGAATCGTTTCCTTGGGAGGGGGGGGGGAGCAAAACCATAGAATCCCCATATAACGGGGTTATGGGGGACATCATTTACCTCCTTTCCCCGTTACAGCTTGACCGTGGTACAGTATAACATATCGGAATATGATCATTTAATAAATCTATTTTCGGGGGGCATGTTTCTTACAGTGTTACATCCATATCCGCGATGTTCCGGACTGAGTTGTATAGGGCTTGAACTGTAGGTCTACTGCAAATTATAATATAGGGCATAATTTAAAACAATCCCTCTCTTTTTCTCCCTCGTACAGAATAGTTTAATACACTGAAACCTGTTCAAATCGGAACCTGAATAATCCGGAATCCTGTCTATTTCGGAACAATTCGTATGTATTATGTATAATTTTTCCTGAATAAAGCGGCAACTGCCCAACACGGAAACGGAAAATGCCTGCTACTGTTCAAAACGGAAATAATATTTTGTTCACACTGCTTTAATGTAAACTATATTTTGAAACAGCGTGTAATTTCAAGGAATATACGAAATATGTAGGTCACTAAAATAAAAATAAGTTTGCTTTGCAAAATTTTAGAGGGTACGAGGATGTGTTGTCCTGTCAGTAATAAATTTTATTACCCTGTTGACTAGGCAGACGAGTCCCTTCGAAGGTTTTCAATGCTTCACACCCGTATACTGTCATAGCTGGACAGAGCGCAAGTGTAGTGATTTCCTGGTAAAAAAAAGTTGCGTAAAATGTGACATTAACATTAAGTGATGAAGTAAATGTTATCGAGTTAAAGGAAAATTAGAAACAAAGTCTATGTGAAATAATATTGAAGTACAGTTTTGGAAAAGTCAGGTGTGACACTTTAAAAAAATAAAGATCATAATGAGTGAGCGGCTTGCGCCCAATATTGGTGAAATAAAAGGAACCATAAACCAACTGTTTGTGTGGAAATAAAGGAACTGTTGTGAGAGTAGGTTTTTCATGATCTTTCGAAGAATATGTCAATTTATGGATCTATTCTGCAACTGGCAAAGAAATTAGATAAGCCAGAATTGAAGGCTTCTAATGGATGGCTCCCAGTTCAATTAATTAATAATGTACAGTGATATAGGCGAAACTTTAATGTTCAATGACTATGAGTGGGTTACGATAACATTTATACAGAAAATCAGATTTTAATCAAGATGATTCACTAACGGAATAAGCGACAGAAAGCTGATTTAATATGACTAGTGTTGAACAGAATTTTTTGTACTTCTTGCAGTTTGCATCATGCCACTTTGTTTTTCATGTATAAGAATGACTATTGCACTCTTACTACGTCATACTACTTTTGACCAATAAAACGGTACGAAAGGACGTATTTCAACCAATCATGGCTGCTTATCGCACAATTTTATCGCGTCCCTAGCATTTGTTTAATTTTATCGCGTCCCTAGCATTTGTTTCTTTGTTTGCCAACATTTGAAACTGCGCTGGTCTGGACGTCAATATATATATATATATATATATATATATATATATATATATATATATATATATATATATATATATATATATATATAAAATTACAAACCACTCCAGTCGATGCACAGCAGTTTCAAATATGACTCGCATTGGCATTCAAGAACAAGAATTAATAAAAATCTTCTGAAATCCGATTTACAAATAGATGAAGAGCACCATTCGGAAATCCTGAATAAGTTGAATACACCATGTAGGCCTAAATCAACGAGTTCCACTTCTATAACGCACACGTCCAATATAACATCAATTGAACCACCAACCACATTCAAATTTGAAAATTTTACTTTCAATAATTATTCCTTTTAAAATTATTCATTCGGAAACTCTGAATAAGTTGAATACACCATGTAGGCCTAAATCAACGAGTTCCACTTCCAATATAACATCAATTGAACCACCAACCACATTCAAATTTGAAAATTGTACATTCAATAATTATTCCTTTTAAAATTATTCAGGTTTATTTTTTATGTCATTAGATTATGTTATAGCTTCTGCTATATGATATTATGGATAGTCACGTATCAGAGATTGTTTAATATTAAGATTTATTGAAAATCATCTGTCAAGTGACGTTGATTACTGGGATTCAGATAATTAAGTGGAATGTTGCATTTTAATAAAAATGAAACTGAATCAACAAAGCTTCTTGACTAGTAACATTGCCATTGTGTATAATAGATATAGAGAACTTTCTCGACGAGAAGGCATCAAGAGGACTTTATATATATAGGCTTCTTGAAAGGCATTGCTCACTACTGCCATCTAGCATGCATCTAGCGTAATATTTGTAATGTTGAGATGGTACAATAATACATTTGAAGACAGTTGTAGGCCTATTTTCGTAAGTCAATTAATATTTTATTGTATTGGAGTACTTCGTTACTTCTAATCTTTATATACTTTCTTCTAATCGTGTAATAGTCAATTAAATCCCACTCGAGTTTTGATTTTCTCTATATAAATCAAAACGTCTAGTGAGATTACTGTTGATAAAATATTCCATTTTAATTTCACATCTGAATAATACGGAAACCTGTCCACAACGGAAAAAAATTAGGACAATGTCACTTCCGTCTTCAAGAGGTTTTACTGTAGTTTATATTACATATGTGTAGACAAGGTTTGATAAGCCAAGAACAATTACAAAGAGACTGTACGAACAAAAAATTCGTCATCGCATATACTGTACATCAATAAGACTACGTAACAGTGCTAAGAGAAAGTTTTTTGTATTAAGCTTTCCTGAAGATATCATATGAAATGTAAATTCTAATTATTTTATTTAACCTCGTCTTTAAGTTTACACATTATATCGGGTACTTTTCTTTTTTCTGCATTATTCTGCAGTGTGTTATTCATATTCTCCAAGTGGTGGCCTGAAAACCTGCAGATTTCTAACACATGAGTACAGGCTGTTACAAAAGAAACATTACAGTGGTTCTATTCCCCAAATGAGTTATAGAAATTCTTATACATTCAAAAATTTAAAATAAATATTATAATCCAGACACATGATCTGAAGACATTAATTCATCACTTTAAGCATAGAAACTTAATCATAAACAAAAGCAAAAAAAAAAGGTCTTTTGAATTCATTGTTTTGTAACGTTAATAAAATAAGAGTTTAGACAAGTTTGGGGGGGGGCTGCCCCCCATAACTCCGGTTATGCTTCTAATGACTGCTCAGAAAAAGCAGTTTTGAGTAATGAATCGACGGAATGCATTGTGATATAGCTACTGTAGGCCTACATTTTTTAAACTAGGCTGCGTTCGGATTTACACAAACTTTTTTAATTACACTAGACATAAAACATAGAATATACTTTTAAAATGTCCACAGTACAAGATGATGAACCCTATAAACTTGCACACACTGTTTTGAAAGTGGAAAATAATCCATATTTTTAACGGGCTCCCGCGAAAAGGCATGCCAACATAGAACCATAACCCGTAAAAACTATCTGCCGGGATTGTGCAAACGTATCCCTGTTTACACGAATATTAAAAATGTATTTCCGTATAACTATATTTATGAAAAACCTAAAGAGCAAAAATAGGCTATATATGTCAAATATTTCTTTATTTTAAAGTTATATCTTTAGGGGTGTGTAGGCAGTACTGTTTCATCGACTGCTACTAACAAAAGAATATAAAAGGGAAGAGAACAAGTTTCACGAAAATAAAGTGAAGAAAAGCGTATCTACCCAAAAAGTTTGTAATACTTATATATTACAAACTCTTTGTATCTACCACGCGCCGTAGCGGAGAAGTGAGAAATATGTTCCCAAATAGAAGCAGCGGAAAGCCACCATTTGTTTGGAAGAAAACGCGCGGGATTTCGAAACCGCCATTTGAATGTTTTTGTTTACAGGAACAATACTTCCTTCACGAGATACCTTAAATAACGTGTTTCTGCTGTCAGCGAGGGAAATCGGGATATCAGAAGCTAACTTAAGACATTAGACATATCAATACTTTATCATAAGATTTATAGTTGTTTTCTGCAAAGTAGTGTTCGCGTGCTTTTTTATGTACGTAATATTCGCCACATAGTACAGTGAATACTACAGGCTAATCATTTTTTTTCTTTTATTAACCAGGAATATGTTTTAACCATTCGCTACTAAATTAACTTTTCAACTTTTCTTTTCCGGAACCGGTACTGCAACAGTAGGTCTGACGATGAATCCATGTTTAAACATAGTTCACTGCACTATAAAACGCAGAAATTGTATGTGTCTGTTATTAGTGTAAAATACGATATCAAAACTCTATTTTTTTTTGCCACTCAACGCACCTAAAATACACAATGTTTATTAATTATGAGAACAGCAACTAGGTACCGAAACTGATTAATCAACAATGCGGTAGAACTAGGGGAACTATTATCTTGCGAGTAGAGTTGCCTTACGGCAATCAGCTGGGTTACCTCATAGACTTACTAAATTTCCGCGGTTATCTCTATGTTTACAATGTTACCATTTGAGTCAATATATAAATAAAATATCGGAAAATAGGAAATGCGGACTAATTTGTTTAAATTACGTTCTAAGCTATTATCTATCAAATCGGGGTTTCTATCAATCCCGACTCGCTTTATCGGGATTCAACCAGGAAATTGGGAGAATCCCACCTAAATTGGAATACCCGACTGTCTGGCTTGCATCATTTTTATAGGAATTCAGAATGTGAATATTCATAACCACGGTTAATAAAATAATTAATGTCTACTTTTTAATTTAATCCGTAGGCTAAACTGCTGCATGAAATCAATAATAATAATAATAATAATAATAATAATAATAATAATAATAATGATAAGTATTATTATTATTATTATTATTATTATTAGCAGCAGCAGCAGCAGCAGCGGTATAAGAAACCATTTCATTAATCCGTAACTAAGACAAGAGTTACTTTCAATCAGTCGTATTAAGAAATTACCTTTTTATAATCTACACAGTTTCTGTATCATTAAATTCGGCGAATAATTATTCATGTATGCACTGAAACAACAGTTGTTTGAAGATAATGAAGGATATGGAGTGGACTGTAGGCCTATGTGATAATACGTAGTTTGAAAGGTAATAATTATCTTGAAAATGAGTTGAACACACTGAATGATTCATTGTAGGGTAGAAATTCTCTTTGCGGATTGCACCTATCCACTTTCGCTTAAGGAAATATTTACTTGGAGGAAACCTGAAGCATAAACTGTCGTATAAGTACAGGGACGTCATTTTATTTTTACTAACATTTCTAATATTAACCTATTAAGTCCCAAATTATTTGTTTCTACATTTTGATGTTTTATTTATTGGAAACACATAAGAAAGCCCAGCAGAACACATACCTATCATACAAAATATTTTGAGATGCCTAGTTTCAGAGAAAATAGCTGTCCTCTAAATAGGACTCTGGGATCTACATTGTAATCATAAGAACCAAATTTGCCTGATACAGTCATATCTCATGAAATAGCAAATAACCATTATTAAATTTGGCTGATACAGTCATATTTTATGAAATGATGCAAAACATTGCATACACAGTGTGACGTTACATTTCACACAGTATGACTTCGGTTTTCCTCCACAGCCATTTCGTGCGCATCTTCTCTCTTCCTTTCTTCGGACAATGATGTGTCCAACTCCATCCATCCTGACATCAGGACAACTCTTAGATGGTGATGCAGATGTCGCCATAGTTGCTTCCTGCTTGTGTCAAGTTTGAGATAGGACATAGTCACTGCACATCTGAAATTTAGAAGATCCAGTGCATGTGCATGTCTGTATAGGAGCCATGCATTCGCCAATGCCATGTCTATCAATGTTGTAAATATGGGCCAGTAATACTTCTTTCTTGGGACACCAGTTACGTATTTTCCTACTAGCCAATCATGATGATCAACACCTCCATGTGGGAATTGTATTCTTCAGTACTCCGAGATTTATGATGTGATAATTTGTGGACATAGTGACATACTTGTTGTCATTTCACCGGACGAAAAGTACTTCTCTATTTCGGTCATCCAAAAAACTCCATGGCGCTACACCCTATGAAGGGCCAAGACCGACCAGCTGCCTGCTGGCCTCACGTCCACATGCCGAAGCAGAGGTGGACGATCATCCAACCAGAATGGAGGTATCGTGTGTTTAGCACGATGATCCCCCCAGCCGTTATAACTGGTTTGCGAAACCGGATTTTCGCTACCTATCGTAGCTCCCCAAGTGCATTACATGCTGGGTGGGCACCAGTCCCATACACTGGCCGAAATTTCATGAGAAAATTTCTTCTCCATGAGGACTCGAACCAGCGCGCATTCCGTAACGCGAGTCCTAGGCAGGATGCCTTAGACCACGCTGTTCCGTAGTGGACATTCTTCAGTAAGGCTCTCTCTTACAGTTCCTGTTGCTCTGTATCCTAACTTTGAAGATGAATAGGGATATCGTGATTTGTGAAATAGTTATCAAAGAGCACAGTATAACTATCTGAGTGTTCAACACAGTCGAGCATATTCAGAATCACTCTCGATTCAACAACAAATCATCTTTTTCATTTTCCACAGCATCCTTTCCACTATGTAGGTCGAAATTGAAGCAGTACTCACTGGTTCCACGAAGAGCCCATAATTGTACCCAAATCTGATTGACTTCCCACGAATGAACTGTTTCAGACTATGATGCAATCATTTCATCCACAGACAGAAATTCCTAAAAAAATCCCGAACTGCTGAAGTGAAGTATTTATCATCTTTATGAGAAGTCTGACTTTGAATCTGAATCAGCATCACACAAGGTACACTGGCCGTCGGAAGCAGTGCTTCCTCACTCTGATACCACTCTGCACGGAATAATAATAATAATATCTGATATGTCCACACCTGTGGAGTAACGGTCAGCACGTCTGGCTGCGAAACTAGGTGGCCCGGGTTCGAATCCCGGTCGGGGCAAGTTACCTGGTTGAGGTTTTTTCCGGGGTTTTCCCTCAACCCAATACGAGCAAATGCTGGGTAACTTTCGGTGCTGGACCCCGGACTCATTTCACCGGCATTATCTCCTTCATTTCATTCAGACGCTAAATAACCTAGATGTTGATACAGCGTCTTAAAATTACTAAATTAAAAAAATATATATCTGATATCACTAAATACTGGGTAGTCACATGTTCGTAACAAACGGAATGCCGTCATGCACAGAAGAGTGTTATTTTATATTACACTTCATCGCAGCGTCTTATTTAGAGGACACCAATATTTCCATTGTTGTCAAAGTCAGCTAGCATTGTGGATGATAAGATTATATATCAGATTGAAACACCAAACTATCTGCTATTATTCACAAAACAATAATTACATTACCAAAATCTCGGATGATATTGGCAGTGATAGGCTATAATATGAAGTAGGGGAAGGTGTTGTACCTTAGGTCATTTTTACATTTAATTTCTATTTTTACCATATTATGATTATTAGGTTGTCCAAATTATAAAATAAGATGAAGCTACCCTTTGAGATATCATTGGTAATCTTTATTTACGAATTTAATTACTCTGATAATTTTTATATTCAATTAAATGTATACAAGTATAATGGACCAAGGTACAACATGAGGTTGTACCTTGGGTCACCCGATGTTGTACCTTGGGTCACATTATAAATTTAGCCTACAAGAAAAGAAACAAGAATACAAATTGTGGATAAACATAAATATGAATGCAAAGTGTACATATTATCTAAAAATCACAAAACTTCTGGAATATAATAGGAAACAAATTAAAGATACAATTCCTTTGCAACATGTTCATGCAATAATGCATTTTAAGCATATAACAAATACAAAATCGATCTACTTAACATCATAACTACTGAAATCAACTGCAATTGTAGTTGAGAAGTTTGTCTCTTAGATTAACCTTATTGGTAGGGAGGTGGTAGCCTCATGACTAAGCCACATGTCGCCAGCTTTTTTCTCAATTTCCCAGTTCTCTGGAATAGCCAAATTATTTTCATATCCATACTGATATGCAAGTTTCAGAACTTCATTTCTATTTAGACCGTAATGTAGCTTTGCTGCCTGTTTCAAATACTCTACTAATTCAATCTCTTGTGGCAAAGTAAACACTTTCTTCACATCATTGTTAGCTCTGTACACAAACTCATTTTCATTAGAATCCTGCATATTTTTTAAGTGCCTAGACAACGTAGTTTTCGAAATATTAAAATGTTTGGCCGCAGTTCGCACTTTAGTTCCATTTGTTAACACATCCTTTATAGCCATGCGAAGTGCTTCTATATCTACTTTTTCCCGCTTTTTTCCATGCTTGCTTCTTGGCATGGTTCTGTAAAGATAAAAGTATGACGATATAATATTTCCAACATATTGAGCAATAAACTATATTAAATTAACTAATAATTTATAATGATTTGTACACTTCTGCTCATCATCAGTTCAATGTTGTACCTTGGGTCGACCCAAGGTACAACACTTCAAGTGGACCGAGGTACAACTACTGCTCATTGTGAACTGAACATCATGTTTCAAAAGTTAGGTTATATTCTAACAATAACCTAATATACCATTCGAACAAGAAAGAAACAAAGATCTTACCTTACTATTGGAAATGTCTTGAATTATAACACAGCCCCGTAAAAAAAATAAAGAACACACTACAAAGAAAATACTTTCTGAGATCAAAAACAAATTTCTTCACAAAGAAAGCAAACCACTGTATCTGAAGATCACCAAAGCTTTGTGAGAGGACTCTTGTGTACAAATATGTAGGCCTAACTTGATTGTAATACTTCATTTTTCAAAACACAAATGGCAGAGAAATGATGAATGACCCTAGGTACAACTGACCCAAGGTACAACACCTTCCCCTACAATTATGTAGGGTGAAGAAAAAATATAAAATAAAATAAAATTGTAATAGAAACGAAGTCCAAAATATTATTTTGTACATCAAAACAGTTCAGTTTGTAACATGACACACACAATTAACATAATTAGGATATTGTGATTGCTAAAAAGTAAATAAGCTACTGTCCTCTAAATAGGACACTGGGATATAATGGGAACCTGCTTATACCTTTGGATCAACGATTGAGAACCGGAAACACGCCCCTTCCACGACTGGAGTTCCATGATACTGACGTAATATACAAACAAATCACTTTACTAGGTATAGGAGGGAAGAAAAGTAGTTCATTTACGTAAACTAGGAAATATCACGTTTTTGAGTTTGATAATTTTCATTAGGTTTTTGTTTAATCAAAATACAGTACAGTATTAACAATGAATGTTTTTATTCAGGAACTGAGCTGTCCATGCGGACATATTCATTATGCAGTGTATATTATACTATCTACAGCACATCAGCGTACACTATAGAGAATGAAGTTAAATTGAAAAATAATCATAATATGGATATTTAAACACATTTTTTAAAATGGTGGCCGTTCATTTCGATACAGGCTTCAGTTCTAATGTGCATATTATCGCACTATAGACTATTGTACGTAATTCCAATTACCAGGTTCGTATTTCGTATCAGTAACTCATGTTGAAATAATTCTGTACCTACTCTATAAAAGAGTACCTTACGTACTGTAAATTCAATCTTCACGTCTGAGCGATGCGGAAAGATAAAATTACTCAGACATGCTATCTACTGTCCGTCCAAGTGGTTACGTCGCAGGGTCGTAGATTACTTAACGAGGCCCTTTTATTTAAGTTATTTTAAATAATTGTATGGGTATAATATTACATAGGCGTTCAATTCCTAACAGAAATTAATGTTCTCAGAAAAGAGCTAAGACAGCCCAGCCACTAGCCTTTACAGAGAGGCGAATAGAAGCAGATGGGAGAAACCGGGATGCGACGTAGGCAAATGGACGACAGTATCTGTGCGAAAATGATTAAATATTGAAAGCTCTTTCGTCACTGGAAAACGCGAACATATTTTTGGAACGTACTGTTTACTATGACTGTGAGGCTACTATGACTGTATTTGCGGTCTTGGATCTGTGTGGAAGACGGTTGAACTTCATTAGTAGAAGGGGTGGGAGTGAAGTACATTCAAAAACTTAGGTACAATAAAAATTGAAGTAAAAATAAAATGATTTCCCTGTACAATAGTTTGTCTTCTGTAACATAATACGGAATAGAAATTAAAGATTAACTAATCAATGAAATGTAACATTCCTTCCTACTTTATCTTTACATCCGTGTGCATTGCTGCAATTAAAAGCAGCACACGAACGAACATACTTATTCAGCTCAACCAAACAAATGGCCGCCCGTCGGCTGTTCAATTCGGGAGCATAACATATCGCCAGTGAGTGGTCTAGCGGTTATTTAGTAAGTCTTTGCACAATAACGAGCACTGTGATTGTGAGAAAAAGCATGACAATATATCACGGAGGAGCAAGGTGAAGTGCTGTTCTGCGCATGAGCAGACACTGCTAGCCGTGCTGAATTGAGAATTAGCACATTGGAAACGTTTGAGAGTAAGGATGGATTCCATTGAGTCTATAACACTACACTAAATTATCAAAAATAGTGAACTATTATAAGTAGAATTTGTATTGTGTGTGAGATGTTCTAAATACCATTTCGACGATAATTTTATGGTGTGCTGCAGCACGTAGGGAGACGCCGCCACCGGTAGACGTAGATTTCCATTTTGGCGGTCATTCAAATTTAATTCAGCCTCACCGCCTGCGAAGGTAGACTGCCAGCAGTACTTGTACAGACCTCAATGAGCGGTGGTTCTGAGATCGTTTCCTGGAAATACAAAGTTGAAAGAACTATTAAAAACTATTGTAATTAGGTAGGATTTTGAAGACAAGTAACCATTGTTTTCTTACTTCCTTACACTTCTTACACAGCGTTTCAACAGGGAAACTTTACAAATTAAACTTAGGGAGCCCACAAGGGAATCGTACCCGGAACCTCATGTTTAGAAATTACTGCGATACAGTAAAACGGAACCATTTCTTTAAGATTTTGTACTGCATTGTCGAAAAACAAGACATTAGATAGTTTTTAATTTGGCAATTTTGTTTGTTTTTCAGCATTTAATATTTTATTCATGCAAAATTCCTTGAGTTTATTGAACGATTGGAAAATTGTTTCACTCAAATTTTGTTGTCCTAAAAATTAGCACTTTCATTGCTGGATGCAGCAGGTATAACAATGGACACCTGCTTTCTTTCTGAATCCTTTCTGGTTCGCACAATATTGAGCTGATTTTTATAATTTTGGAATTGGCCTCATTGAATTTTACTTCGAATTATCAAAAATATATGGAATAACAGACAACGTTTTAATATTGCGTTGGATAGGAATGTCAAGAGACCGCGCGAAATGCTTAAATTATTCACGACTTCGAATGAGACAAATACGACTGTACCTGTAAAACTTTTCACAAAATAATTACTTTGTTTATATCTGTTGAATTTCAGTTCATACCGTTGTGAAATAATTGTACATGAGAAGTGTTTTATTCACTTTTAATTATATTTTCCCAGTGTGAAAGGTTGTTTCTATTGATAGATAATATCATCCTTTTAATCATTGAATGTTACTTGTTTAATGTAACAAAGCTATTAAATAAGAACACATTATTATCCACATTGTTACGTAGGCTATTCAAGAAGTGCTGGGATTATTACACCGATGTTCCTGTTGTATTGGTCTGTATTTATATCTAGTAAAGAACACGTAGGCTTGCTCAGATCCCTCTTCGTCTGATTCTTTAGTTTGGATTTCGCCTAACTTTTCCCCAACTATAAGACGAATGACTGGTAATTGCATGGCGAGCCATGGAACTTACCTCACTAAGTATCGTATCACTATCAGCTATTCCACATACACTAAATAACTTCGCAGTTGATAACTGTTTAAGAAGGGAATATCTATTGTCTTTTTAAGAGACGATTCCCTCTTTTCTATCAGTTAAGGGGTTAGGTACAGCTTACAGCAATAAATTTTTGGAAATATTTAAAAAAAATGTTTCCCCATTACTCTATCTTGTAAATAATGAAAATTAGTAGGTGTAAAACACTGTCCTTCTGCTATATTTAATAAAATATATTTTTGTTATTTCAAAAAATTATTTAACATTTTTTTTTTCAAACTTTAGTTCACTGTGCAGACGAATCCTGAGCATAGTGTAACTGGAAAAGTCTCCACCATATCATTACTTTGGGCTAACATTTCTAAAAAATAATTACTTTTTAGACAATCATTTCCTAATGACAACTTTTCGATCCTCATTTTAATATCGAAAGTCGTTGATTTCCGCATCCATAAATTAGCGTGCTTAAAAGTAAATTTCCGTGCCTGAAAGTACTTTTAAACACGCTAATTAGAAATACTAAAAACATAAATTCCTACTATTTATTTATTTATTATAAAAATATTCACAACACAATTATTTAAATTGGTAATTACAACATTTGGAGATATGATACCTACATTATTCTCTTTTGAATCACTCATTTTCGTTCTATATTAAGTATTAAATTACATAATTCTGATTGTTGTCTTATACAGTGTAATTGTCCGGTCCTATTATTAAAGAGTCCTCTGAAGTTAAGTATTTAGGCATAATTTTCGATAATCATTTAAAATGGAACCAACACATTAATTACCTTTGTAATAAATTACGCAAAATAGTATATTATTTTGTTTTATTGAGGAATTACTTGTCAATAAGTTTATTACGCACAATATGTTTAACTTTATTTCAATCGGTAATTATGTATGGAATTATAGGATGGGTAGCTCATTTAAATCCAATTTTAATCCACTTTATTTATTACAGAAGAAAATAATTAAAATATGTCTTCATAAACCTATTGATTTTCCATCTCAAAATTTGTTTTTAAACTTTAATGTACTTAACGTAAGACAAATTTATTATATTGTATTAATAAAATTCATACATAAAAATCGAAATAATTTTGAATTGTATTCTCATAGTTTTGAAACAGAAGGTATGAATTCTTTAAGATTGTTTGAACCGAAATGCAACACTGTTACAGAATTTAATCATAGTAGTAATTTAGGCCCAAGAATATATAACAAATTTATATTTAAATATCCTAATCCTGTCAATTCTAATAGTTCTAGTATTAAATTAAATAAGTTATGTATGGATTTTATAAAAATTGAAAAATTGTAAATTTAAATTTATATACTTTATTGCATAGTAGACATACGACAAATTGTATTGTATTAATTTCAATTCAGGAATCCGCCCCTGACCACGAGTTCTCCTCTTTCAGGGGCGAGCTAAAGTTTTTTCTGTATATATTATATATTAGGTTATAATTATTAGCAAAATAATAAATAAATGAATAAAATAAATAAATAAATAAATAAATAAATAAATAAATAAATATTACAAATTACGTGACAAGCAGAAAACAACTTCCTAATAACCAGCAAACAATCACGATGGTCTACTACGAATACATACCCGAAGGCCGTGAAATCTCTCTCTTTCCATGCGAATGTAATACTCTTTCGTTTTTAACATGGGAAGTTCGCCATTGCGAGAGAACCAATCAATAATTTTATTCTCTTTCAAATATAAATACATCAGAGATTCTCGAGAGACTGTCTATAAAATCTTGTATGAAACACATGCGAAACTAGCGTTTTAAGCACTTGCCGTGTTGTCCACCTCCCCTTCGTGTAGGTGAACAATCTTCTTTTCTCGTGCTTAAAACGTTCTCATTTCGCAACTTGTTGCATAAAAAGCAATTTTAATGTACCAAAGTACATGTGATATTTCCATGCAGATATTCTGCGTCATCATACGATGAAAGAGTAATGGAACGGAGAAAAATTCTCTCCGGCGCCGGGATTTGAACCCGAGTTTTCAGCTCTACGTGCTATGTGATTTAAGACGGCGCTTATTCCGTCGGATCCCGGCCAACTAGTCACTCATAACGAGTGCACCTCAGCACATGTGAACAGGTTATTTGGGAAACCCCTCATGTCCATTTTTTTTTCAAAATTGAGATACGTATCATATAATATCTTTAGGGGTCAATACGTCGTTTTATGAAGAAACCCCTCAAGTTTAGTCATTCTTGTAGCATACAGAGCCTGTTGAAAAATGCATATATTTGAGAAACCCTCAAGTACTGGACATGAGGGTTTTCTCAATTACATCACTTTCTATGATTTTGGAATAGCTTTGAAAATGTTTAATATTTATATGTTGGTAATGTTAAAAAGTCTCGGGAGGAAATTAAACACAGAATAAATACGGGGAAATGTCTGGTATTCGGTTGAGAAAATTTTGTCGTCCAGTCTGCTTTCAAAAAACCTGAAAGTTAGTATTTATAACACACACAGACACATTACCGGTTGTTCTTTATGGTTGTGAAACTTAGACTGTCACTTTGAGAGAGAAACAGAGGTTAAAGATGTTTGAGAATAAGGTGCTTAGGAAAATATCTGGGGTTAAGAGGGATGAAATTACAGGAATTTGGAGAAAGTTACATAACGCAGAACTGCACGCATTGTATTCTTCACCTGACATAATTAGGAACATTAAATCCAGACGTTTGAGATGGAACGGGTTATTAGCAGTATGGACGAAGCTAGAATTGCATATAGAGTGTTAGTTGGGAGACCGGAGGGAAAAAGACCTTTAGGGAGGCCGAGATGTAGACGGGAGGATAAGATTAAAATGGATTTAAGGGTGGTGGGATATGATAGTAGACACTGGAATAATCTTGCTCAGGATAGGGACTGATAGCGGGCTTATATAAGGGCAACAATGAACCTCCGGGTTCCTTAAAAGCCATAAGTAAGAAAATAATGTTAAAAAGTTGTATATTTATATGTTGGTAGCATTAGTATGATTTGATATAACTGGACAGTGCTGTGTATGTGACTTTACCTAAGGATGATTAATAGAAAATTCTTATCAACCAACTTTTTTCACAGTATTATTGACTCATACCAATAATTATTTTTGTAGACATCAAAATATATGGTGTGGCAGTGGGATATGACGATTTTTAGAGCCCTGTTGTGGGGCACTCGGGAAAAATTTAAAGGGAACACATTTACTGAATGTAATCCAGTACAATGCAATTTAATAATGTTTGATTACTTTTTAAAAATTACATTCCATAAGTAGCCTCCACGGCAACGAATGCATTCCTACAATCTGCTATGAAAGTTCTGCACAACTCGCCACAAAAACAGGTTGGGTAGCACTAATTTCGTTCCTTATGTTTTGTTTCAGTTGGATGATGGTGCGAGGCTTGTTTCGATACACCCTACTTTTGAGATAACACCGTAGGAAGTAATCAGCACACACTGCTCATGGTTCAATGAACTGACTGCGAAATATGTTTCCAGGACGAATAATGTCACGATTTGAAGACATTGCCTGGCCGCCAAGATCTCCAGACCTGACTGCAGCTGATTACTTCCTATGGGGTTATCTCAAAAGTAGGGTGTATCGCAACAAGCCTCGCACCATCATCCAGCTGAAACAAAACATAAAGAACGAAATTAGTGCCACCGAATCCGTTTTGTTGGGGCGAGTTATTGCAGAACTTTCATTGCAGATTACAAGAATGTATTAGTTGCCGTGGAGGCTACTTCGAAATGTAATTATTAAAAGTAATCAAACATTAATAAATTGCATTGTACTAGATTACTTCAGTATATGTTTTTCCTTTCAATTCGTCCTGAGTGTCCCACAACGGGGCTATAAAAACCGACATATCCCACTGCCACACCCTATACAATACGTGTATTAATACTTTACAACAATACAATACTTTCTATCGCATTCTGCTTCATTAACAATGACATAATTTCCCACATTTAAACTTTTATTTGAGAAAGCCCTCATGTCCCAAATATTTAAATAATTTTCCTGGGGAACTGACATGTGTTAAAACCTCAATTTTGAACTTGAAACATGTAGTTACAACGTAAAATTAAGGGAAAAATATATATTTCCATAAAATTATTTTCATATGGGAAATATTTAGTTTTTTATCTCTCCTGAAAATTTTATGATTTTGGACATGAGGGGTTTCTCAAATAACGTGTTCATGTGTGGACTTCAGTCCTGCGTTCATAGACACCTATGACGTAGGGCAGAGGGCGGCCACTAGAGGGAACCCAAGAATTGGAACTTAAACTGAGACGATTCTGTCCGGCTCCGGGATGGGTATCCTGTGTGACTTAGTGGATAAAGCATCAGCACGTAGAGCTGAAAATCCGGGTTCATATCCCGGCGCCGGAGAGAATTTTTCTCCGTTCCATTACTCTTTCATCGTATGATATTATTATTATAATTTCTGATACCATTACCTTTTAAACACATTCACAAATATACATTTTGTAAACAAGACTACATTACACTTTTCATTGGCAATAAATAATTTTGCATAGTGTTGTTACATTTACGGTATAAGAGTAACTATTTTAACACTTTTGTTAATAGTAAATCAGTTTAAGTAGTGGTTATTTTGCAACGCTGATGTGTACTCACCTTAGAGCTGAGCACCGCGGGGACAGGGTGTAAGGGCAGTCTCCTCGTGACTGCCATAAGTGCAGCAGGGAAGAGTGTTTCCGTCTGTTGGCAAGTGCTGCTGAATTTACTGCGATGTAGCAATTTTTTCTGGAAATAAAATCGATTTCTTATTAAATAAAAACAACAAATGGCGAAGGAATATTCTGTTCCTTCTACCTTAAGGATTTAGTGTGTGAAGTTACAGTTATTGAACACTCTACACATTTTCTTACCACCTTTTACAGTTGAGATGCAGCTCTTTGCTTGTTTCATTTTCTATGAACTGAAACAACCCAGAACTCACCACGAGGAGGTGGCTGCATGTCGAGTTCCGCCCTGCCCAACCCAACCTCCCTTCCATATATGGGCAGTGCGTTATTCTTTGTCAATTTCAAATAATCTTCATTCTCTTCCACTTGAATCAACATTTAGGTTTCCAATTCATATCTTTTCTCAACTTATAAAATTTAGATTATTAAGATACTCCAGTACAATATAATCAATCAATGCATGTCAGTGCAACGAAATATATGAAGAAATGCTTGATGTCATTCTTTTTGTCTGTCGTAGAATATACATTCTTTTTTTTCTTTTGTAGGACGCTGCATATAGGTCTAGATGTATATACGATGGCAAAAATGTAAGACAACTTTCGGTACGATGGATGAATCGCTCATAGATAAGTTATATTAAATAAATATATTTGTACTTTTTAAACTGTTTTGCTAAAGAAGCAAGCACGAGTCTTGAGAAAAGTGGAAATATAATGTAAGAGGAATTGAAAAAAAAAAAAAAAAAAAGGTTATGGTGTTAGCGTTGTGGGTACTACTATAGCCTATATACAAAGTAAAATTTTCCGCGGTCTCGTGAGCGAGTGTGCATAAAGATCGCGTTGTGTGCATTAATTATTTTCTCTGCTGTTCTTAGTTATTGCATTAATTATTAAGACTATTTTAAATAATTAAGAGTAATATTTGTTCATAAAATCAGTGTGCTTTAGGGATTTGGGCTCTTTATAAACAAATTTGTCCGCGTAAAGAAGTGTTTCTTACATGATTCACATTAAAAACTATTTTCATAGTTGCATGTCACAACAAAGACTCTCCTCAATCTCAAATATTTCCATGCAGAAACAAAATGTGCAAAAATTATAAAAAAATCAGCCTTTCCACAACGATGTTACTGATATATTCGATGCCATGAACAGAAGGATTCAACTTGTCTTCAAAATAATGGTATAATTATTTATTACCGTTAATTTATATTATTATTATTATTATTATTATTATTATTATTATTATTATTATTATTATTATTATTATTATTGTCATCACCATCAATGTCACGTAGTTTAAATATACCGGTATTTAATATACATAAGCCTATACATGTTTTTTGTTATAAAATTAGAAGTCGACCTAACACTGCGTATCGATCCTTCTACATCACGAGCCACCACTTTGCGCTTCGGAAAATCTAAATAGATGATGCAAAGGCCTGAATATCTTTATTTGCTCTGATAGCCAGGCTACACAGGGTGTGCTAAATGCGCATCTGAATGAGAAGAAAGTGGTAATACCGGTGAAATGAGTCCGGAGTCCAGCATTGAAAATACCCAGTATTTGATCATATTCGCTTGAGGGAAAACCCCGGAAAAAACCTCAATCAGGTAACCTGCGCCGACCGGCAATCGAACCCGGGCCACCTGATTTCACGACCTGACGCACTAACCGTTACTCCACAGGTGTGGACGCTTTCCTTCATATGCTGGCAATTATTGCATTTATATAATATATAATTTTACAGAATTGTTCCGTCTGCCCTAAAAGTGTACATTTTTACTACCATAATCATTTCTCCTACATTTCAAACATGATATTTTCGTTTCCTTTTAAAGTATGCTTCATGTTCTGTGGCATTTCCTATTACATTCTGTTGTCACTTTTCACCATTGTTCTTGTTACTGATTCAGATCATCGTACAATACAATATCGTCTTCATCATAATAACATCAGGAGTTATTTTCACAGTCTGGTATATTGAGGCGATGGAGATCTCTTTCCATGCAGTTCTCGCTATTTGGCAATATGAATAGCCTAAGGCGACTGCTTGTCTTCTTGTTTTACAACTATCTTCCATCCAGAAGTCACTTGTCCTCTATTTTAGGTCACTTTTTCGTTACACATCATTGCAATTTAGTCCCACTTCGGTTTTGTGGCACGTTTGATAAAGTCTTGTGAGTTTTGTATTACAGCAGAAGAATCGTAATTTTTGATTGCACACATAAAAATTCGAAAAATTTTCCAGTTTTAGATGTTGTAACTTTCTTAAATAACTGAAATGATGCAAATTCTCAAAAACGAGTATTCTGAAGTCTGTTTTTGTATCTAAAATTCCTACTTTGTTGTAGCATAACAGTTGTTGAATATGCAGACAATAGTAAAATTTGTTATTTTAGAAATTACGATTCAATCCTTCATTCTGGTGTTGCAATATCAAAGTATTAAGTTTCTTTGGCTACGGTGTAAGTAAAGAAATTATCGACTGTTTAAAATTTCTCCGTTGTATATATTGTGAAGTCTATGTCTCTGTTGAGTACAATTTCAATTCTGTTTCCTATTTTAATTCCCGTTATTATGTTCATATATTTCTTCAGTACGTGTTCACAAATAATGTAGTGTGAAAGCAGGCAATCTTGGTAATAAATTATATATGCATCATTCCAATGAACACGATGGGAACATTAAAATTATTTGAAATAAATCCACCATTTTGTGGTTGTTTACAAATGAACTGATCTGAATGCAAATTACCGGTATTGGAACACAGTTCTCATGTTCGACATTTGATAACACATAATTTTATATCAAGCAAACAGTCTTGAAAAATAATTGCATAGCTATTAGTAGTGAAAACGATAGAGACAGCAAAAATTTGTGAAGTGAGTGCACATATATTCAATAGTTGATCACACATTCAATGAATTGAAAAAAAAAAATTTGAAAACAATTCACATATTCAATACTTGCAGACTAATAATCTGATATTAAGGAAATAGCATTGAAAACAAAATACATATCCATTACTAGTTGAACTGATATAAAAGGAAACACATTTTGAAATAAGTTCGCATATTCAGTACTTTTTGAAAAAATTTTCAAAACAGTTCATATATTGATTATTTGCTACCAATTACTCTGTCTGGAATGAAGCAAACATTTTTGAAAACAAATTATTATTTAAACTATTAAAAATGCCAAACAAATTTTGAAATAAATTGATATTATCACTACTTGTTAAGAATTAACTGATCTGAAAGAAGATTTTTTTTTAACAGTTCACATAATATTTGCTAACAAATAGTCTGAAGGAAACATTCTTGAAAACAAATTATTAGTTAAATAATCTTATATTGTACTCCTAAATGCCAAACAAATTTTGAAATAAATTCACATTATCATGACTTGTTGCAAATTAAATGATTTGATTAAAGTATTTTTCAAAAGAAATCATAGATTCAATGGTGGCTAACAATAATCTGATATGAAGCAACACTCTTGAAATGAAATTACATAACTATTATAATAAGAAGATATACACTTTTTGTAATAAATTGATATCTTATCTTATCTTATACTATCTTATCTTATCTTATCTTATACTACCTTATCTTAACTTATCTTATACTATCTTATCTTATCTTATATTATCTTATCTTATCTTATACTATCTTATCTAATCTTATACTATCTTATCTTATCATATACTATCTTATCTTATACTATCTTGTCTTATCTTATCTTATACTATCTTATCTTATACTATCTTATCTAATCTTATACTATCTTATCTTATACTATCTTATCTTATCTTATCTTATCTTATACTATCTTATCTTATACTATCTTATCTTATCTTATCTTATACTATCTTATCTTACCTTATACTATCTTATCTTATACCATCTTATACTATCTTATCTTATACTATCTTACCTTATCTTATCTTATCCTATCTTATCTTACACTATCTTACCTTATACTATATTATCTTATCTTATCTTATCTTAACTTATACTATCTTATCTTATTTTAACTTATCTTAAATTATCTTATCTTATATTATCTTATCTTATCTTATACTATCTTATCTTATACTATCTTATCTTATACTATCTTATCTTATCTTGTACTATCTTATATTATATTATACTATCTTATCTTATACCATCTTATCTTATAAAAACTTATCTTATCTTATACTATCTTAAGATAAGATATATTATCTTATACTATCTTATCTTATATTATACTATCTTATCTTATACTATCTTATCTTATCTTATACTATCTTATCTTATACTATCTTATCTTATCTTATATTATCTTATATTATGTTATACAATCTTATCTTATCTTATCTTATCTTATCTCATTCTTATCTTATATTATACTATCTTATCTTATCTTATACTAGATTATCTTATCTTATCTTATACTATCTTATCTTATCTTATACTATCTTAACTTATCTTATCTTATACTATCTTATCTTATCGTATCTTATCTTATCTTATACTATCTTACCTTATACTATCTTATCTTGTCTTATACTATCTTACCTTATACTATCTTATCTTATCGTATCTTATACTATCTTACCTTATACTATCTTATCTTGTCTTATACTATCTTACCTTATACTATCTTATCTTATACTATCTTATCTTATACTATCTTAACTTATCTTATACTATCTTATCTTATATTATCTTATGTTATCTTATCTTATCTTATCTTATACTATCTTATCGTATTTTATCTTATTTTATACTATCTTATCTTATCTTATACTATCTTATCTTATCTTATTCTATCTTATCTTATCTTATACTATCTTAACTTATACTATCTTATCTTATCTTATACTATCTTATCTTATCTTATACTATCTTATCTTATTCTTATCTTATACTAACTTATCTTATTTATACTATCTTATCTTATCCTATCTTATACTACCTTATCTTATCTTAAACAATCTTATCTTATCCTATCTCATCTTATACTATCTTATAATATCTTATACTATCTCATCTTATACTATCTTATCTTATCTTATACTATCTTATCTTATCTTATACTATCTTATCTCATCTTATACTATCATATCTTATCTTATACTATCTTAAGATAACATATCTTATCTTATCTTATAATATCTTATCTTATACTATATTATCTTATCTTATCTTATTTTATGTTATTTTATGTTATCTTATCTTATACTATCTTTTCTTATCTCATACTGTCTTATCTTATACTATCTTATCTTACCTTATTTTATACTATCTTATCTTATACTATCTTAACTTATCTTATCTTAACGTAACTTATTCTTATTTTATCTTATCTTATCCTATCTTATCTTATACTATCTTATCTTATCTTATACTATCTTATCTTATCTTATACTATCTTATCGTATCTTATACTATCTTATCGTATCTTATACTATCTTATCTTAGCTTATCTTATATTATCTTAACTTATCTTATCGTATCTTATCTTATCCTATCTTATCTTATCCCATCTTATCTTATCATTCTTATACTATCTTATCTTATACTATCTTATCTTATACTATCTTATCTTATAGTATCTTATCTTATACTATCTTATCTTATATTATCTTATCTTATACTATCTTATCTTATCTTATCTTATACTACCTTATCTTATACAATCTTATCTTATACTATCTTATCTTATACTATCTTATCTTATCTTATCTTATACTATCTTATCTTATCTGATCTTATCTTATACTATCTTATCTTATCTTATACAATCTTATCTTACCTTATCTTATACTCTCTTATCTTATACTATCTTATCTTATACTATCTTAAGATAAGATATCTTATCTTATCTTATACTATCTTATCTTAACTTATACTAACTTAAGATAGGATATCTTACCTTATCTCATCTTATCTTATCTAATCCTATACTATCTTATACTATCTTAAACTATCTAATCTTATCTTATACTATCTTAAGATAAGATATCTTATCTTATCTTATCTTATACTATCTTATCTTATCTTATCTTATCTTACATTATACTATCTTATCTTATACTATCTTATGTTATACTATCTTATCTTATCTTATTCTATCTTATATAATACTATCTTATCTTATCTTATCTTATACTCTTATCTTATACTATCTTATACTATCTTATCTTATACCATCTTATCTTATCTTATCCTATCATATCTTATACTATATTATCTTATCTTATCTTAACTTATACTATCTTATCTTATCTTATTTTATCTTATCTTATCTATTCTTATCTAATATTATTTTATCCTATCTTATCTCATCTTATACTATCTTATCTTATCTTATACTATCTTAAGATAAGATATCTTATCTTATACTATCTTATCTTATACTATCTTATCTTATACTATCTTATCTTATACTATCTTTTCTTATCTTACCTTATCTTATCTTATTCTAATCTGATCTTATATTATACTATCTTAGCTTATCTTATACTATCTTATATTATCTTATACTATATTATCTTATGTTATCTTATACTATCTTATCTTATCTTATACTATCTTATCTTATACTATCTTATCTTATACAATCTTGTCTTATCTTATCTTATACTATCTTATCGTATCTTATCTTATACTATCTTATGTTATATTATCTTATGTTATCTTATCTTATCTTATACTATCTTATCGTATACTATCTTATCTTATACTATCTTATCTTATACTATCTTCTCTTATCTTATACTATCTTATCTTATCCTATACTATCTTATCTTATCTATACTATCTTATCTTATCCTATCTTATCTTATCTTATTTTATACTTTCTTATCTTATCTTATCTTATTCTTATCTTATAATATCTTATCTTATCTTATACTATCTTACCTTATCTTATACTATCTTATCTTATACTATCTTATCTTGTCCTATCTTATGCTATCTTATCTAATCTTATCTCAAACTATCTTATCTTATCCTATCTCATCATATACTATCTTATCTTATCTTATGCTATCTTATCTTATACTATCTTAACTTATACTATCTTATCTTATTTTATCTTAACTTATACTATGTTAAAATAAGATATCTTATCTTATCTTATACTATCTTATCTTATCTTAACTTATTTTATGTTATCTTAAGTTATCTTATCTTAAACTATCTTTTCTTATCTCATACGGTCTTATCTTATACTATCTTATCCTATCTTATGTTATACTATCTTATCTTATACTATCTCATCTTATCTTATACTATCTTATCTTAGCTTATCTTATACTGTCTTATCTTATGTTATCGTACCTTATCTTATCCTATCTTATCTTACCTTATACCATCTTATCTTATCTTATACTATCTTATCTTATACTATCTTATCTTAACTTATCTTATCCTATCCTATCTCATACTATCTTATCTTATACTATCTTACGTTATCTTATAGTATCTTATCTTATACTATCTTATCTTATTTCATCTCATCTTATACTAACTTATCTTATCTTACACTATCTTATCTTATACTATCTTATCTTATCTTATCTTATACACTCTTATATTATCTTATACAATCTTATCTTACCTTATACTATCTTATCTTATACTATCTTATCTTATCTTATCTTATACTATCTTAAGAGATAGGATATCTTACCTTATCATATCATCTTATCTTATCTTATCCTTTACTATCGTATACTTTCTTATACTATTCTATACTATTTAGTCTTATCTTATATTATCTTAAGATAAGATATCTTATCTTATCTTATACTATCTTATCTTATCTTATACTATCTTATCTTTTCTTATACTATCTTATCTAATCTTAACTTATACTATCTTATCTTATACTATCTTATCTTAACTTATCTCATTCTTATCTTATCTTACCTTGTCTTATACTATCTTATCTTATCTTATACTATCTTATCTTATCTTCTACTATCTTATCTTATGCTATCTTATCTTACCTTATACAATCTTATCTTATATTATACTATCTTATCTTATACTATCTTATCTTATCTTATACTATCTTATCTTATACTATCTTATCTTATCTTATACTATCTTATATTATGTTATACAATCTTATCTTATCTCATTCTTATCTTATATTATACTATCTTATCTTATCTTATACTAGATTATCTTATCTTATCTTATACTATCTTATCTTATCTTATACTATCTTAACTTATCTTATCTTATACTATCTTATCTTATCGTATCTTATCTTATCTTATACTATCTTACCTTATACTATCTTATCTTGTCTTATACTATCTTACCTTATACTATCTTATCTTATCGTATCTTATACTATCTTACCTTATACTATCTTATCTTGTCTTATACTATCTTACCTTATACTATCTTATCTTATACTATCTTATCTTATACTATCTTAACTTATCTTATACTATCTTATCTTATATTATCTTATGTTATCTTATCTTATCTTATCTTATACTATCTTATCGTATTTTATCTTATTTTATACTATCTTATCTTATCTTATACTATCTTATCTTATCTTATTCTATCTTATCTTATCTTATACTATCTTAACTTATACTATCTTATCTTATCTTATACTATCTTATCTTATCTTATACTATCTTATCTTATTCTTATCTTATACTAACTTATCTTATTTATACTATCTTATCTTATCCTATCTTATACTACCTTATCTTATCTTAAACAATCTTATCTTATCCTATCTCATCTTATACTATCTTATCATATCTTATACTATCTCATCTTATACTATCTTATCTTATCTTATACTATCTTATCTTATCTTATACTATCTTATCTCATCTTATACTATCATATCTTATCTTATACTATCTTAAGATAACATATCTTATCTTATCTTATAATATCTTATACTATATTATCTTATCTTATCTTATTTTATGTTATTTTATGTTATCTTATCTTATACTATCTTTTCTTATCTCATACTGTCTTATCTTATACTATCTTATCTTACCTTATTTTATACTATCTTATCTTATACTATCTTAACTTATCTTATCTTAACGTAACTTATTCTTATTTTATCTTATCTTATCCTATCTTATCTTATACTATCTTATCTTATCTTATACTATCTTATCTTATCTTATCTTATACTATCTTATCGTATCTTATACTATCTTATCGTATCTTATACTATCTTATCTTAGCTTATCTTATATTATCTTAACTTATCTTATCGTATCTTATCTTATCCTATCTTATCTTATCCCATCTTATCTTATCATATCTTATACTATCTTATCTTATACTATCTTATCTTATACTATCTTATCTTATAGTATCTTATCTTATACTATCTTATCTTATATTATCTTATCTTATACTATCTTATCTTATCTTATCTTATACTACCTTATCTTATACAATCTTATCTTATACTATCTTATCTTATACTATCTTATCTTATCTTATCTTATACTATCTTATCTTATCTGATCTTATCTTATACTATCTTATCTTATCTTATACAATCTTATCTTACCTTATCTTATACTCTCTTATCTTATACTATCTTATCTTATACTATCTTAAGATAAGATATCTTATCTTATCTTATACTATCTTATCTTAACTTATACTAACTTAAGATAGGATATCTTACCTTATCTCATCTTATCTTATCTAATCCTATACTATCTTATACTATCTTAAACTATCTAATCTTATCTTATACTATCTTAAGATAAGATATCTTATCTTATCTTATCTTATACTATCTTATCTTATCTTATCTTATCTTACATTATACTATCTTATCTTATACTATCTTATGTTATACTATCTTATCTTATCTTATTCTATCTTATATAATACTATCTTATCTTATCTTATCTTATACTCTTATCTTATACTATCTTATACTATCTTATCTTATACCATCTTATCTTATCTTATCCTATCATATCTTATACTATATTATCTTATCTTATCTTAACTTATACTATCTTATCTTATCTTATTTTATCTTATCTTATCTATTCTTATCTAATATTATTTTATCCTATCTTATCTCATCTTATACTATCTTATCTTATCTTATACTATCTTAAGATAAGATATCTTATCTTATACTATCTTATCTTATACTATCTTATCTTATACTATCTTATCTTATACTATCTTTTCTTATCTTACCTTATCTTATCTTATTCTAATCTGATCTTATATTATACTATCTTAGCTTATCTTATACTATCTTATATTATCTTATACTATATTATCTTATGTTATCTTATACTATCTTATCTTATCTTATACTATCTTATCTTATACTATCTTATCTTATACAATCTTGTCTTATCTTATCTTATACTATCTTATCGTATCTTATCTTATACTATCTTATGTTATATTATCTTATGTTATCTTATCTTATCTTATACTATCTTATCGTATACTATCTTATCTTATACTATCTTATCTTATACTATCTTCTCTTATCTTATACTATCTTATCTTATCCTATACTATCTTATCTTATCTATACTATCTTATCTTATCCTATCTTATCTTATCTTATTTTATACTTTCTTATCTTATCTTATCTTATTCTTATCTTATAATATCTTATCTTATCTTATACTATCTTACCTTATCTTATACTATCTTATCTTATACTATCTTATCTTGTCCTATCTTATGCTATCTTATCTAATCTTATCTCAAACTATCTTATCTTATCCTATCTCATCATATACTATCTTATCTTATCTTATGCTATCTTATCTTATACTATCTTAACTTATACTATCTTATCTTATTTTATCTTAACTTATACTAAGTTAAAATAAGATATCTTATCTTATCTTATACTATCTTATCTTATCTTAACTTATTTTATGTTATCTTAAGTTATCTTATCTTAAACTATCTTTTCTTATCTCATACGGTCTTATCTTATACTATCTTATCCTATCTTATGTTATACTATCTTATCTTATACTATCTCATCTTATCTTATACTATCTTATCTTAGCTTATCTTATACTGTCTTATCTTATGTTATCGTACCTTATCTTATCCTATCTTATCTTACCTTATACCATCTTATCTTATCTTATACTATCTTATCTTATACTATCTTATCTTAACTTATCTTATCCTATCCTATCTCATACTATCTTATCTTATACTATCTTACGTTATCTTATAGTATCTTATCTTATACTATCTTATCTTATTTCATCTCATCTTATACTAACTTATCTTATCTTACACTATCTTATCTTATACTATCTTATCTTATCTTATCTTATACACTCTTATATTATCTTATACAATCTTATCTTACCTTATACTATCTTATCTTATGCTATCTTATCTTATCTTATCTTATACTATCTTAAGAGATAGGATATCTTACCTTATCATATCATCTTATCTTATCTTATCCTTTACTATCGTATACTTTCTTATACTATTCTATACTATTTAGTCTTATCTTATATTATCTTAAGATAAGATATCTTATCTTATCTTATACTATCTTATCTTATCTTATACTATCTTATCTTTTCTTATACTATCTTATCTAATCTTAACTTATACTATCTTATCTTATACTATCTTATCTTAACTTATCTCATTCTTATCTTATCTTACCTTGTCTTATACTATCTTATCTTATCTTATACTATCTTATCTTATCTTCTACTATCTTATGCTATCTTATCTTACCTTATACAATCTTATCTTATCTTATACTATCTTATCTTATACCATCTTATCTTACATTATCTTATACTATCTTATCTTATACTATCTTATCTTATACAATCTTATCTTATCTTATCTTATACTATCTTACCTTATACTATCTTAGCTTATACTATCTTATCTTAGCTTATCTTATCTTATACTATCTTATCTTATACTATCTTATCTCATCTCATACTATCTTATCTTATCTTATACTATCTTATCTTATACTATCTTATCTTATCTTACACTAGCTTATCTTATCGTATACTATCTTATCTTATCTTATCTTATACTATCTTATCTTATTTTGAAATATCCTATCTTATCTTATACTATCTTATCTTATTTATACTATCTTATCTTATCTTATACTATCTGATCTTATCTTATACTATCTCATCTTATCTTATGTTATTATATATTATCTTATACTATCTTAAGATATCTTATCTTATCTTATACTATCTTATCTTATCTTATACTATTTTATCTGATCTTATAGTATCTTATCTTATACTATCTATCTTATCTTATCTTATCCTATACTATCTTAAGATAAGATATCTTATGTTATCTTATCTTTTCTTATCTTATCTTATTTTATCTTATACTATCTTATCTTATATTATACTAACCTATCTTTTCTTATCTTATTCTATCTCATCTTATACTATCTTATTTTATACTATCTTATAATCTTATACTATCTTATATTATCTTATCTTATCTTATACCAACTTACCTTATACTGTCTTATCTTATCTTATTCTATCTTATCTTATTTTATCTTATCTTATACTATCTTATCTTTTACTATCATATCTTATCTTATACTATCTTATCTTATACTATCTTATCTTATCTTATCATATCTTACGCTATCTTAAGATATCTTTTCTTATCTTATCTTCTACTACCTTATCTTATACTGTCTTATCATATTCTATCTTATCTCATCTTATTCTATCTTATCTTATCTCATGTTATACTATCTTATCTCATACTATCTTATCTTATCCTATCTTATACTATCTTAAGATAAGATATCTTATGTTATATTATCTTATCTTATCTTATTTTATCTTATCTTATACTAACTTCTCTTATCTTATCTTATACTATTTTATCTTATCTTATACTATCTTATCTTATCTTATACTATCTTATCTTATCCTATCTTACACTATTTTAAGATAAGATATCTTATCTTAAGTTATCTCTTCTTATACTATCTTATCTTATCTTATACTATCTTATCTTATACAATGTTTTTTTATCTTATAGTATCTTATCTTATATAATCTTATACTATCTTATCTTATTATATCTTATCTTATCCCATCTTATCTTATACTATCTTAACTTATACTACCTTGAAATAAGATATCTTACGTTATCTTATCTCATCTTATCTTATACTATCTTATCTTATACTACCTTGAAATAAGATATCTTACGTTATCTTATCTCATCTTATCTTATTTTATCTTATCTTATACTATCTTATCTTATCTTACACTATCTTATCTTATACTATCTTGCCTTATCTTATCTTATTTTATTCTTATCTTATCTTATCTTATATTGTCTTATACTATCTTATCTTATACTATCTTATCTTATCTTATGCTATCTTATCTTATCTTATACTACCTTATCTTATATTATCTTATACTATCTTATCTTATACTATATTATCTTATCTTATCTTATACTATCTTATCTTATACTATCTTATCTTATACTATCTTATCGTATACAATCTTATCTTATACTATCTTATCTTATACTATCATATCTTATCTTATCTAATACTATCTTATCTTATCTTATCTTATCCTATACTATCTTATATTATGTTATACTCTATTATATTATGTTATACTATCTTATCTTATCTTATACTATCTTATCTTATCTTATACTATCTAATCTTATCTTATACTATGTTATCTTAACTTATCTTATACTATCTTATCTTATCTTATCATATATTATCTTATACTATCTAAAGATATCTTATCTTATCCTATCTTATCTTATACTATCTTCTCTTATACTATCTTATCTTATCTCATCTTATCTTATACTATCTTATCTTATCTTATACCATCTTATCTTATCTTATCATATCTTATCTTATACTATCTTAAGATACCTTATCTTATCTTATCTTATACTCTCTTATCTTATACTATCTTATCTTATCCCTTCTTTTCTTATGCTATCTTATCCTATCTTATACTATCTTATCTTATACTGTCTTATCTTATACCATTCTATCTTATCTTATACTACCTTAAGATAAGATATCTTATGTTATCTTATCTTATCTTATACTATCTTATCTTATCTTATTTTATCTTATCTTATACTATCTTATATTCTCTTATCTTATCTTATACTATCTTATCTTATACTATCTTATCTTATCTTACCTAACACTAACTTAAGATAAGATATCTTATCTTATCTTATACTATCTTATCTAATCTTATACTATCTTATCTTATCTTGTCTTACCATATATTACCATATACTATCTTATCTTATCTTGTCTTATCATATATTATCTTATACTATCTAAAGATATCTTACCTTATCTTATACTATCTTATCTTATCTCATCTTATACTATCTTATCTTATCTCATCTTTTACTATCTTATCTTATCCCAGCTTATCTTATACTATCTTATCTTATCTTATACTATCTTATCTTACATTATACTATCTTATCTTATCTTAAAGTATCTTATCTTATACTATCTTATATTATCTTATACTATCTTATCTTATCTTTTACTATCTTATCTTATAGAATCTTATCTTATCTTATCTTATCTTATACTATCTTATCTTATACTATCTTATCTTATTTTATACTATCTTATCTTATACTATCTTAAGATAAGATATCTTATCTCATATTATCTTATCTTATACTATCTTATCTTATCTTATACTATCTTAAGATAACATATCTTATCTTATCTTATCATCTTATCTTATCTTATGCTATCTTATACTATCATATACTGTCTTATACTATCTTATCTTATACTATCTTAAGATAAGATATCTTATCTTATCTCATACTATCTTTTCTTATCTTATACAATCTTATCTTTTCTTATACTATCTTATTTTATCTTATCTTATATTATCTTATCTTATTCTATTTTATCTTATCTTATACTATCTTATCTTATACAGTCTTATTCTTATCTTATCTTGTCTTATACCATCTTATCTTATCTTATCCTATACTATCTTATCTTTTCTTATACTATCTTATCTTATCTTTTACTATATTATCTTATCTTATACTATTTTATCTTATCTTATACTATCTTATATAATCTTTTATTATATTATCTTATCTTTTCTTGTCTTATTCTTATCTTATCTTATACTATCTTATCTTATCTTATACCATCTTATCTTATCTTATGCTATCTTATCTTATCTTATACTATCTTATCTTTTACTATCTTATATTATACTATCATATCTTATCTTAGCTTATCTTATCTTATCTTATACTATCTTATCTTATGCTATTTTTTCTTATCTTATACTATCTTATCTTATCTCATACTATTTTGTCTTATCTTATACTATCTTATCTTATCTTATACTATCTTATCTTATAGTATCTTATCTTATACTATCTAATCTTATCTTATACTTTTATATCGTATCTTATACTATCTTATCTTATCTTATTTTATACTATCTTATTTTATCTTATACTATCTTATCTTATCTTATCATATCTTCTCTTATACAATCTTAGGATATCTTATCTTATCTTATACTATCTTGTCTTATACTATTTTATCTTATACTATCTTATCTTATCTCATCTTATCTTATACTATCTTATATACTATCTTATCTTATACTATCTTATCATATCTTATACTATCTTAAGATATGTAATGTTATTTTATCTTATCTTATCTGATACTATCTTATCATATCTTATTTTATCTTATCTTATACTATTTTATCTTGCCTTATCTTATGTTATCTTATACTATCTTATCTTATCATATACTATCTTATCTTATCTTATACCATCTTATCTTATACTATATCTCTTCTTAAACTATCTTATCTTATCTTACATTATCTTAAGATAAGATATCTTACCTTATCTTATACTTTCTTATCTTATCTTATACTATCTTATCTTATAGTATCTTACCTTATCTTATAGTATCTTACCTTATCTTATACTATCTTATCTTATCTTATCTTATCTAATCCTATACTATCTTATCTTATAGTATCTTATCTTATCTTATACTATCTTATCTTATCTTATCTTATACTATCTTAACTTATCTTATTCTCTCTTATCTTATTTTATCTTATCTTATACTCTCTTATCTTATACTGTCTTATCTTATCTTATCTTATACTACCTTATCTTATCTTATGTTATACTATCTTATCTTATTCTTATCTTATCTTAGACTATGTTATCTTATCTTATGTTATCTTATCTTATATTATCTTATCTTATATTATACTATACTATCTTATCTTATACTATCTTAACTTATATTATATTATCTTATCTTATCTTATACTACTTATCTTATACTATCTTATTTTATGCTATCTTAAGATAAGATATCTTATCTTATCTTATCTAATATCTTATCTTATACTATCTTATCTTATCTTATACTATCTTATCTTATCTTATACTATCTTATCTTATCTTATGTTATCTTATCTAATCTTATACTATCTTTTCTTATCTCATAGTGTCTAATCTAATCTTATACTATCTTATGCTATCTTATCTAATCTTATACTATCTTACCTTATCTTATCTTATACTATCTTATCTTATCTTATCTTATCGCATCTTATGTTATCTTATCTTATCTTATCTTATACTATCTTATCTTATCTTATACTATCTTATCTTATACTATCTTATTTTATACTATCTTATCTTATCATATCTCATACTAACTTATCGTATAATATCTTATCTTATTCTATATTATCTTATACTATCTTATCTTATACTATCTTATCTTATCGCATCTTATACTATCATATCTTATCTTATACTAACTTATCTTATCTTATACTATCTTATCTTATCATATCTTATATCATACTATCTTAAGATATTTTATCTCATCTTATCTTATACTATCTTACCTTATACTATCTTATCTTATCTCATCTTATCTTATACTATTTTACTATCTTATCTTATACTACCTTAAGATAAGATAACTTATGTTATCTTATCTTATCTTATACTACCTTATCTTATCACATTTTATCTTATTCTATACTATCTTACCTTAACTTATGTTATCTTATCTTATCTTATACTATCTTATCTTATCTTATTCTATCTTATCTTATCTTATACTATCTTATCTTATACTATCTTATCTTATACTATCTTATCTTATACTATCTTATCTTATCTCATCTTATTCTTATCTTATCTTATACTAACTTATCCTATCTTATCTTATTCTATCTTATCTTATCTTATCTCATCTTATCTTATACTATCTTATCTTGTCTTATCGTATTCTATCTTATCCTATCTTATCTTATCTTATACCATCTTATCTTATCTTATATTATACTATCTTATCTTATACTATCTTCTCTTATCTTATACTATCTTATCTTATACTATCTTATCTTATCTTATCTCATACTATCTTATCTTATACTATCTTTTCTTATCTTATACTATCATATCTTATCTTATACTATCTTATCTTATCTTATACAACCTTATCTTATCTTATACAACCTTATCTTATCTTATACTATCTTATCTTATCTCATACTATCTTGTCTTATCTTATACTATCTTATCTTATATTATCTTATCTTATCTTACACTATCTTAAGATAAGATATCTTATCTTATCTTATACTATCTTACCTAATACTATCCTATCTTATACAATGTTTTCTTATCTTATAGTACCTTATCTTATGCTATCTTATCTAATCTTATACTGTCTTATCTTATCTTGTCTTATCGTATATTATTTTATACTATCTTACCTTATCTTGACTTATCATACATTATCTTATACTATCTAAAGATATCTTATCTTATCTTATACTATGTAATCTTATTTTATACTATCTTATCTTATACTATCTTATATTATCCCGTCTTATCTTATCTTATCTCATCTTATCTTATACTATCTTATCTTATCTTATAGTATCTTATCTTTTAGTATCTTATCTTATACTATCTTATCTTATATTATCCTATCTTATAATATCTTATCTTATCTTATACTATCTTATCTTATACTATCTTATCTTATACTATCTTAAGATAAGATATCTTATTTTATATTATCTTATCTTATACTATCGTATCTTATACTATCTTATCTTATACTATCTTATCTTATACTATTATAAGATAAGATATCTGATCTTATCATCTTATCTTATCTTATCCTATACTATCTTATACTATCATATACTGTTTTATACTATCTTATCTTATACTATCTTAAGATAAGATATCTTATCTTATCTTATCTTATACTATCTTATCTCTCCTTATTCTTATCTTATCTTATACTATCTTATCTTATACTATCTTATCTTATATTATGCTATCTTATCTTATCTTATGCTATCTTATCTTATTTCATACTATCTTATATTATACTATCATATCTTATCTTAGCTTATCTTATCTTATACTATCTTTTCCTATCTCATACTATCTCATCTAATACTATCTTATCTTATACCATCTTATCTTATCTTATACTATCTTATCTTATCTTATCTTATACTATCTTATTTTATGTTATCTTATACTATCTTATCTTATCTTATCATATCTTATCTTATACTATCTTAAGATATCTTATCTTATCTTATACTATCTTATCTTATACTATTTTATCTTATACTATCTTATCTTATACTATCTTAGCTTATCTTATACTATCTTAAGATAAAATATCTTATGTTATATTATCTTATCTTATTTTATATTATTATATACTATCTTACCTTACCTTATCTTATCTTATCTTATCTTATACTATCTTATCTTATCTTATATTATCTTGTCTTATCTTATGTTATACTATATCTTATCTTATACTATCTTATCTTATCTTACACTATCTTAAGATAAGATATCTTAGATATCTTATCTTATACTATCTTACCTTATGCTGTCTTATCTTATCTTATCTTATACTATCTTATCTTATCTTATCCTATCTTATCCTATCTTATCTTATACCATCTTATCTTATCTTATATTATACTATCTTATCTTATACTATCTTATCTTATCTTAAGTTATCTTATCTTATCTATTACTATCTTATCTTATACTATCTTATCTAATACTATCTTATCTTATCTCATACTAACTTATCTTATAGTATCTTATCTTATACTATCTTATTTTATCTTATCTTATACTATAATATCTTATCTTATACTATCTTATCTTATACTACCTTAATATATCTTATCTTATACTATCTTATCTTCTACTATCTTATCTTATCTCATCTTAACTTATACTATCTTATCCTATCTTATACTATCTTATCATATGATATCTTATGTTATCTTATCTTATACCATCTTATCTTATCTTATTTTATCTTATCTTATACTATCTTATCTTACCTTATCTTATCTTATCTTATACTATCTTATCTTATCTTATACTATCTTATCTTATCTTACACTATCTTAAGATAAGATATCTTATCTTATACTATCTTATCTTATGTTATACTATCCTATCTTATACAATGTTATCTTATCTTATAGTATCTTATCTTATCTTATCTCATCTTATACTATCTTATCTTATCTTATACTATCTTATCTAATCTTATACTATCTTATCTTATCTTGTCTTATCATATATTATCTTATACTATCTTATCTTAACTTGTGTTATCAATAATTATCTTATACTATCTAAAGATAACTTATCTTATTTTATACTATCTTATCTTATCTAATACTATCTTTTCTTATCTCATCTTAACTTATCTCATCTTATCTTATACTATATTATCTTATCTTATACTATCTTAATTATTTCTATAGTATCTTATCTTATACTATCTTATCTTATATTATCTTATCTTATGTTATACTATCTTATCTTATCTTATACTATCTTATCTTATACTATCTTATCTTATCTTATACTATCTTATCTTATCTTATACTATCTTATCTTATCTTATACTGTCTTATCTTATCTTATCTTATACTATCTTAAGATAAGATTTCTTATCTTATATTATCTTATATTATACTATCTTATCTTATACTATCTTATCTTATACCATCTTATCTTATCTTTTCTTATACTATCTTAAGATAAGATATCTTATCTTATCTTATCCTATACTATCTTATTCTATCATATACTGTATTATACTATCTTATCTTATACTATCTTAAGATATGATATCTTATCTTATCTTATACTATCTTATCCTATACTATCTTATCTTTTCTTATTCTTATCTTATCTTGTCTTATACTATCTTATCTTATCTTATCTTTTACTATCTTATCTTATCTTATCTTTTACTATCTTATCTTATCTTATCTTATTCTATCTTATCTTATCTTATGCTATCTTATCTTATCTTATACTATCTTATCTTATACTATCTTATCTTATCTTATACTATCATATCTTATCTTAGCTTATCTTATCTTATCTTATACTATTTTCCTTTTCTTATACTATGTTATCTTATACTATCTTATCTTATCTCATACTATCTTATCTGATACTATCTTATCTTATAGTATCTTATCTTATCTTATACTATCTTATCTTATCTTATACTATCATATCTTATCTTATACTATCTTATCTTGTCTTATCTTATACTATCTTATCTTATACTAACATATCTTATACTAACTTATCTTATACTATCTTACCTTATCTTATATTATACTATCTTAAGATAAGATGTCTTATGTTATATTTTCTTATCTCATGCTATCTTACCTTATACTATCTTATTTTATCTTATTTTATCTTATCTTATACTATCTTATCTTACCTTATCTTATATTATACTATCTTATCTTATCTTATACTATCTCATCTTATCTTATACTATCTTATCTTATCTTACACTATCTTAAGATAAGATATCTTATCTTATAGTATCTTATACTATCTTATCTAATCTTATACTATCTTAACTTGTCTTATAGTATCTTATCTTATCTTATACTATATTATCTTATCTTATAGTATCTTATCTTATACTATCTTATCTTATACTATCCTATCTTATCTTATACTATCTTATCTTATACTATCTTATCTTATCTTATAATATCTTATCATATCTTATCTTATACTATCTTAAGATATCTCATCCTATCTTATCTTATATTATACTACCTTATCTTATCTTATACTATCTTATCTTATCTCATCTTATCTTATCTCATCATATCTTATCTCATCTTATCTTATATATCTTATCTTATCTTATGCTATCTTATCTTATCTTATCTTATCTTATCTTATACTATCTTAACATAAGATATCTTATGTTATCTTATCTTATCATCTTATCTTGTCTTATCTTATACTATCTTATACTATCTTAACTTATACTATCTTATCTTATACTATCTTATCTTATCTTATACTACCTTATCTTATGTTATCTTATCTTATCTTATCTTATACTCTCTTATCTTATATTATACTATCTTATTTTATGTTATAGTATCTTATCTTAACTTATACTATCTTATCTTATTCTTATCTTATCTTTTACTATCTTATCTTATCTTATACTATCTTATCTTATCTTATACTATCTTATCTTATCTTATACTGTCTTATCTTATCTTATCTTATACTGTCTCATGATAAGATTTCTTATCTTATATTATCTTATCTTATACTATCTTATCTTATCTTAAACTATCTTATCTTATCTTATCTTTTCTTATTCTATCTTAAGATAAGATATCTTATCTTATTTTATCCTATACTATCTTATTCTTTCATATACTGTCTTATACTATCTTATCTTATACTATCTTAAGATATCTTATCTTATACTATCTTATCTTTTCTTATTCTTATCTTGTCTTATACTATCTTATCTTATACTATCTTATCTTATACTATCTTATCTTATCTTATGCTATCTTATCTTATCCTATCTTATCTTATCTTTTACTATCATATCTTATCTTAGCTTATCTTATACTATTTTATCTTATACTATCTTATCTTATACTATCTTTTCTTATCTCATAATATCTTATCTTATACTATCTTATCTTATCTTATACTATCTTATCTTAACTTATACTATCTTATCTTATACTATCATATCTTATCTTATACTATCTTATCTTGTCTTATCTTATACTATCTTATCTAATACTAACTTATCTTATGCTATCTTATCTTATACTATCTTACCTTACCTTATCTTATACTATCTTAAGATATGATATCTTATGTTATATTATCTTATCTTATATTATCTTACCTTATACTATCTTATCTTATCTTATTTTATCTTATCTTATACTATCTTATCTTACCTTATCTTATACTATCTTATCTTATCTTATCTTATACTATCTTATCTTATCTTATACTGTCTTATCTTACACTCTCTTAAGATAAGATATCTTATCTTATCTTATCTTATACTATCTTATCTTATACAATGTTATCTTATCTTATAGTATCTTATCTTATACTATCTTATCTAATCTAATACTATCTTATCTTATCTTATAGTATCTTATCTTTTACTATCTTATCTTATCTTATACTATCTTATCTTATCTTACACTATCTTATACTATCTTATCTTATCTTATACAATGTTATCCTATCTTATAGTATCTTATCTTATCTTTTACTATCTTATCTAATCTTATACTAACTTATCTTATCTTATAGCATCTTATCTTATCTTATACTATCCTATCGTATCTTATACTATCTTATCTTATCTTATACTATCTTATCTTATAATATCTTATCTTATCTTATCATATCTTATCTTATACTATTTTAAGATATCTCATCTTATCTTATCTTATATTATACTATCTTATCTTATCTTATACTATCTTATCTTATCTCATCTTATATCATCTTATCTCATATATCTTATCTTATCTTATACTATCTTATCTTATCTTATACTATCTTATCTTATCTTATCTTATACTATCTTAACATAAGATATCTTATGTTATCTTATCTTATCATCTTATCTTGTCTTATCTTATACTATCTTAACTTATCTTATACTATCTTATCTTATATTATACTATCTTATCTTATGTTATCTTATCTTATCTTATCTTATCTTATTCTTATCTTATCTTATCTTATACTATCTTATCTTATACTATATTATCTTATGTTATACTATCTTATCTTATCTTATCTTATCTTATACTATCTTATCTTATACTATCTTATCTTCTCTTATACTATCTTATCTTATCTTATTCTTATCTTATCTTATACTATCTTATCTTATCTTTACTATCTTATCTTACCTTATCTTATACTATCTTATCATATCTTATCTCATGCTATCTTATCTTATCTTATCCTATCTTATCTTATCTTATACTATCTTATCCTATCTTATCTTATCTAATACTATTTTATCTTATACTATCTTAACTTATCTTATACTATCTTATCTTAGACTATGTTATCTTATCTTATACTATCTTATCTTATCTTATCTTATACTATCTTATCTTATCTTATACTATCTTATCTTATCTTATACTATCTTATCTTATCGTATCTTATACTATCTTATCTTATACTATCTTATCTTATCTTATACTATCTTAAGATAAGATATCTTATCTTGTCTTGTCTTGTCTTATCTTAGTCAGCATTGAATCTATGATTTCTCCAACTTCCTTTCTTTAAATATAGACTATCTAAATCAACTTTAGTTCCTTTTTCGTTAACAGCTGCCAGTGTTCAAAATTTAAAATTTAGCGATAAATATAGACTAATAATATACAGTGAAAATTGTTTAGATCCCAAAAGTTGTAAATGTCCACCTTTGAAAGGAGGCACTTATGTCAAATATCTGGGTATCATTATTGATCAGAATTTAAAATGGCCTCATCACATTACTTATAGTTTGTAAGAGGCTTCGTAAAACAATTTATAAATTCCTTAATCTTTGATGCTGCTTACCTATTAGAGTTCTACGAAATGTTTATTTGGCTATTATTCAGTGTATCAATCAATATGCTAAAATTGTTTATCGTGGAAGTACAAAAATTAATCTTAGTCCGTTAAATTTGCTGCAAAAACGAATAATTAAAATTTGTTTGAAGAAACGTTTCGATTATTCAACTAAATTAATTTATTCTGAATTTAATGTAGTTAATATTGAAAAAATTTATAAGTACACGCTGTTAAAATTTTATCATAAACATCGTAATAAGTTTGTATTACAGACACACAATTATGACACAAGACGAAATATTAATTCAACATTAGTAGAACCTAAATGTCTCACATCTGCTGGTATAAAGCATAGCATAAATTTTGGCCCTCGGTTGTACAATGCTTTAACTAAATTACACCCAGAACTTCTAACATGTAACACACTAACATATAACAAGAAAATTAGAAACGTGTTAATATCTTCAATTTGATTACATAAATTTATAGCCTATGTGTATGAATTAATCAACCTATATTATATTTGTATTCTATAATTTTGAAATATATATTAGTCCTACTTTTCACGTGCGATATTATTCTTCTCTAGTGTTAATATTATATTATATAATTCCATTGCCGCTGTAATTATATTTTAGTTCCTATTTTATTATACTTATTTATTTATATTATTATTATTTTTTTTATTTTAATATTATATCTGAACTGCGACCGAGCACGAGCGCTGCTCATTCGGTCTCAAATTTTGTTAATACTTGTGAAACATACTTTTTTTCAAATCAGTTAATTCTTCACAAGTAGGGTGGTAATGTGAATTTATTTCAAAGTTTGCTTGGCATTTACGCGCATAATACAACAATTTACTAATAATTTGTTTTGAAGAATGTCGCCTTCATGTCAGATCAGATCCTGATCTGAACTGATCTGATTTACTTACACTTACTCTTACGCTTACGCTTAAGCTTCAGCTTACGCCTAAAAAAGCGGCAAACCCCAGAACATAGATGTATGAAACGGGACCAGCAACCATTCTTCGTTGTGTTCTCCTCATCTGCTTCTTCTACTGCTGGTAGCTTGATGGATAGTGCTGACATGGGTTCTAGCATATGTTCTGCCATGGGAGGTTGCATGGAATCAGGCATGTGATCAGCTGGGATGGGAACTGGCATGTGATCAATCATGGGCTCCGACTTGTGATCTGGGATGACAGTTGGGATGGAATCTGGGATGACTGGTGGGGTGGAGTCGGGCATGGTATCTGGAATGTGATCTGGCATGCGTATTTCCCATGCTGATATGAGAGTTGGCATGGATTCTGATTCCATCATGGCATCTTGCATGTCTGTGATGCTAGGCATTGGCTCTACAAGAAATAAAATAAACATGATCGTTAAGCATGTTCGTTGCATTCACAGGATTTCAGTGAATGGCGTATTAATAGGGCTAGGATTCATATGGAGATGCATATTTTTACTGTCCATTTGCAAGTCATGAAAAATCATTTTATAGAATCCAAGATCTACTAATCTGTGAAGCGAAGAAGTAATAAAAATTGGGATGAGAATTACTTCAGTAAGAGTAATTATATTTAAACATTACACACAATGAAGCAACAGGTCTCGACCCGTCCGCTCGCTGCTGCATCAGCGACTGATATTTTCTATCCTTATCTGTTGTCTCTGTCTTCCACGTCTTGTGCACCGTGTGACAACGTCGTACTGCTACTATACCTGGTAAGGTTTGTCTTGTCTCAGTAGCAATAAAACCAAGTCTCTTCAAATGGGGTGGAGATTATAGGAGGGTTGTAAATTTTCAGGATTCCTTTCAAAACCTTGTTATTGTACAGGCTACCGGAAGTCAGTTTCTTGAAAGACAAGCTCAGTGACGGAACTATATAGTACGAAGAGAGATAATTTGTTACTTTATTTTGCGCTACAGAATGTATCAACTAGTCCCTTCCGCCACTGGCATCGCTTCACTCTCCCCATCGCAGTAACAACACAGACGAGGTAAGACATACCTCCTTTCTCTCTCTGTTCACTGTGAGACAAGATTCATCACACAGGCTTTAACACTCGATTGGCTTAGGTCATATGCCTTCTTATTCTGAAACCGCTTTAGTGAAGTACTTTGTGTGGGATGTGCCAATGTAAGGGGCATAGATATGAGCATTACGACGAAGTGAAGTGAAATGACTAGAAACATTTGAAATGTGAATATGGAGAAGAATGGAGAGTGTGAAATGGACTGACAATGACTGGGTGAAGGAAGAATAGTGCTGAAACTGATCAGGAAAGGAAAAAGGATTTGGCTGGGTCACTGGCTGAGAAGAAACTGCTTACTGAAGCATGTACTGAAAGCAGTGGTGAACAGTAGAAAATTTTGATTAAATTATGGTTTATTTAACGACGCTCGCAACTGCAGAGGTTATATCAGCTCCGCCGGTGTGCCGGAATTTTGTTCTGCAGGAGTTCTTTTACATACCAGTAAATGTACTGACATGAGTCTGTCGCATTTAAACTCACTTAAATGCCATCGACCTCGGCCGCGATTGAACCCGCAACCTCGAGCATAGAAGGCCAGCGCTATACCAACTACGCTACTGAGGGCGACCAGTTGATATATAACATTAAGATATAGGTTATGGATCATATGCAGAGACTCAGAGAAGAGCGGAAAATAGGGAAGATTGGAGAATGCTGGATTTGCAGTGAAGTATCTGTCCTAGGACATTTGTGAAGATGTGTACACCGCGCACCTCTTAGCTTTACAAACCACCCACTATTGCTGGTGTAGTGTGGATTTGTACGAAACCGGTCTCGCACCTCGCATGCATCGTTTCTTCAAAAACAAGCTTTGATAGACTTGATGGAACGCTCTCACATTTCAGTGCACCACACTGATTTCTGTCTGAGATTTAGACTCAAACATAAGCGCAGCTTAAATGATACTGACTAAACCGACCCAGTAATCAACCATTTTGAATTGTGAATACTTTTAATAAAAGAAATAAACTATTTCATTCAAGTGGAATAAAAAATTGACGGAGGATTACCCTATTAAAAGAGGAAAACGAAGTATCTTAGTAATGTGCTTAATAGTGTATTTTCTACTTATAATATTTTTATTTTTTTAAATTGTGTTTTTGAATAATAAACAATGGTTCATTGTAGTGTATGCGATATTAGCACTCAAAGGAAAAGGGGTATTGGTAGACGACTGCTAAATAATTGCAGATGGCTTTCAAACCTTCAAGCATAATATTCACGGGCGAGTTCTAAAGGGAAGCAACTCAAAATTTAAAGTTTTGAGAAAAGTGAAATTCAAAACTTCATGTTGCTGTGGAAATCCAATTAACAAAACATGATTTCAGTTTGGATTAATTTCAACCCGTGACATACTCAGAATTTTTTTAAATGGGGGAGGCGTTATTAAAATTGTTTACAATTTGCATATCGGTATTTATATTTTGTGTATTGTTATTATTATTATCATTATCATTATTATTATTATTATTATCATTATCATCAGCAGCGGCAGCAATTGATTTTGCACAGAGGGATGTGAAACTAATACCAGGAAGAACGTTAGCGACAACGTCGTCAGGCCGCGGCTACAAAGAAACATTTGAAAATGTAAAATTTTCACTATCTTTGCGAGAATCACTACTGGTACGCGACTTCTTTTGTTTAAAAAAGTTGTAAAATTGAGCTTTATCAAAGACCCCAGAACGATAATATGAAGTTTATATTATAAATATTAACTGTCAAATGCACAAAACGTTAAACGAACGTTTCACAATTAAGTCAGAACTCTAACGAACGGGTGAATTCCGCTCTTAAATTGAGTTTAAAGTCGGCAGTACACAATATTTAACATCTGCACTACAGGATTGTCAAAACAACCTTTTCAATTTCATACTGTGTCAGCTTCATTTTATTACAAGGTTGGTACGAGGCGGTAGGTCTCTCTCTATAAAAAAGATAGCATTGTTATAATTTGAATGTGCCGTAGTACCTAGGACTGGGATTATATTGAAGGAAAGGTAGGAAGACTATGCCTTATGTCGATGTAGATTTTGTTACTCTGACAGTGAATAATTAGAGAAGGGGAAACGATTGTGGATAAAAAATACTCAAATCTAAATCTGTCCTTTTTTAAGTTCAGGGGGGTTCAAATCCATTAACCCCCCCGCCTTGCGTACGCTCCTGAGTTGAACGATTCTTCGATTTTTCACAACATAAATCTTAAATATGCAGGTTTCTCAAGACTTTGGTTTTTGAGTTAAACCAACTCAAAATGGGCCGTCGATATTGTTTTCCTGTTTTGACTTCCTGCACACTTTGATAAGAAACGACTTAATAATATATGATTACGTTTTCTAACCCTGTCTTATTAAAACGCTAGAGAATTTCGTGGTAAAACTGTTAAAATAATGTTCTTTCTTTCTTTATTTCTTTCTTTCTTTCTTTCTTTCTTTCTTTCTTTCTTTCAAGAACCTAATATGTTTAACGTAAAACATTTAAGAACAGGTTCTGCGAACTGCGACAAATTCAATAAGTGAATCGGACGACTGCACAGTGGGACGGATTGCGATTCTAGCCGGAACAAAATCTAATATTGTTAAATTCCTTTCGAATCGTTGAAAATAGCAAAATGAACGTAAATTATTATGACATTTGATGAAATATTTGTATGAGAATTATTATTTTAGTATAGAATGCCTATTTATTAAAAAAGAATTGCACAGTAATAGTAATTGCATACAACTAATGCAAATAAAAAATTAAAATAAACCGAAATTTTTTTACAGACTACTATGAAGAGAAAAGTAATATATGTAGTATATTTTATGACTCCTGTTTAGAAATCTGACGTGTCTGTTGTACCTCCATAAGTGTCGGATCCGCTAGCGCTACTGTCGTCCTCATCTTGGGGTTGCAGTTGAGCAGTGCTGTTGTTGGCACTCGCAGCTGGTACTTGCAGCAGTTTAATTACCTCAACTTATAGTTTTGATTTTCTTGTACAGTAGAACCCCGATTATCTGTCACCCTATTAACCGACTGCCGGATTATCCGACTGTCTTTCTCGCTCTTTTTTTTCTTCTTCATAAATAAATAACTTATATGAAGATCTGTGTTGTACATAATATTAGTAGGTTCTACATATGTCTTTGCTAGAGAGTGTTACTACAAGCCTTTATCGTTATATAACATTGTCTGCTGTTCGAATTGGCGTTCTATAATATACGAGTAATTTGTAGGCCTATATAAAATGTCTTCCACGAGTGTTAACAGAAAATGTGTTGTGCTAACAATCTAAGAAAAATGGAAATAATTTAATGGGTTGAGAAAGAGAAACTGTGGCTCATCTTGCGGCAGAATACGAGATTGGAGTTACAACTGCGCGAATTAATAAAAAAGAACAAGGATAAAGTGTAAAAAGTATGTAAATCTACAACATGAGTGCTCATTTATTCCTTGGCAGAAATTACAAAATCTTTCATGGTACGGATTATCCGATTTTTTCGATTAACCGTTCAGTCCATCCCCTTCATTACCACGGATAATAGAGGTTCTACCACAGTCTACTATATACAGTCGCGAAGCTCAATATGTAGTAAAAATGCAAACAGCGGTAGTTGCCCACCACTAGGATCGCTACTATCGCCTCATCATCGCAGATCTCTCTCCTAGCAGCCGACAAAATATGTTACACTTTCGTTGTCGTCTTCTTTTGGAAAAATTAACACCTTCCTTCCATTATTGAAATATTAAATGCATAAAGTTAATTTATTATTTTAATGAAGTATATTAAATTCCACTATAAACTCGAAGATACCTGCAAGAAATAAGTTAATATAATTTTTGTTTGTGCAAAACGAACTGAAATTTGCTATAATAGCTTCACTCATTCAAGATTATAGCGATAATTAACTATGAATTGAAACCAATAAATATTAATTTGCATTTCGCTTTACAACAATAATAATGGCAATATGAATTAATGGAGTAACTTACGTGTACCGGTACTTGTAGTGTAGGCTTACGTAGTTAACAAAATGGGATGAGGTTAAGCAATAATAATCACACCAGAATTGGAAATAAAACGTGATCAATACATTTTATTGTAACAGACTTTTTCTACGTCTCTAGTAAAGCAACAAATAAAAATAACAACAAAATTAACAGCTATAATTAAAAACATATCCTTTGAAGAAAAAATTAGGCCTAAGCAATAATAATCCCACCAGAATTGAAAATAAAACGTGATCATTGAAGTTCATTAAAACAAATTTAATTTTTCTACGTCTTTAGTAAAATAACACATAAAAATAATAACAAAATTAATAGCTACAATTAAAAATATATCCTCTGAAAAAAAAAGTAGACCTAACCTTTATTTCTCTGGAAATTTAGCAGCCTAAGTGACAGAACTTTGACCGGTATCTAATGTCCTTTCGGTTAGACTGAAACATTTCATTGTGAAATTTAAGGATATAATGTATTCTAACAGTCACAAAGAACTTCAAATTAACAGTTTTGATTCTGCACAGCATTCTTGTGGAAACCCAGGAACCTTTCTGAATCTTTCGGAAATCGGAAAAAGGATAACTCTGGCCTCTTTCTCTTACTGTTGCTACAATTTATAGCACTACAAACGTCTCCTCCTTGTCCCATATTATGATTCCAATTATTATATTTTAGCCATTAACATTTTCATTATAACCAATAACGAACATTTCACAAGCATCAATGTGAAATACGCAACGAGCTAGCACTCGATATAAATACGACACAGTCCAAAGTCGATCATGGACAGTCTATTGTTTCTAGTTGCTAACCGCTTGGAGCGCTTTATCACGAGGTTTGCAAAAAAACACCTCAAGCTTCGCGACTGTATATAGTAGACTGTGGTTCTACTGTATTTGGATGTCGATTGACCTGGGATATGATGGGATCAAAAGATACTAACAACATGTGTAGGACATCTAAGTTTCTCTGACAAGTACACTTCGTAGCGTGGTTTAACCTGTACTTTTGTAAATGTTTGTGTCTTGCCTCTTGAGCATCTTCAGATAACATCCCAATAGGAAGTATCGCAGTTTCTGCAATTTCTCCTCCATGTATCAGTATTTTATGCACGCTGGATGGCATGTATTACCATGGATATATCTATTGTACATATAAATGGGCTGCATCATTGGTGTAGTTCTCAAACGCTTTAAAATATTGTATATTGAATATCCACATGAAATGGTGCATAAAATTACAGAAAATATGTGAATAAGGTCTTACTAATGCCCGTTATATTGGCTGTAATTTGTGGGTTTTCAAAAAAAACCAACGTGGTATAATGTCACCATTTGGTGTCCCAGGGCCACCAGATTTCGGTTTGTCAATAAGAAGACCTAATTGAGAGCGAAATCCAGAAATAATCCCCTGTTTTCTAGCTTCAAAAATATCTTTGTTGTTGCCTCTGACCTGCCAAGAACAATGTTTTTTAGAAAATAATCCTTTTACGGTGACACTGCATCCAATGTCTGTTAAAATAACTTCGAATATTTATCAAAATAGTATGAATGCACTTCTCACTATTAGAATCACATGTTTCAATACATAATTTGTTCAAAACATATCTATATAGTTCATCCAAGTCGCCACTTTTATTGGAAAGTATTGGAAATAGATCACGGCGCGAAATCACCGGTAGCGGTTCTAAGTCTGAAAAAAATTAACCACATGCAGAGCGGTCAGTAGGAGCAAATGAAACTAGGTTAGTCTTAAAGTGCACACTTAAACCTACATTCTGACATAAAAATAAATGTGACTCTGCTGTTATAAGTCAACGTTTACTTTGATAAATAGTTTTAAAAAATCGCATTTCCCGCCGTTACGTTAACATGCCGTTTCTAAAAATTCAAAGTTATTATGAACATCAAATTTATATAATAATTATCTACCAACCTTGTTCTTCATTTTCCATTTCAGAATCACGAAATGTTTCACTCCGAGAACACAGAAAACAAGCTTGCTTCTTACACTATTTCAGCGTGGCTGAGCAATAAAACTGGTTATGGAGTGGAATCCTCGTCAACATCATTGTGTGACGTCCGTATGTTTAGTGTCAAAGCTTCTTTCTCATAGATAAACATTCTGTGATTCATTAGCAACAATTTGAGGTAGGAAACGCATAAAAATGAGAACATGTGAAAATTGATTTTGTTCCGGCTAGAATCGCAATCCGACCCACTGTGGACTGGTGAGAATGACACCACTGGATAAAACCCTATTCGCTACCAGTCATCGTGTCCTCCTTTCCGAAGGTCGATTCCAAATATGCCTCCATTCGTCTCTATCTTTCCAAGCTTTATTCCTCTTTATTTTATTTTTTTTTTAGTTATTTAACGACGCTGTATCAACCACAAGGTTATTTAGCGTCGATGAGATTGGTGATAGCGAGATGGTATTTGCGAGATAAGGCCGAGGATTCGCCATAGATTACCTGGCATTCACATTACGGTTGGGGAAAACCTCGGAGAAAACCCAACCAAGTAATCAGCCCAAGCGGGGATCGAACCTGCGCCCGAGCGCAACTTCAGACCGGCAGGCAACCCCCTTAACTGAATGAGCCACGCCGGTGGCCTTTTCCTGTTTATTTCATCCCACTTTTTTCCCTGTTCTTTTATGTTCTTCTGAATTTGATCTATCCATCTTACCCGTGGCCTTCCCATTGGTCGTCTTCCTTTCACTTTTAAATTTAATATTCTCTTTGAAAACTTTCCCTGTCCATTCTTTTAAGGTGTCCAAACCATTTTAAGCTCTTATTTTCTAATTTCCAAGGCGTACTTGTACGAATAATAATTCAAATGCAGTAGCAGACGGTGGGTTTGAAAGTTGGGGAAGCCAAGACGTGAATGATGAGAATATAAAAATATAAGGCCTGTGACGTCCTCATTACCATGCGCAGAATTTATAGATTTTAAGAAATTAAAATTAGGTTTTCCGATTTATGTTTTAGGATTTTAAATCTTATGTTTAGGAATTTACATGATTTTAGGGGGGGAAAAAATAAATATAAACAACATACTGTTAATATTTTACAACGGCCTGGTAAAGATTGCCACTCTTTGGGACACATTAAGTCCTAACCTACGAATTAGGTCTTTTTAGGTTATATTACATTTAATAATGTTATTCTTTGCTACATAAAACGAACAAGAAAAACAATATTTCGAGAGTAACGAGACAGCAACAAAATTGATTCGAACCTAAGAATCCGGGTCTTGCTCATTACTATTACATAGCCTAATTTTACAGCAAATTAACTGGACGTTTCTCTTTCTTCGCAAACAGATCAAATAGGCCACAACATACTGAATAAACGCTACTACAAGAAGCTAGAGACAAATCTGCATTTGTTTCTAAACTCTCGATATATTTAAAATACTGTATAAGTAAATACATCTCGTAACACAAAAGAAAAAATAACAAGAGCACCCGCAAACAAGAGAAAATCTAACAACATAAATGAAAACTTTAGAGCAGGGAGAGAAAACTAACAACACGTTACTCAATTTTCTAAAACCAAGAAGAGAGAAAGAGAGAGAGACAGCTTCCGAATACAGCCGAAACTGGCCGTGACTAAGCAGTACAGTTCTCAGCGGTGGGTAGAACGTCTCCAAATCGGCTCCCTTCGCGGGTTCTAGTCAAGTTTAAACACTCTTCTAACCAGCTATCTTATTGGTTGAATTGATGTTGTCATGGTTACCGGGGAGTAGCGTCATGTAGCCGACTCCTCTCTCCCGCTCTCACATAGACACTCCTGGCTGCTTGATGTCGACTATACAGAGTCCGTGGATATACCAGAGTAGCGCAATCACCCAGTCGGTCGCCATTGTTATTCCTTTCCAACACGCGTGGGATAGGAATATTTAAAGTAAAACTCAGATATTTTTAATTTGAAGGACGAAAACTTCTAAAAGACCTTCTTACAGTTTAGAACATTATTGTCAGTCAACATACCAATGTATAAAAACTCCATTTAATAATTATTATAGCATAAATACGCATTTAAGTGTTCAATATACTCCTTCATAAACATCACAGTTATAGGTATTACAACAACATGAACTTAATAAATGTTGCAAATAAAATGACAATAATCTAAACATTTCCAACTGCATTCCTCGTGCAAACTCTCCGGCTTCCGCATATAAGGGGACACTATACTGAAATTAGTTTTAAGAGTTTACAATAGCGGAATCAATAACTACCACACTTCCGAAGCTAGATTCACCAAGTTTTGATCAGTGGTGTATCTGCTTAATAGTAACAAATATATAAAATTTCATCCTCCTATGATAAGTGATTTGCATTCCATTAATATTTTATTGAAATATTGAACCGCTTTATATAAAAAGTCGCTTGCATTACAATTGACATTATTGATATTCATTTATATGGATCCTTACATGCATGGAATCAAAGCTTACTATAGAGTTTTGCTGTAAAATTAATCAGTAAATTGCTAGAATTTTTTATTATAAAATAAAAAATAAAATCAATAGCCATAAAAATTCCTACTAATTTACCCATTCACTGTACAGAAAATTCCAATAGTAATGTTTGTTCCAATATATATAAAGAATCATATAAGTGAATATCAATTAAAAATAATGTAAATTGTGGCGCAAGGGACTTTCTATATAAAGTAATACAATATTTTATTAAGTCATTAATAAAATGCAAACCACTTACCATAGACGGACAAAATTTTGTACATGTGTTTTTATTAACCAGATATACTAGTGATAAACATTTTGTGAATTTAGCTTTAAAAATATGGAAGTTAGTAATTTCAGTACCGGTATAGACTAATGTCCCAAAGGATACACTGATGTGAGATTTGGTCAAAAAAATCGTTTCTTTGTTTTCATCTTTAAAAATTTGTTTGTGGTCTAAAGATGCCCTTTTTATGGCCATACGACCGGTCTGTCAGCTGTTTAGAGTCACATTTTTGAAAGGCTGAGGGCTCTGACTGTTAATTTAAATGCTCCGTCCACGCCCTCCACTCTGAATTCTGCGACCATTTTGGAAATTACGCTGCATTTCATACATTATTTATTATATTAGATTTACGATTGATCTTCTCGACTTCTCGAAATATTTCTTCATACTGTAGAATCCAACAGATGTTAGGCCTACTTCAAAGGCTGCTTTCCTTTGAAAGATATTCAGTTACAAAGGAGAGCACAACTCTTGTCTAAAGGAAAATTGCACTTGTTGCTAATAGCAACGAGTTAGAAAGAGAGAGATTCTTCTCTTTCTAACTCGTTGGCTAATAGCCATAACAACGTGTTTTCCATGCTTGGGTTTTGTTTGTGATACAAGAAATATTTGCAAGTTTCTAACAGTTTTATTATTAGTGTTATAATACCGTCTACAGTCTGTAGTGATAGTGATTTGTAAATAATATTTATCTAGTATAGCGTTTTCATAAGTTTACATTGATTTTTTTTCAGTCGTCATCTTTATTTACTAGTGTAGGTTAGGTGTGCACAATGGTAGTGTATATAAGGGTTTGTTCTGCATATAATATGCTAGGTCTATAGGCTAAGTTTCAAAATGCCTAGATTCATTATTATCAGCCCAAACTTTGAAGTCAGTTTTCTCCACTTTAATTTTCTGTAAATTTGCATTCCTATAAATGCTGCTCTTTCTACAGATTTTGACTACATGCATGATTTTTTGTAAATGTTTTTGAATATGTTTTTAACAAAATTTACCATCTGGATTATACCCAACACTCATATTTTTTGTTGTTGTTTAGTCAACTGTCCGAAGATAGGTTTGAACCTCATAAGTAACACCAAAAAGGCATCACTCATGAGACAACTAGGCCAGGAGATAATGGGGTAGGGTGGCCAGTTCCTTTCTCCCTCCAATGCATACTTCGCCGATTAGCTACATATTCCACTAATCAGACTTCAGATGCATACAAACAATTGTTCTTCCTCTGACACATATCATCAAGTGAGATGTACTGCCTGATTATATATATATATATATATATATATATATATATATATATATATATATATATATATATGTATATATATATATATAAGCCAGAATATGATTAAAGAGATATTTTTAATACTAATTGTTTTACGCTAGAGTTTATTTTTTTTCTGTTTTTTACACTTCAGTGCGTCAAATATTTTTAATTATTTTTTTAGTAAAATAAAAAGGAAAATTGTATAGTAAGTTTTGTTTCTGAAGGTCTGACACGTATCTAGACAAAAATTCTGGACAAAATGTAGTAATTTTTGAAAACCTTAATTTACACAATTTAAAATTTAAAATAAAAAAGTACAAAATTTCATAGGTCTACCTAGAATAGTTTAGAAAATTGAAATTTCACATCAGTCTAACCTTAAATGGGTTTCTAGTTTCTACGGTCTTTGTATTTTCCAATCGAGCCAAACAATACAATCTTGTCTCAAGAATGAATTTAGGACTTCACAAAATAATATATTATGTCATTCTTGCAAATAGCAAATAGGATTAAATTCAGAAATTCTTGACTTGAAAGGGAGAAGATGGTAAAAATTTGACACCGATTCTTATTGGTACGTAATTTTCATTTGTTTCGTGTAGAAATATCATTGCTGAAGCAACTTAAATTCTAGATTATTTTTATAAAAATATTTTGGGCCCAAATTTTGAAAAAATAAATATAAAAATACAGTCATTCATTAATCTCACAATGTATGCTCGCTTAGGTAGCGGATCGTTCCTTTTCATATTTATAGTCACTTCTTTCCCTTTTCCTTATTTCTTTCACCTTGTCACAGAGAAAACAAATGTGCGCTTTTTTCATTTCTTTGTGAACAGTTCTGAACACAGCAGCACTGCATTTTTTCGCATTTAAATTACATTCTTTCCCTATACAACTGTATACTGCATAGCGCGCGCTGGACTAACAATGGCGGATTTGTCGGCATTTGCCGGCTCATACAATTGCGGTACTCTGGATATCCACGGACTCTGGACTATACAGGTTACAGCGCTATCTGTTATTTTTCAGTACAAATTATTTGTACTATGTACAGTATAGCGAGCGGGCATCACCAACAGAATGTGGTCGACTTTACGTAACTTACATCTTAGTCGTAGTGAATAATAAAATTAATATAAAAGGAAAAATGTTCGTCATTTGCTGTAACTTGTCTGTGATCTTAATTCAGCTGGAATTATTACTGCCATATTGGGTTCGATCCCAGGTGGTGACAGGATTTTTTCTCGTTGCCAAACTTTCAGAACGGCCCCGAGGTTCATTCAGCCTCCTATAAAATTGAGTACCGGGTCTTTCCCGGGGGTAAAAGGCGGTCAGAGCGTGGCGCCGACCACACCACCTCATTCTAGTGCCGAGGTCATGGAAAGCATGGGGCTCTATCTCCATGCCCCCCCACCAAGTGCCTTCATGGCATGTTACGGGGATACCTTTACCTTTTTTTATTGTGTTCTGGTAAAATATTAGGGGAGGCTCGGCCTCCCTTGCCTACCCTGAAAATCCGCCGCTGTTCAAATGTCCTGAACTTGTGCATAGCTGAAAGCGCCACTACTTCAGAATATAAACAATTAGCTACTGTACCTTCCCATGTATCATTTAGGCCGTCTTCGAAGGATGTATGGTGCTGGGCGTGGAACCTCCATCTGTCATATGCGTAGTCCTCGGAGTCGTCGCTCCCGCTGCTTTCTGTTGTTTCTTCATATCCATCTAAAAGACAACGTAATTCTGAGTTGAAATCTTCATAATACACTGTTTGATGACTACGAAGAGGATAAATAGGTATAGCTTATTTTATTTCATGGAGTGCAGTTTCATAGAAGGACTTTGGCGACAGACCTTCTACTGCCCACTATCATAAATAAATGTCTTGCTGACGGAAATCTTATCTTCTCTTGTTAGTAACCAATCACAACCCTCGTTCAGAAGAATTGATAGGCTCCCGTCAAATCCACGTGGAGGCAGAGTTGTCGCATCTTTTCCGAATTCCAAGAATCCCGTCAGTCTCACTGTCTCATTTCGAGGGTCACCAGGATTTTGGCATCTGTGCAATGTTAGGACGAGGGGACAGGATGGAACTGTCAGAGGTGTTTGTGTAGGAAGTCATAAATCTGTAAGTGGGTGTTCAAAGGAGCCACCGAACTGCACTCCTTGAAATAAAATGGAGTATACTGTCACTTTTAAATTTAATATTCTCATTGACAGACTTTCCCTGTCCATTCTTTTAAGGTGTCCAAACTGTTGTAAGCTCTTATTTTCTAATTTCCGAGCCATACTTGCACCAATAATAATTCAAATCTCCTGAACTTGTGCATAGCTGAAAGCGCCACTACTTCAGGATATAAACAATTAGCTACTTACCTTCTATTTGATAACGTTGTCTTTGCTCCAACTCATTAATCGCTCTCATTTTCAGCACCCATGCTCTGACGTTTCTGTTGAATGTCGCCAAAGGGTCATACTCGTTGTTCTCGTTGTCCTCTTCAGTGTGTGCGGTAGCCGTTGTCTCAGGAAATTCACTGGATGTTTCTTGTTCAGCTAGAAGACAATGTAATTCTGAGCTGAAACCTTCATAATACACTGTTTGCTGACTATGAAAAGAATAAATAGGTATAATAGTCCGGATCAGCTTACTTCAAATCCTAAGGGTGAAACCTAACCATTTTCCCCCCATTACTACATATGCTAGTGAATTATGGTGATTTTCTAGTTTGGAGGTTGAATTTTCTTTTGCCAACTTCGTTTCGAATTTCGATACTAACAAATACTACAAATGGTAGTGATTTTGTAACTGGTATGTTGGCAGCTGAGACAACTATCGACAATATTTCTCGGTACTGGAGTTCGATGAAATTAAAATTGTGCTAGATTTCTGAGCCGGTTACTGGAAGCTAGTGAAATTTGAACATACTAATACTTAATTAATATCAGTATTAATATTAATACATATTAGTTATTTTATGTGTTGCGTTTTGGTTATAATTCAAGATTATAGTCAGGTAAGTTTTCGAAGTTAGTACTAATAATTTCACGTGGTCAAACAAAATATATTTTTAGGTTAGGTCTCGTGAGCCAATTGTTTAGTCAAACCAATGAATATCGTATTTGCCAGACAAAATACTTGACATGTTGATCCCTTTCCCGTATAG